>NC_088928.1:37932500-38197500 GCF_038396675.1 Hydra vulgaris
TTACAAAATAGTGAATTTTTCTCAATTTAGTTTGTTAAATTTATTTACTTATAAAAAAACTTGAAGACATTTTTATAAAAGGAAACTAAAAATAAAATAAAAGTTGTTTTGACATTCGTTTTTTAAAACATTTAAAAATGATAATATAATATTAACTATTTAATAAGTTATTATATTAAGTTTTTATTAAATATGATATTATTATATTCATAATAATATCAAGTATTTAATAATAAAATATCATATTATTGGTGTTGTTAAACGCACAGTAAAAACAGAGAACAAAAATAAACATAATAGTTCTATATATTCTATTAATTTATATATATTTCTGCAAATCTTAAAAAATTTTTTCAAGACTTTAAAAAGGGCAAGCAAACATTACTTTAATTTAGCAATAATAAGAAAATAAAAAAAAACACGCTTTTGAAGAAAGCAATGTTAAGCATGGTTTCTTGTAAAGTAATTGCAAATGCAATTACTTTACGAAAACTAAAATTACAAAAACTGAAATTTTCCATGCATAAACGCATGCGTTTTTTCTATGCGTTCATGCATGTAAAAACCATGCTAAAACATAATTACTTTCTTCAGTTGTGTACTTAATTATTAAACTTAAAAGTTTTTGAAGAAAGTATAAGCATATATATATATATATATATATATATATATATATATATATATACATACATATATATACAGGGTAATTCCATGTAAAAGTGGGACAGTCATTTCAGTCACCCCTTGGATTTTCTTTATATTTTAGCCAATAGTACGTATTGATGAAACATGAAAAAAATTTAAATTTTGAGCTCCCAAATTAAAACGGTTCAAAAGTTATGATGTTTTGAAATTCAGCCTAAAATGTTTTTCTTTCAAATCCGCCATTATGGATTTTGTAGTAGTACTTTTTAAAGAATAATTTAAGATCTCGAGGAAGAATGTGGCTAAAAATTGGTATCTGACCTTTTTTGAGGGTGTTGAATTCAAAAATATAGAGAAAATAATGAAGTTTAAAATTTTTGATAGTTATTTTTTGATTTCAAAATGGTCAGTCAAAGTTTTTGTTCTGTCACCATGGTTTGTTTTTTTATTAACTCCCAGAGTTGCATTTTGATTAACTCCCAGAGTATAGAATTTATAGCGATACTTTTTGTGTGAATAATTTAAATTCTAAAAGAAAATATGACTTAAAATTGGTACCTGGCCATTTTTAAATGTGTTGAATACAAAGATGAAGAGAAAATAACCAAATTCCTAATATTTGAGAATAATTTTTTAATTTTAAAATATCATAAGTCAAATTTTTTGTTTCCTAACCATGGTTTACATTTCACATATTTCTGGATTTGTCTTATTCTAAATTTGAAAGAAGAGGTCTTAGAAAAGTTTAGGTCTCTGTAAGAAAATAAAAATCTTATATTGCTTTGCATAACTTGCATATTTGTAATCAATATTTTCAAAAGTATGCATGGAAATATAATTTGCAATATCAACACATTTGAAGTACATTGAAAATATAATTTCATTATTTATTGGTTATGATAATTCAACTTAACATTATTACTTAATGTATAATAATTAAGGATTGTTTCAAATTATTGATTGCATGCTCAAATTTTAGGTTTCATGTTAAAATGTTGTATTAAAAAATAAGAAACTAAAATGCAAATTTTTTTGAAAAATAGTAAAAAACCTGCTTTATTGAAAAAAGCTCAAAAATAAAAATGAAAAGGAATAACCAAATATTACTAAAATTGAAATTGATATCATTTAAATAATGAAAGTAAAATATTAATAAACTTTTACTGACAAGATAAAACTGTTCAAAGTTTTATCTTCTTTTGAGATGTAGAGTTTTATCTTCTTTTGAGATGTGGTACTGACACCCAGAATATGGTGACAAAAAACAAGAGAAATGACATCCATTCCTGGCACCCAGCAATTAACATCCTGTTTTGGATAATGTGGAAACATAAACTTTACCATACAATCATCATTCTTTTTACTAACTTCAGCAAGCATACCATGCCAGTTAAATTTGTCGTATTTGCAAAATAGGTGATGTGACATCATAAAGTTGTCATTTTAATAGTTTCATATTTTTGTTTATTGAGGAAGTCAAATGTTAGAGCAAAATCATAATCATCTGGTACCCTTTTCATTTTTATAATTGAATGAAAAAGAAGGTATAAATTGATGGAAACTTCTTGTCCCAGAAATAGTGGTTGCTATTAAAAGTCTATCAGTAAGTTTGTTTCTTACTAGCTCCATTTCTTCAGTAGTGGCATACGCAAACATGATCCCACTGATTGACTTTTGACAGTTTTCAAACATTGCTTGAGAAGACAGTATTTGACCTGTGGTTGGACTCTGCAAGCTAGCAGTTGCAACAAGCCGTTTAACAGTGCCACCTATTCCATCATGCATGGAGATTGCCATGGCTCGTTGCAAAAAATTCCAAATGCAATGAACAGAAAAATCTTGAGCATAGTGACATAAATTGTAGAAATGTTTGTAGTTTTTATACTACCCTGCACAACCATCAGAAAAATAATGAATTTTTGTAATTGGGGACAAAGATGAGTTCTTATATGAATAATGGTTTTATGTATAACTTCATTAATAAATCCAACATCATGATTCAAATTATCTGAAATTATACAAAAAGATATTTCTAATTTCACTTTCTTGTTGTAGATGACATCTGGATGAAGAGAACATTGACTCTTGTTTCTAAATAACTGCTTCTTAAACTTGCTCCATCTTTCTCCTTCAAAGTGAAGGCTTGTTAGAGGTTTTAGATAAATGAATTTTTAGAGGAGAAACTTCAAGTTCACACAAAGTACTGTTGAGCAATTATCTTGTTGATTCCAGTATAATTTCTTTTTCTATATTATCATCAGGTAATTTCTCCGACTTGTTTTCTTCTGATTCTTCACTTGAGGCTGATTTATGTCTGCATTGTGGACAAAGCTTTTCACCTGGCACTACAAATTTGCCTTTACTGCATAGGTACTTTGCTGTATCCAAGTTGTTTTCACAAAGAGTGCCTAAAAAGAAGGAAAGAACTCTTTTAATATGTATAAAAGTGTTAATAAAACTATTTTAAGTTTAAAATTTGTATGGCATTTAATAGTAAGGTTAAATACAGCTAAGAATTTGGCTGCCAAGAATTTTATTATTGTAACTCACAACACTTTCACAAAACTAAATTACTATAAATACCTTTTATAGCATTATATAACTTGTTATTTATATTTACATAACTTTTTTATGAGTATTAAATGGATTGCAGCACTGTGTTAATTTTTTTGCATAAGGCTTCAAACAAACATGTTTATGATGTAGACAAATTGAGATTGATTGTTAATAGCCCAGTCCTCCACATTAATATTTCTCTTTCATTTTCAAGAATATCTTTATAAGATTCGATTCTAAGCAAAGTTGTATATGTTGTAAGATGGACATTTACTTTCTAGCTTGATTCCAATGGAGCACTGTTGGCTGTTTGCCATTACTGAGAAATTGAATTACCAAATAAGACTCAATAATTATTTAATCTAAAGTTAAAATAATTTTTATGCTTATACAACTGATGTTTCAAAACTATATTTATACGACATAACTGGCATCACAAAACTATATTTATACATCACAGTAGATGTCGCAAAACTATATTATTACTTTACCATAAAACCTTGTTTTATGGTAAAGTAGTTTTTAACTATTTCAAATTAAAAAACAGTAATCAAACATTTTGAATTAGGTTTTTTTTTTCTACATTGGATTCAACATCTTCAAAAATGGTCAGGTACCAATTTTCAGTCATATTATCTTTTAGAATTTAAATTATTCTCACAAAAAGTATCGCTATAAATTTTATACAGGAGAATGGAGGCCAAAAAAAGGATTTATTTGTCTAAGTTTCAAAATCACATATCTTTATTATACTTTAAGAAACCAAAACCATCTTTTTCATAAAGATAGTCTAAGATCTTATACTTCATTGGGAAAAAAACTGAATCCATGAGACTTTGGCAACTCTGAAAGTTAATGAAAGCGCAAACCATGATAACAGAACGAAAAGTTTGACTGGCCATTTTAAAATCAAAAAAGAACTATCAAAAAATTTTACTTTCATTATTTTCTCGACATTCATGAATTCAGCACCCTCAAAAACGGTCAGGTACCAATTTTTAGCCACATTCTTCCTTCTAGATCTTAAATTATTCTTTAAAAAGTACTACTACAAAATCCATAATGGCGGATTTGAAAGAAAAACATTTTAGGCTGAATTTCAAAACATCATAACATTTGAACCATTTGGATTTGAGAGCTCAAACTTTACATTTTCTCATGTCATGATGATAGGTACCACTTGTTGAAATTTGAAAGAAATCTGAGAGGGCGACTAAAAAATTTCAATTTTTTGTCCCACTTATTTAATGGAATGTAATAGTTTTACATGGAATGTAATGTACAGTGATGTGCTGCAATGCTGCAATGGGTTCATTCAGGCTTGATAGAGCCGATTGTTTTCGATTGATTGAGTTGGTTCTTAACCCTCTAAGAAAGAATTTTTTTTACTTTAGGAATAATAAATTTAATTGAAATCTATACTTTATTCAAACAAAAACTAACTATATATAAGTAAATAACCTAAGTTTGCATGCTCACATTAGCTCACGCTAACAATTTGGAGTATATCTTGTGCGCAGAGTTTCTCATTAAATATAAAACAAGAACTCACTATATATTAAGTAAGCAACTTAAGATCAAACTAGTTGTTGAAGTTAATAGCTTGAAATAACTCTTGTTCGCTTAATTTTTCAATAAATTAAAAGCAAAGGTTTAAGCAATATCAAAGTAATTTTAAGTTGCTAATAGTTTATGATTCAACCTTTAATTTTAGTTACCTTTTGTAAATTTTTGGGTAATATAATTTAGGTTAAAAAAATAATTACATAAGTATTTAAAAAGCCTAATTTAAAAATATTTTAGTAATTTATTATCATCCAATGCATCTTTAATCAATTATCTTTATGCAAACAAAATCTTTATAACTAAAGATGTTCTGAGTTTAAAGTTTGAGTAATAGAAGTTTTAAAGTTGCTCAAATGCATGATAGTCACAGAATCGATGCCAAAATCATTGGATTTTCTTGGAAACTATTTTCCTGATTGTTAGAATAAAATGCAATATTTTTCATTCAAAAAAATACAATGTCCTTCTTACAAATGATAAAAAACTGGAATGTTCTTATTGCACCAGAACTAAATTATTAACCATAAATATTATGAAAAGACTTCATATTTCAAAAGAATGGCAAAACTGCCTAATTGAAGACAAATGTTGCTCATCTGGCAATATGAGGAAGAAAATAAAAGAACACCTTAATTTAAAAGTTAATCAAATGGTCATGAAAATACACAATGCTGCACAATAATGCTGTTAAAATTATCGACAAAATAAACAAGATAGAATACAATTTAAAAAATGACTAACACTGTGTATAGCTTGGTAAAAAGGAATATACCACTTGTTAATATGGAAAAACAAGTATTTATAATAATTGATAAGAAATAAACTATTTTTAGTAAATTAGTTCTTGCAGTATTTTTAAAAGTAGAAACTAATATTTTGCCCCACTTAATTTATAGATTTGGTGCAATTGAAAGTTCAAAATGGTATAATAATTTTCAATAAATTACTGAAAGCATTAAACTTTCTTGGATTGATTATAGGAAAAAAAAAAAAAAATAGGGTTTTGCTCCTACAGCAAGTACTATAGTCGGATGTATATCAGGCATAGACACAAAAATCTGCAATGATTTTCCTAAAATTATTATTTGGCACTGATGAATCATAGATTAGAATTTGCTTCGGATTATTCCATAAAAGACATTAGGAAAATAAATCATTTCAAAATATTTATTGACAAAATGTATGCAACATTCCACCAATTAAATTAAAGTCAATAAGAACTTTAAAATATTTCCAATGACTTTAGAATAACAATGTTATAAAAAAAAGACGTTTAGGAAATAAGGTGGGCTGATTGCAGTTTTTGTGCAGTCTGTTTTTCTTACCCTACACTATATTTTTTATGAGACTTGATGCTAGATATTTTGGATGAAATTTTTATTTAAAGCTTTCCAGTCCAAAGCTCTCCACAAAATATTACAAAAGCGGACCAATTTATATTAAGAACTATATCTGCTCAAGCAATTCATGGAAAAACTGGGAGTTTATGAATGTTGTGTTGATCGCATAGACTTAACTTAGTAAGTGACTGTGGCCCTGGCCCCATCCCTGGCTAAAAATGAGACTTTTTGCAAACCTGGTCCCGGTCCAGCCCTGGCAAAATTGTAAGATTAAGCAGGGGTTGATAGCCAGGGCTAAAAAAAATTTATAAAACTATATATATTATAATTTTATGCTTGCATTTACTATTTATTAAATACTGACATATATTTATATATTTTTAAACTCTAATTTACTTCCAACAAGATTGCAAGCAACCATTATTAAGTAATGAGTCACTTTAAAATAAGAGAATAAGTTAAAATACTAGGAAACAGTTAACTGAAGACTTGAAAAGTTGTAGGTTGTATAAAAAAAGAAGACATGAAGATGGGTAATAGTTATTAGGTTATTTTGATGTTCAAGGAAAAAAAGCTGGATTAATAAAAGTTTTTATAGCATGAAGGGACAGTACAGTAAAAAGATGCAACTTGTTGAATAAAAAGCCAAGCAATAATGAGTTTTGGTTTATCGTAATAGAGATGACAACTCATTTAAGCATTAACCATGTTAGTATTTGTAGAAAAATGAAAAAAATGCAACTTTACAATAATGGAAGAGTGACTCAAGCTTGGCAGATAAAGCAGGTCTAATTATATTTACAATGTGCTTTTAGACTTTGCCTGAGAGTAAGAGGGTTGTTATTCATCAATATTGGAATGCCAACATAGCATTTTTTTTTTTCAGTAAATAAATGGGTTTTGTTGTCTAACAAAAGTTGTGGATTTTAAGTCCAGAATTTAAATCCATAAGCCACTGCAAGCCTTAGGCTGTTACAGAAGAGAGATCAGATTAAAAATTGTCAGCTTGTTCTAAGCAATTAAAAAGTTGAAATTTTTTGTCAAGACATGAGTATAAAATTGAGTTGTCAGCTTAGAGAGGTACTTTACATGTAAAATTTTCATGAAGATTAATATTGTAGATAAGAAACAATACAGGAGCAAAGATAGAACTTTATGGTACCCTTAAAGTTACTTGAAATAAAGAAGAGTATAGGCCTTCAAGAATAACTTTAATACTGCAGTTAGAAAGAAATAATTTAATAATCTCAAACCTTTATATAAAGAAACTAATAATAGAGGGAAGACTAATCGTAGGAAAGTTGGAGAGGTCAAAGTGTTTTCTAGAGTTTTGAAAAATTGGAACCACTTATTTAGCACTTTCAAAAAATTTAGCAAAAATTGAAGAGAGTTCTGGAGAACACATTTTTAAGAGTATGATGGAAATCTTGTCTGAAGCACAAACTGTAGAAGTGTTTAGTTAAGAATTGACTTTAGTATGGGAAGCCAGAGTGATTTGGATGTTTAACAATGGGTTAATTTGTTAAAGTGGCAGGAAGAGTATGGCCATTAGATTCAAGAGTCAGAGTTAGAGTAAGATTTCTTTGCAAATAACTCTGCTTTATTTTGGGGAGAAGTAAAATGATCAGACCCATGAATTAAATGTTAGAATTACTTTAGTTAATGACACTGTTAAAGACTAACCAAAAGCCTCTAGAACCTCATATCTGAGATGATATACAAGATTTAGTAAACTGAGAATAACAGAGCTTAAGATCAAACAGGACCTTTTTACATCCGGTTCTTGGAATAATAAAAAGACATTTGTTCTTAAGAGAGATGTTCTTGTAAAAAATATGAAAAAAATGAATAATATTTAATAAAGCAATTGCTCAAAATGGTGAAAAATGTGGAGTAGAATGAGGCTTGACTTACAATCGAAGAGAAGGAATAAAAGCTTAAAAAATGGGCTTTATGCGTACATATTATGGATAGAAACAGATATGTTAGCTATTTATTTAGATGCTAGCATATAATATCCTTTCATATTTATATAAACTTTAATTTTTATATGATACAGTATTTGCCAAAAGAGAAGATGATCAGATGATAGTGATGATGATGATGATGATGATGATGATGATGATGATGATGATGATGATGATGATGATGATGATGATGATGATGATGATGATGATGATGATGATGATGATGATGATGATGATGATGATGATGATGATGATGATGATGATGATGATGATGATGATGATGATGATGATGATGATGGTAATGATGATTATGCTGATCATGTTGATCATGTTTATATATACATATATATACAAAATATAACATAAATTTTGAATAAAAAAGTATGCTTTAGGATGTATAAATGTTTATGCAGCCCCAGTCGCAAACCCGGCCCCAGCCCCTATTAAACTTGGCCCCAGCCCCTATTAAACTTGGCCCCGGCCCCAGCCTCGGTCAAATATCAACCTTAGTCGCTTACTATCTTAACTACTTAGCCAATTAGCCTATAAAGGTATTCATTTTTAAGAAAATGTATTATATGGAAATCTTCTTCATAAAAAGAGAATTGAAAGTTTAATACAAAGTCTGACTCTCAGATTCTTAAATTCTGAAATGTGAAAAATCAAAATAATTTAGCATCAAACAATAACAAATTTTGGCTCTTGTTAATAGTTTTGAACCATCTACTTGGAAATTAATTTGTGTTTATAGTTTTAGAGAATATGTTGAAAATATTTTGAGATAATAAAAATAAACTTCCTGAATCAGTCTAAAATGGACTTGGCACTATCATGCACGATTAGCATTTACTATCATGCACGATTAGCATTTATTTAGATAAAAAAAGATAAAATGATTATGATTATGATTATTAATTTTTTATAATCATAGTTTTATAATTTTGTTAGTTTCAAAGTTGTTTTGTATCATATCATAAATAAATCAGAGAAACAATCATCAGCAATGATTGTTTTTATATTTATTTTTTCAAGCATCATTAAAAAGAATGTTACAGTTAACCAAATTTTCAACTCTATTTTTGTATATATTTAGCTTGCTTTTTTATTAAAACAATTAGTTAATTTATAAATATAATTTTGTTTCTCATTTCTTCTAATTTTCCTATATAAAAGTTAATTCATTAATCTTTTTCTTTGTGAAGTTTTTTTCCTAATTTGATTTATTTTGTTCCTAATTTGAACTAATTTTAAATATTTTATTTTAAATGCACTAGATGTTTTTTATTATTTTTGTTTTAACTAGTAAAATACTTCTCAACCTAAAAAATATTGTTACATTTAATAAAAACATTAAATTTAACATAAATTTAAAAAATTTTGATGTTTAAATTAAAAATAATTGTATTTTGCACTGGCTTTGATTTGCCAATATAAACTGAATTACACAGGTATGGACACAGGCGCAGATAATCGTCCGTCTATCTAGTTGCAGGCCTACAAGATTTTGCTGCGTAACAAAAAACGCGCAACGCATTTCAAAGTAACTCAACTCAGCAAATATATTCTGTATTGTTTGAAGTTACATTGCGTCACTAGCGTATTAAGTACCACATTGTAATTAAAGTTATTTTATTAACACGTTAAAAATCATACAGTTTTTTTTTTTCTCACTATAAAAAAAGTTAAAAATAAAATCCTAAAAGTTCCTATTTGAAAAATTTTTATCATTTTTTTCAAGTATGAACTAAATTTTATTTTCAAAAAAATATTTTTTAATAAAATGTAACATAATATTTGTTTATTTTCTTATAATTTTACAGTTGGTTTTTGGTTATTTTATTAACTGTTAATAAATTTTTTCTTATTTACTTTGTGAACTCTTTTTAATTATGTTTTTAAACAATAAATAGTTTTTTTTAATTATTTGATGGTTACCGATAACATATTTGTGATCATAATTTATTTTCATAAATTAAACGAACGCTATTGAATTAACAATCAACAAAATATCTTATTAATAAAATATTTAAATCAAAATAAATTGTGCATTTTTTAAACTATTATGGCAAAAATAATTGTTATATTTAAAAGGAATTTATATATTTAATTCCTTAAGATAAAACTTAAAACATTTTATTTTCTTTAACTAATTTTTGACAACAACAAAAAAATTATTAAACAAACTGTTTCTTTAACAAAAAATCTATTAGTTTACAATTGCGGTTAAATGCTTTTACTTTTGACGTTATTTCTTCTGAATAAATGTAACATTAGGGTGTCCCACTTTTAACCTGACCAAAAAAAATTCAAATGCACCCTATCTCAGTCATCCTTATTTGGTCCCAGGACACACCAAAAAAAATTTTTAGGTCTCCAACTCAAGGGGTTCCAGTACAAGGTATTTTCATATGCAAAGTTCCATGGAATTATTTGCCCCCCTCCCTTTCGGTGCCCCTAATTTATTAATTGAATAGTAGAAAATTGTCCATTTTACATTTATTTATGTTTTTTAAAAAAAAATCTTCCATTTAAGAGTTAATACTTGTACAAACTTGTCATTTACAACAATTAAAGACAAATAAAGTCAAAAGTCACATTAGAATTACATAAAATCACTTTTTTTCAAGTCTTTTCCAATTTCTTTTTGGTTTATTTGCATGGAATCTTCTAAAAGACCTTCGTCATAACTTTTAGTCACAAATTAAGATGTTTTATTTTAGTCATAAAATCAGATTTTTTATACAGAAATTGAAATATTGTGTCTTGGATGAATAAAGTCAGATTCAAATATGTAGTTTTTGCATTACTTTGTCATTGTTTTAGCCACATTAATGCTCTATTCAAATAATTGTTTTTATGTAAAATATTTTAAGACCCTTTCATTTTATACCTTTCAGATTATAACAAATTTCTTAAAATATATAATGGCCGATGATGATAAATTTCCTCGTAAATCTCCAAGGACTAGAAATGGACAGAGTAATGTAAGAGAGAAAAATGAGGAGAGCTCCTTGGTAACTACACGTTGCAGAAGTCTTCCTCCAATGAGATATACCTCTCCTAAGACTAACAGGGATTGTCAACCAGGAACCTCAGGTACATCCTTCAACATAAATTTAGCTCCACAGAGAACTAATAGGTGTAAAAGAACAATCTACATACATCAGCATCCATTACATATATTTGCACCAAACAGGTAATATTTTAAGATTTAATTAAGATAATGAATCGGAAAAGTTTTTTTTAGATAAAAAACTTTGAATTTTGAAACAAATATGTAAAGACTTTTATATATGTTTAGACTACCCACACTGGGAGAAGTTTGTTGTCGAATATATTGGCTCAGGTTAAGTAAGAATAATCAAAACGCAAAACTATCCTGTGCACAAAAGACAATGTCAAGATCTATGCTTTGCATTGGAGGAGAGTGTACGAAAAGTGACAGGGGAGAATTTACTGGAGTATGCATTCTAAGAGAACTTTTAAGTATTTGGGACAAGGGTGGGTTTAATTCAAGATTTTGGGTTACAGAACAAGTAGTGAAGAAGCTTGAGAAATCTTATGAACGCTACAAGAAACTGTGTAGTCTTAGAACCCTTATGGAAATAAACAAGATGAAAGAAGAGCAATATAAAACAAAAACAGAGAGTTTTATAAAAGAAGCAAACTGTGTTTATCCTGTTTATAAAATAGACATCTTAAAACTTATGAGATGACGAAAATAGAGACAAGCGAGCAAAGACAAAAGATATTGAGTTCCTGAAGAGAGCATTCAAAGGTGAAATGGTTAAGTTTGACACTGGGAAAGATAAATCTTATCTAGAAAAAATAATAGACGGGGAAAAACGATATGATAGAAAGTATGCGTAGAGAAGAACAACATAAAAAAGAAAAACAAGAAATGTCAAAGAAAAAAGCTATAGAGGACATAGAAAGGATGAAAGATTTAGACAGAATTATCTTTAAGTGGTACGAGTGCCACTGATACTGACAGTGAATTTGAGCCTTGCCAAAAAAAAAGAAGATCAGTAAAAATAAAGTTTACATGGAGCTTTCAATGAATGATGTTTTTGACAAGTGGTTTCCTTTCTTGACTAGGTACAAGGTCAGCGTTCGAGCTGAAACTTTACTTCTGTCCTCACTTTTCAAGATTGGTGGTGTTGATCTAAATACAGTTCCTGTATCAAAAAGTAGTCTACATAGAAACATAAAGATTGTGATTGAAAATGAAGCTAGAATGAGAGAAGAAAATCTGGACAAATTTCGAGGTTTAAAGGTCGTCAACTGCTGAACGCGTAGGCAAATCGCCTTTTCACAGGCAAAATGTGAGCTGCGAAAAGGCGTAAATATATATATATGTATATATATATATATATATATATATATATATATATATATATATATATATATATATATATATATATATATATATATATATATTATATTAGTAAAAACTCGTATATAAAATTCATGTAAACTCATGTGTAATCTATGGGAATTTAATTAAAGAAGGAAATAGTTGCAGAAATAATTGTAGAAATTATTTTCAATAATTATATTATATATAAAATATATACAAAAATAATATTTTAAAAATAGTTGTGAAAACTAAATATTTTATATATATAATTGTTTAAAAAAATAAAATTTATTGATCAGAATGCTTTTTATTTTTTTATTGTTATGTGCAAGTTTTACTATTTTATTTCTATTATTTTCTTTATTTTTAATTTTACAATTAATAATTATTATTGCATAATTATTAATTATGCATATTTATTGACTAAATTGTTTAGGGATAGCCATATTAAGTTGACTAAATTATTCAGGGGTAGGCACATAGAGTGCATATAAATTGACTGTTTTTTAAATGAATAGATGTACATACAAGTATAGTTGTAAAGACAATATTAAATCATGTAAAATTATTAAAGTTGTGTGAATTTAATTGATAATTAAATCTCTTAGTAAAAAGATGACTGCATTTTTGAGACATATCTATTTTTGAAAATCACTTTGAACCCTTAAAATGCATTTATTAACTTTTTAATCAAAGTAATTAATTCAAATATTGTAGATATTGAAGAATTAACTCACAAAACTGGAAATTTTAAGCAATTTAGTATCTTTTGTAATATGCTAGAATCAGCTCTTTCTCAGGTATTTTATCTGTAATTTTCTAACTTTTTTCTATATAATTATTATATGTTTTTTGATTTGCCTAATAAAGCTGCAAAAGACTAATTACCTGACAAATTATTGATATTTTAAATAAATTTTGAACAGAACACTGTGGGACTAAAGTGACCGCCAGATTTTATGTTGTGACACTCAATCAAAATCTTTTTAAAATCAGACCATTAGTCCTTTAGATATAGAAAATAAAGTTATAAAATCTGTTTTAAGTGCTAAAGTTTAAAAATTGAACAAAATGGTTAATCTAAAGAAGTTTTAGGATGCTTTAAACTTTGAAAACTTTTGAAATCGTTAAACTTTAAGTGAATTTGTATATTAGTATTCTGCATAATAAAATGCAACCATTATCTAACATCAACCTTAAATATACTTGCAAAAATGTTTATGATTATGTCACATAAATTTCTTTTAACTATTGTAATAAATTAAAAAAACCGTATCAAGGGTTGAATTAAGCGATTGTTACAGTCAGAAGGGAGTTTGTGATATTGAAATTAATTAATTAAGAAATCACAGATTTTTTTATTATTTAAAAAATATTGCTTGTAAAATTAAATAGTTTCTTTTTTTAATTAAAACATTTCATCTTTAAAACTATTTAGTTTCAAATTTAATTATTGCTTATGCCGCTGACCACTAGATTATTTGATTGCGATGTAACCATGGATTTGAATTGATGCCTTACGTTGTAATCTTAAGTTTATAACCTGATGTACAACTTTTATATGCAACCAAAATATTTGCAAAGTGATGTTAACAAAACACTTTCAAAAATTCTTTTTCTAAATAATCTTTTTTCTTTTTATATTATTTTTAAATAAAGATGCACAAAGTATTCATGTTTCCTTTGCCTGTAGGTCAGCAGGGTTGAGGAGTCTGTGCGTTATTATAAAGACTAGTTTGTTACTTCTCTTCGATTTAAACATGGTTAAATTAACACAAGTTTTGTATTTTTAATTAAAATTTTAAGTTACCACATAAAAAGTTATTTAAAAAAACTTTTAAATCTATTTAAAAAACAAGAAACAAATAAAAGACAATTCTGATTCAGGCTGTTAAATATTTTGTATGAACATATATACTTTAGTAAATATATATAGTAGCTATATATATACTTTAGCAAATATACTTTAGTAACTCTAGTTTGTATAAATATACTTTAGTAACTCTAGTTTGTATAAATATACTTTAGTAACTCTATATTTATAAATATACTTTAGTAACTCTAGTGTAACTTTAGTTGTTTGATTTTAAAGTACATGTTTTTCGAGATAAAAGTTTATGATTGATCAATGAAAGTTGCATTTTTATAAGTCTTAAAGCAGTATCAGGCAAATTTTTATTTCAAATAAAACTTGGTATATATCAACTATAATATCAATAAAGTATTTATAATGCTTGGGTTATCTAATGTTAGTCACATTATAAAAATATTTTTCAACAAAAAATCTTGCTTTAATAATAAACCATAGCGCAATAAAGATTGCTCATTGACTTTTCTACATACTCCTAAACATTCAAACTTCATTATCAAATCAATATTAAAATAATAATAAACATTCAAACTTCATTATCAAATCAATATTAAAATAATAATAAACATTCAAACTTCATTATCAAATCAATATTAAAATAATAATAAACATTCAAACTTCATTATCAAATCAATATTAAAATAATAATAAACATTCAAACTTCATTATCAAATCAATATTAAAATAATAATAAACATTCAAACTTCATTATCAAATCAATATTAAAATAATAATAAACATTCAAACTTCATTATCAAATCAATATTAAAATAATAATAAACATTCAAACTTCATCATCAAATCAATATTAAAATAATAATAAACATTCAAACTTCATTATCAAATCAATATTAAAATAATAATAAACATTCAAACTTCATTATCAAATCAATATTAAAATAATAATAAACATTCAAACTTCATCATCAAATCAATATTAAAATAATAATAAACATTCAAACTTCATTATCAAATCAATATTAAAATAATAATAAACATTCAAACTTCATCATCAAATCAATATTAAAATAATAATAAACATTCAAACTTCATTATCAAATTAATATTAAAATAATAATAAACATTCAAACTTCATTATCAAATCAATATTAAAATAATAATAAACATTCAAACTTCATCATCAAATCAATATTAAAATAATAATAAACATTCAAACTTCATTATCAAATCAATATTAAAATAATAATAAACATTCAAACTTCATTATCAAATCAATATTAAAATAATAATAAACATTCAAACTTCATTTAAAATCAATATTAAAATAATAATAAACATTTATTAATGATAATAACAAAACAATTTTAAAAATAATAATAACATAACAATATTAAAAGCAATAATGAGCATAAACATTTTCATTTAAGAAACTAGTATTTTACTTTTATCAAAAGAAAAAAAAAACTGAATTTTGTGTTGTCAATTTTCAAGTCAAAAGTCAATTTTCTGTCCATAAAATAAATCTTTCTTAAACTTGTAATCATATTAAATGAGCTGTTTGTAAGTTGGTAAATCGCTCATGTGTAAATCATAGGGTTTTTTACTAAATCTTCCACTTATAATATAAGTTTTGTTTAAACTTTTTGTAGGTTTCCTAAGCTTTTTTGAGCTTATGTTGATCATGTTGATCATTGTTGAAGTAAAATTTATTTTGGGAATTTAAATGTGGTATTAAAAATTTAAAGTGTTCTAATTCCACACGGAAGTATAATATAAACAACTCATAATGTATTGTTGAGATATTAAGCTAATTATTAATTAGTTACAAGTCCAAATAAAAGCATGATATGAGCAAATGATAATGTTATTTATCCAATTAAAAGCATTATACGACTATTAATATTATTTAATACATAGCAGCTGCACGATAGTTAAAAAAACAACAAATTTGTAACATGCAATACATAATAAGTAAACTAAATTGTTTTTAAGTGTTTACATTTTATGTATCCATTTAATAACAACTAGTTTACGTATTAAAAAACTATTTACTTTGGTAAATAGTTTTTTAATCAACCATAAAGCATTGTTGTTTCCTGTAAACTTGTCAATATCATAACCTTTAAACAATCTGAAAATGTTGTTTTATTTCTGGACCTTAAGTGACTCCACTGTGAAAATTGTAAGTTTTTCTTTTGCATTTCCTAAAAAGATTTAAGATTAAAAAAATTTTTTTTTTGTCATATGGGAATAAACAGACCAAATCTGTTTACCTTCATGCAACACAAACTCGTCAGCCTCAGATGAAAGTAGGAAACATAGAATTAAAGCTATAAGAATTTATAATGTAATGATAAAAAATTAGGAAAATGTCTAGAAAGAAATCAAGATTATAAAGGTGAGTCAATTGAATATATTATAATATATAAACTTTTTTTTATATATTTAGCCTAATATTTGACTCTGGTAAATCAATAATGTAACATAGCAGGTCATAAATTTAAACTTTCTATGAGAAAAAAATATCTATATGTTATTTTACTACAGTTAATATTGGTTATTATGTAACACTAAAAATAAGGCAATATATATGCAATACATATACTGCACACTGAGCCAATTGCTATTCCATACATGTGGCTTAATATATATAATACGTATATTTAAGAAGTATTAAATTTAGAGGTGCTGCTCGCAGCCGTTTTTAGCAACCATAAAAATGTTTCACCTATCTAAACTAAAAGATTAATTTCATGAACCTCGTGAAAATAACTTATTTTTATTATAATTAACTGCTAATGCATTATGGAATCAGGGAATCAGTGACCTTGGTAATTATATATTAAGTTTAATTTATATATTGGGTATTCTAAAATAAAGTTTATCTAATAGTTACAGTAAGTTTACTGCAACTAATAACTATGAATTTAAAATTTTTGTTATCATTTATATTAATATAATTATTGTATATACATGGTTTTAGCTTTTAATACAAAATACTAAAAAAAAAATAATAAATAAAATAAAATTTACGACCAGTTGAAGAATTAAACCTTAAAAAGATTTTTAAGGTTTAATTTTTATTTGGGATTCAGCAAAAAATTAGGAATTTTTATTACAATTTTATGATATAGTTTTATCTAAGAAGATATAATAGCATTTTGATTTCAGAAAGAGTTTTTTCTGAAACAATATGGACAATACTTTTATATAAAAAGAATTTAATTTGAGTGCCACAACATGAAACCTGGCTGTCTCTTTGGTCCACAGTGACATGTTAGGTCCATTTTCCCAAGGCCACAAGAGCCATTACAGTAAAAAAATTACTAATTTTAAAATGGTTGTTAAAAACCTTTTTCAACCATTTAACTCCAAAAAAAAGTTCTTGACAAACATGGTTGCTGAGAAACAAGTTGAGCCCAGTTCTATCAGGGATGTGGTGCAGATCAAACTCAAAACTTCTTGATTACAAAGTGAGAGTGCTCTACTCTATTCTAATATCGTATTACTTGAATAAATTATCCAAATAAACCTAAATAAAATAATTATCCAAATAAACATTAAAATTACTTGAAGCTTCGACTTCTGAAGTTAAGTATGATTTAAATTAATATTCCTAAGGAGATTATTCTTAATCCCTAATAATCCATAAGAGTATATAAAAAAATATATGAAACCTTTCAAAGATTAAACTAAATATGTTCCATAATCATATGATAATCATTTGCAGGGGCTTTAATAATCATTCTTTTAGAATACTGATGTTGTTTCTCTTGATCTTTTGACATTTGATGATTTGAATGCCTTGAGAGAACAAAAGATTGGCAGCAAAGTTTACCATAAAAAGAACAACAGTGGTGACAATAAATACAAAAGATATTTGATCATGACATACACTGTAGAGTTTGATCAGATTCATTATCCTCTTCCGTTAGCCTATTTGGGAAAGAGTGACTCAATATCGATGAAAAACCAATTTGAGGGTTTGAAGCGAAAAGATCAAAGAGCAGATTCAGGCTATATGAATGCCAACATTTTGCCCAATAAATATGAACAATTATTAGCTGAAAATGAAAATTTAAAGGAAGAATTAAATTGCTGCTATCAGCAGTTAAAAGAAGTTGATGTTGAAGCTGTTTTAAAAGATATGAAGGTGCTTAAAAAAGTTGTCCTTAATCTTGAGGTAATACATTTTAATTTTTTTCAATTTTTTACATTTTAATTTTTTTTTAGACTTAAAAGATGCAGTTTAAAACTTTTTTAATTTTTTAAAGATTATTAAAGCAACTAGTATATATTCTAAATGATATAAATTAAATGCTAGTGGGACATATTCTGAATGAAATGCATATTGGAATCATTGAACACTAAAAGGGTGCCCTAAAATTATGAAACATTAACATAATAGAAGAGTACCTCAATGTGAAAAGAGGGTGGTTATTCTGTCAACTCCCTCTGATTTTCTTTAATAATTTAATTTTATAGTGTGACTAAATAATTAAAGTCTTAGTAAAAGAGATTGTAAATTGGTATCTTACAATTTTTGGAGATGCTGATAATATTAAAATAATCTTATATAATAGTGTTATGACTTTTTTTCAACTTCATGCTCCTGTTCTGTAGTTTGATGAACTTTTACCTAAAAAGCACGAAATGAATTATTATTTGCATATCTTTTGAAAAAAGTTCACCCTGCCATTGAAAAATCGATTTTGACACAAGTACTACTATGTATTCAAATTCATTTAGAATGTCATAAACATGTAATGCAATAAATTTTCAATCCAACAATGACTCAGACCATTGACCTTGCTCTTGCTCTTGCTTGTTGCATAGAAGGAATAGAAGATTACTTCTGGGGATCTGTAGTATGGATGGCCCTCACTTCTAGTGATTTTTCAAAGAGCTTAAAGCCTTTTTGTTTGGATTCAGTACTTCAGCCAAGTTATTAAAGTCGTTTTCGTTGTACAGTTGGTCTGTAAACCAATGGTGTGCCCAGCCATAGTAAGTGACCGGTGCCCCGGCCCCGGCTAAAAACAGAGGTTTTTGCAAACCTGGCCCCGGCTAAACAAACACAATTTGCAGGGGTTACTAGCCGGGGCTGGACTTTTGTTGTCGTTGTTGTTGTTGCTGTTTTTTTTTATTTTGTTCAAGTTAAAATTTGTTATGAAAGTTTAAGAAAATATAACAAAAAGTCACAAAAATAATATATAAAAATATAATATAATTCATAAATATTTACAATGACAAATAAGAAATAAGACATATTATAATAATTTAAGTTTCTTCCTCTGATTCTGATGATTCCGTGTCCCAGACATCATAGTATTTTGAATTAGGTGGTGTAAAGTCTTCAGATAATGATGATGATAATAATGATGGTGATGATATTATTATTATTATGATGATGATGATGATGATGATGATGATGATGATGATGATGATGATGATGATGATGATGATGATGATGATGATGATGATGATGATGGTGATGATGATGATGATGATGATGAGTATGATGATGATGTAGAGATGATGATGATGATGATGATGATGATGGTGATGGTGATGATGATGACGATGAGATGATATATATACCTTTATATAAAATATATCATGAATTTTAAATAACAATAATATATTTATAAGGATACTATCAATAGTAATGCAGCCCCGGTCACAAACCCGGCTATGTTTTATCAAACCTGGCCCCGGCCGCGGTCAAATATCAACCCTTATATTGTATGGCTGGGTTGCTTACTACCCAGCCATACAATATAAATCGACATACTCTCTGCAGAACTGTCCAGGATCACTAGTATAGCTCTAGAATTCCACTCGCATTGCTGATGTTGGGTAATTTCTGAAACCTGATCAATGGAAAATGTCCCTTTTCATTAAAAAATTGGAACACTTGAGTGAGATGAAATAAAAATTTCATATCATCTCTCCATCCTGATGTTTTGAGAATTATTTTTATTCCGTTATCAAACTGTGTTTTCAGTTGTTCGTACTCCTTCAACAGTTGAGATACAAATTTATATTCGATGTTTGGCGATTGTGTTTTACTTCCAAGTTCTTCATCCATCACCAAATGGAGGATTCTATCTAATACATGGTGTTGACAACTGATAAACTGAGGTTTGTTGATGCATTTCTCTGTGAACATTCGTTGCAATATTACAACAAAACCATTCTTTTTCCAAGTGTTAACAATGGTAGTATCTGCAACAATCATCTGTATTGAATTCCATAGGTGAAATTCATTGAGGACTTTAGAAATTCCTTGAGCAATAGTTTTTCCCCTGCCATTTACCAGGATATCCAATTTGATTTCTCTTATTTCATTTTTAAGGGCGACCACTTGATAATCGATTCCGTTGATGTGCTTGCCATCAAAGTGTAAGGACCAACTTTCCATATGCAACTTTTCAATCATTTCTTTTTGAAGCTTCATTGCTTGTTTGATTGTTGACTTTGATTGTAAATAGCTGATCGAGTTTGGGATGTCAATGCCTTCACAAGCCAATTGCTTGAATATGTTAGCAGCTTTGTTTGTTGATACTCTTGTGTAGGTCACCAAGTTGACTGCAATTTTGCTTTTATGATGTTTTCTGCTTGGTGTAGGAATAGTCTCATCTTCTTCATCATTTTTATATTCACTGTTGTCAACCTCAGAGTTAGAATCACTAAAACCAGGATAGTAAGGTGATGAGTTAGACGACCTATTAGAAAGTTTTTGTCTTTTAGAGGGATGGATCATTTCTTTACTAGCCGCTTGGCCTGTAGAGTATCCCACTGTTCCTTTTCCTTTCCACTCAGAGATGGTACAATTGCTTGTCCTCGGAAGATAATCATGTTCCATCCAGTACAGTAATATCAAAAATTTTATCAAGGGGTTTGTAGCTTCCCCGCTTGACTCATTCATCATAACATTTCAGTATTTTATCAAGCTTTGCTCATATAACTTGATCAGATACATGAGGAAAATTCAGTTTATTCTTCCACAATTTGGTGACTTCTTTGGAAATTTCCACTATTCGCTCCTTTCTTCCTTTGATTTTTGGTCCAAGGAAATGGTAGCATCTGATAATTTGCTTTTGGAGAGGCATTCTGCACTTTTCTTCCTGTGAATATTCTTCCAAAAGGACCATTTTTCTTCTTTTATGAGAGTCTTCAAATTTTACCAGATTATTAGTCCAGACATCCTTGTTGTTCTGAATGCTAATATCGCTAGGCTTGTACGTCGCCATGTGTTGCCTCTGTTTTAACTAAAATTAGATAAGCAGCTATATATACACAGTCTAAATTGTTCTAGAATATTCTAAATTGTTCCAGAATGTTCTAAATTGTTCTAGAATATTCTAAATTGTTCTAGAATATTCTTAATTAAGTGTACAAAGTTTAAAGAGTTTTAATTCTGTACTTTGCATGAGGTTCTTCAACTTTTTATTTTTCTATTCTACAGCTTATTTTTAGCTTTGATAGTGCAAAAAGTCTTAGTTTTCAGATTTAGTTGTCTTTGTTAACTTTTTTTAGGTAAAGTGTTTTTTAGGTAAACTTTACAGACAATTTTTATGAAATCAATATGAGTGCAGTAAAGTTCAAATGTAGTAAAAGCAAGTTTGTAGTACCAGCTAAATATCACTGTCAACAATGCAAATATAAATTAGAAAAAATAGTACACATTTTGTTTGCTTGTGTGTGTGTGTGTGTGTGTGTGTTTGTGTGTGTGAGTGTGTGTAAACTGCCAAAAATTTCAAATGATGTTTTTAAAAAAAACCTCATTTTTTGTATAATATCCCCTTGTATAAAACATACTCTCGCATGTTTTATACAAGGGGAGTTAGGGTTGTAGGTATTTAAGGGGTAAACAGATTCTATCTGTTAACCAGCCTCGCACCCCTTCATCTATGAAGCTGGCACAGATGTATTTTTAATACATTGTTTCCAGTTTAAGATGTTGAATGCTGGATCTTCTTGACTCAATGCATGGGTAATGCTTGCGTCTCTGTTTTTATGACTAGGCAACTCATTCTATTATCTCCTAATGAGGGTACAGCTCTAAAACTCAGTTTTATGGTTCTGATGCCGGCTAGTAGTCAGGTTTCCCAAACTCTGTGGTAGCTTTTAGAGAGGCTGAATAATATCAAATATTGCTGAATAATATCAAATATAGCTGAATAATATAAAAATATTAACAGTGCCGTGTTGCGCATGGATTGTGTCCCTGTTTGTACTTTTGGTGTGCATTGTCGAGGCCACATTTGGAACCCTTTTTTACAGCTTATTAATAGTTACAGTTTATTAAAAGTAATGAGGCAATTGCTTGGACTATTAAACAGTGTACAGTTGAGTCAAGTTCTTTAACAAATTTAAAAATGAATAAAGTACCTAAAACTATAAAACACAAAAAACCATCGTCATTACCAATTTCTTTAAACCTATCATTCACTACTATTTATGGTCTTCGAAGTAACTTTTCTTCTGTTGAGTCTTATCTCTTGCAAAGTTCGCCAGACCTACTTGCTCTTTGTGAAACTAATTTGAGTTTGGCTGTCTCATCTTGTGATCTTAGTGTTGATGGTTATCTTCCTTTAAATCGTAAAGACTCCAATAGTCACATGCTTGGCCTGGGGATTTACATTCATAAGAATTCACCAATTTGGCGGGAATTTAGGTTTGAATCCACAAACTATTCTTTTATGTGCTTTCATTTAGCACCACTTCACTCTATCGCCTTTCTCTTTGTTCTATATTGCTCTTCTTCATCTCAAGACTCAAGACTGCACTCTTTTTGATGTTATTTCTGATCAAATTGACCAAGAGTGACTTTATGCATCAGCCAATATTGTTGTTGGTAACTTTAATGCTCATCACACTAAATGGGTTGGCTCTAGTGTCAGTGACTCTGAAGGTGTTAAGGCATGCAATTTTTGCCTTTCTCAATCTCTAACTCAAATAGTCAACTTTCCAACTTGCTTTTCAGACAACCGAGTCGTTTACCTTCTTTAATTGACTTATGTCTTGTTTCTGATCCTAGTCAGTGTTTAGTTTCTCCACATTCACCTTTAGGTGCTTCTGATCATGGTATCTCTCTAAAACTATTATCTCATTCTTCTTCATCATCTTATCTCCCCTATCATCGTACCTCTTACAACTACCTTAAAGCTGACTGAAACTCTTCTTTGGGTAGAAATCTTTTATCTTCCTGCTGACAAATGTGCATCTTATATATGAATCTAATAACTTACTTTTTGATCATCAATATAGATTTCAATCTTCTCGTTCTGCAGCTGATTCTAATAGTAATAACTGATAAGTTTTATTGTGCATTAGATAGGTGGAGAGGTTAAGGCTATTGCTTTTGACATTTCTAAAGCTTTTGATAAAGTTTGCCATGCTGGTCTTCTCCATAAGATTTTTCTTACAGTGTATCTGGTAACATCTTTAAGATTATTGAATCCTTCCTTTCCAATCGTAGCAATAAAAGTTGTCCTTGATAGACAGCACTCTTCTCCATATCCTGTACTTTTCCTAAGTTATGAAGTTCTCCATAACTTCAAGGATTCCTCAAGGTTCAGTCCTTGGCCCTATACTCTTTTTAATTTGCATTACCAATTTTCCAGATATTCTCACACCTAAGGTGGCATTGTTCGCTGATGATACTACCATTTATTCTTGTCATGATAAGAAGCCAACACTCTCTGATTGTTTGGAGGGGGCATTTGAGCTTGAAAAGGATCTCACTTCTGCTACATCATGGAGCTCACAGTGGCTGGTGAACTTTAATTCAGATAAAATTCAATTTTTTTCAACCAATCGTTATCGTATTAGTTTAGATCTTCCTATATTTATGAGCAGTAATGTACTTGATGAGTCATCTACCCTTTATCTTCTAGGATTAACTCATACTTCCAATCTTTCTTGGAAAATGTATATCAAATACATTGCAAAATTAGCATCTGCTAAGGTTGCATCTCTTTATCAAGCTTGACACTATCTTAATCCGGATTCTATTCTTTAACTCTATAAACTTCAAATCCGTCCTTGTATGGATTATTGTTGCCATTTCTGGGGTGGATTTTCTTATGATGCCCTTTCTCTTATAAACAAGGTGAAAAAATGCATTGTAAACCTAGTTGGTCCTGCTCTTGCAGCCAACTTCCAACCATTATCACATAGTTGTTATGTTGCTTCTCTTTTCTACAAATACTATAATGGGCACTGCTCTAAAGAGCTATTGTCTCTTGTGCCATCTACTAAAATTCATTCTTGTGTTACTCGTCATTCAGTTAAGTCTCATCCTTTTTCTGTGACTGTTCCTAAGTGCTCCATAAACTCTTATTCCTCTAGTTTTTTCCCTTGAACATCAGTTCTTTGGAATTCACTTCCTTCATCTTGCTTTCCTGATTCATATAATTTGCAATCTTTTAAGTCATCTGTCAATCATTATCTTGCACTACAATCTTCATCTTTTCCCTTCCAGTATCTTCCAACTCTAATAGTGGTTGCTTGCAGCCT
Organism: Hydra vulgaris; assembly: GCF_038396675.1. Classification (NCBI taxonomy): domain Eukaryota; kingdom Metazoa; phylum Cnidaria; class Hydrozoa; order Anthoathecata; family Hydridae; genus Hydra; species Hydra vulgaris. Next base: position 37,957,290 of record NC_088928.1, read on the forward strand.
TGTTGGAAGTGAAGATGTTAAAAAAACAAAAAAAAAACAAAAAAAAAAACTGATATATAAAAATTTGTTTTTCAGTTTTGAGGTGTTTTGCTGATAGTAAATTAAAATTAATAAACAGGAATGGTGGAGGGGGTTGGGAGAGGGAGGAGTTTTATAAATTCACAAACATCCCCTCCTGTGTATTAAGCATGGTAGAGTACAACAGTATATGAAACAAAATGATGACCTAATAATAAAAAATAAGGAAATGAAGACCCAATAATAATTAAAAAATGAAATGAAGACCAACCCAATAATACGAAATAACAAAATGATGACCCATTAATAAAAAATAACAAATTGATGTCCCAATAATAAAAAATAACAAATTGATGACCCAATAATAATAAAAAAGACAACGAAATAATGACCCAATAATAAAAAGTAGCAAAATGATGACCCAATAATAAAAAAATAACAAATGATGACCCATTAATAAAAAATAACAAATTGATGTCCCAATAATAAAAAATAACAAATTGATGACCCAATAATAATAAAAAAGACAACGAAATAATGACCCAATAATAAAAAGTAGCAAAATGATGACCCAATAATAAAAAAATAACAAAATGATGACCCATTAATAAAAAATAACAAATTGATGTCCCAATAATAAAAAATAACAAATTGATGACCCAATAATAATAAAAAAATAACAAATGATGACCCATTAATAAAAAATAACAAATTGATGTCCCAATAATAAAAAATAACAAATTGATGACCCAATAATAATAAAAAAGACAACGAAATAATGACCCAATAATAAAAAGTAGCAAAATGATGACCCAATAATAAAAAAATAACAAATGATGACCCATTAATAAAAAATAACAAATTGATGTCCCAATAATAAAAAATAACAAATTGATGACCCAATAATAATAAAAAAGACAACGAAATAATGACCCAATAATAAAAAGTAGCAAATGATGACCCAATAATAAAAAAATAACAAAATGATGACCCATTAATAAAAAATAACAAATTGATGTCCCAATAATAAAAAATAACAAATTGATGACCCAATAATAATAAAAAAGACAACGAAATAATGACCCAATAATAAAAAGTAGCAAAATGATGACCCAATAATAAAAAAATAACAAAATGATGACCCATTAATAAAAAATAACAAATTGATGTCCCAATAATAAAAAATAACAAATTGATGACCCAATAATAATAAAAAAATAACAAATGATGACCCATTAATAAAAAATAACAAATTGATGTCCCAATAATAAAAAATAACAAATTGATGACCCAATAATAATAAAAAAGACAACGAAATAATGACCCAATAATAAAAAGTAGCAAAATGATGACCCAATAATAAAAAAATAACAAATGATGACCCATTAATAAAAAATAACAAATTGATGTCCCAATAATAAAAAATAACAAATTGATGACCCAATAATAATAAAAAAGACAACGAAATAATGACCCAATAATAAAAAGTAGCAAATGATGACCCAATAATAAAAAAATAACAAAATGATGACCCATTAATAAAAAATAACAAATTGATGTCCCAATAATAAAAAATAACAAATTGATGACCCAATAATAAAAAATAACAAATTGATGACCCAATAATAATAAAAAAGACAACGAAATAATGACCCAATAATAAAAAGTAGCAAAATGATGACCCAATAATAAAAAAATAACAAAATGATGACCCATTAATAAAAAATAACAAATTGATGTCCCAATAATAAAAAATAACAAATTGATGACCCAATAATAATAAAAAAGACAACGAAATAATGTCCCAATAATAAAAAGTAGCAAAATGATGACCCAATAATAAAAAAATAACAAATGATGACCCATTAATAAAAAATAACAAATTGATGTCCCAATAATAAAAAATAACAAATTGATGACCCAATAATAATAAAAAAGACAACGAAATAATGACCCAATAAGAAAAAGTAGCAAAATGATGACCCAATAATAAAAAAATAACAAATAATGACCCATTAATAAAAAATAACAAAATGATGAAGCAATAATAAACAATTAACAAAATGATGACCCAATAATAAAAAATAACAAAATGATGATCCAAAAGCACTATATAATAGTAATTAAAGTTATAAAAATAAACAGAATAAACAATTGATTTGAAACAGTGAACAACAACAGATAGAACTGACCTATTAACTATAAAACATCCATTAATTCAATTTCTAGGGCTTCTGCGTAAACACCTAATAAATTGCTTCTTATTTTTATTGCAAAATCAAAGTTAAGTAGATCTAATGGATTTCAAAGAAATAAAGCAACTCCTATCAGTTTCCATTTTTTCCCATTAGTTATTGAATATTTGTTTATATATCTTTTACTTTCATTTTATTTTCTTAATTTGTTTTGTTTTTATTTGTAAAATAGTTTTAATTTGTTAACATAATTTTACCTTCTACAATGCAAAAAGTGACTAATATTTGAAAATTTTAAATCACACCTTAGTATTAAGCTATTTTATTTGGAGAAGATTATTTATAGAATATCTCAATATATTAATCTTTTATGAAATATTGATATATTCTACTCAATATTTCAAAAAGATTGCATTTTCAAAATTTAGTCTTTTTAAAATATTGAGTAGAAATTTTCAATTTTATGCAAGACTTTATCTTTTTTTATTTTTTAATAGCCCAACACTGTTCTTTATATTAAGGTATTCAAGCATTTTTTTGCTGAAAAAAATTGAACCTAACTCAATTTGAGCAATTCAAATTGGACAACTTAAGTTGAGCGAGTCAAGTTGAGTAACTTCAGAAATAAGTAAAAGCATGACCTACAAGAATAAAAAAGTAATCTTTGATCTTTTTAAAATTAAAAAAAACAACCAACAAAAGTCTTTAAATTTGAAAATTTAAATTTTATTTTCTCTGTATGTATGGATTTAAAAATCTTATTAATGGTTAAGTACCCATTTTCCTTTTTTTACCACCAGAAGCTAAATTATTCAGGAAAAGACGATCCTGTAAAATCTATAATGACCGGCAATAGCAAAAAAAGTTTTAATTTTTGTTTTGTTTTTTTGTTAGGTAAAAAAAAAATTTTATTTTAAAACTTCAATTATAACTTGCTTAGAAAAAAAACAAACAAAAAAACTAAACTTCGTAAAAAGTAAAATTTTAAAATAATGTTGTAATTTTTTATAATTTTTAAATAACATTGAAACAATGTTGACATTGTTTAAATGAAAATACAATATGTTTGTTATGTTGACAATATGTTTGTTATGTTAGCAATGTGTTTGTTATATTAGCAATATGTTTTTTATGTTAACAATATGTTTGTTATGTTGGCGATATGTTTGTTATGTTAGCATTATGTTTATTATAAGTAGAAGTCCATAATCATTACAAGATTTTTGGGGTTATAAGACCAAGCTAAAAAATGTTTACCAATTATTATTAAATTACAATTAAAGTTAATACACATTAAAGCAGGTACCATCTTGTATTCACTTACTGATAGCAATAAAGTTATACTTTGGTCTGATTCAATGATAACACAAGCATGTTAGTGAAATGGATCTATAATTTTAAGGGTCTGACATTGTTCTTTTTTTTAAAATCGGTGAAACAAATGTTTGAAGGCATTGTTTAGTATTGTACTTAGCTAAAAGTTGAAATCAAAAATATACGCAAGTAAATCTGTAAAATATAATCTAAGAAATAAAGATAATTATTAGATATTTTTTTCTGGACCATCTGAAGCACTTTACAGAAAAATTATTGGCATTGGTACTTATAGATTCATTAACAAAACTATTATAGTTTAGTGATTATTTGTTATCTTCCATAAAAACACTTTTGAAGTGTTTATTAAACACACCAGGAGTTTTTATATTGTTGGACGGTAACTTATAATTGTTTTTTTTGTCCTTTATAGCTTCTTTTATAGTTGCTTACTTTATTATTAACATTGTTAAAAACCTATTAGTTTTATTATCATGAGGCTGGTGAGGCTTTTTTGCTGTGGTAAAGGCAAATTACTTGTGAGAAGGAAAACTCTGTTATAAAACCCATATAAAATATAAAAAATATCATTTTGGTTGAGGAGATGCTTAACAACATTGAATGTAACATTGAATGTTAGTTTTCTTGTGGTAGTAGCATAATAAAAATGTCTCAATTTGCAAGACAATTTAGCGCTAGGAAAGACATGACAAAAATTGCATGTAAAATTTTTTTAACTTTTTCGTGATGTAATGTTTAAATAAGAATATGACTGAAGATATGGAAAGTAGAGTACTGTGTAACTTAAACTTAAAAAAAATCATTTAATTCAAGTAAATAAAACTCTTGCATTTACTGGCGTTTTTATTGTAAGTTATTTCATGTGGATTGATTTTGATAATGGAGCATCACTTTTAATATGTTTTTTAATTTTTTTAAATTTTGAATTTTTTAAACTTTAAGTTTACTTAATGTATCTTTGGTAAAGATGCCTTTTTTTGTTATATAGTACTGGGTACAATTTACTTCTTTGTGCAGCGGCCTTGTTTGTCAAGGTTCATATTTTGGAGTTAAAGAGTTGAGAGAGGGTTGTAACCAAAATTAAAGTAGTCTCCTCCACTGTAGTTGCTTTCACGGCCTTGGGAAGGTGAACTAACATCAAAAAAAAAAAAAAAGTATATTAAAAAGCAATACAACTGCATTAATCAAATTATAAAAAGTTTCAGATATTTTTAGACTGACTGTTATCATTAATTTTTATAGAAAATAGCTGGTATTTGTAAGAACAAAAGTTGACTTTTTAATTAAATAGCTTTTATTTGTCATTTATCAAAACATAATTTAGCTCAATTTAAATCAAATTTAAATCAATTTTTGGCAAGTTGAAATCGTCAGCAATATAACTTAAAATATGGAGCAGCAGAAATTATTATTAATCTATGTCATCACAGATACCATTAATAATTGATATCAAAATGTGGTAAATCCAACATTTAAATCAACACTGATTATTCTATTCAGTTTAAACAATGGTGTTAATTTATTATAGCAATGTTGTTAATTTATTATTAAAAATGTTTTGCATACTTAAATCCAGGCAGTTTGGGTTACTTTGGAGTTCAAATCTAATTTGTAAAAGTTATTTTTACAAAACATTAAAAAAAGTTTTTTCTATGAATTACTTACTGAATAGTTTTTTATGATCTAATTGTTTTAAATTGTTTTTATTTTTTATTTTTTTTATAATTTTAAATTTTTTTTATTTATTATTATTTTATAATTTGTTTTTAATTGTTGATTTCTTTATTTTTTATTATTTATTTTGTTTTAAATTCTTGGTTTCTTTATTTTTATATATTAAATCTTTAAGTTATTCACTTTTAAACTGTTGTGTAATGCTTTCTTGATTTTTTTGATCTTGATGACTTAAATAAATTTTTTTAAATATTTGTCAATTTTATTCAATTTTTTTGGTTTCCATAATTAATTTTTCCTGACTTCCACAATTACTCTATTCTGGTTTCCATAGTTACTTTTTGTGCATATTATTTATTAACTGTTTGTGTAATATTTGTTTACAATACAAAACAAAATGTGAAATATTCAGTACACAGGTAAGATTGCTTTTTTTCGCTAAACATTTTTAAAAATATATTTACAGTTAACAATTTTTAAGTGGTATTTTGCAAAACAATTTTTGTATCTTTAAATATCTCATGCATAGTTTAGTATTTAGAAAAAGTTTTACTATAAAAATGAAAGTTTCTTTAATTGTTTATATGTATCAATAATTTTTATATTGAGTCTTTATAATAATTTTTATATTGAGTCTTTATATTGAGTCTTGAAAATATAAGAAAATTTCCAATGACAATAGTTATTAAATAAAAAGCTTAAGTAATATAATAATATAGTAATATTAAGTAATATAATAATATAGTAATATTAAGTAATATAGGGTAAATGTAAAGTTGTTCCAATCAAGGATGAGGAGTCCCAAAAAGAACTCCAGATATGAAAGTCACAAAATGATTATTTCTTCCTGGTTTTGGTATCCAGGAACTCCAAAAATCTAAAGAGGCTTTTAGATTACTATTATGAAAAAATTTAGACTTATGATTTTAGGATAGAGGAACAATTAATTTTATATAATGGTGGCAAAGACTACTTGACTTCGAGCTATAAAACAATAGTTTTAAGTCATTAAATCTCATAAATTTTTTTCTTATTGCAGATCATATGTTTCTTAACACTTTTAGAGCTCCTGGACACCAGAAACCAGGAAAAAATAGTTATTTAAAGCCTGAGTCCTTTTGAGATTCCGCATCCCTGGTTCCAATTCTTTCAAATTTTTGAATTGTATTTTATTTTTTATTTTCTGCAATGTTGTTTTACAGGTTGATTATATTTTTTAGAACGATTTGCTGGCAGAGAGAAACAAACATTCACGAATAATGATGAAAAAGAAAAAAGAGTATGATCAGCTGTTAGAAGAGGTTTGATAATTAAATTTTTTTTTTACCTTTTTTTAACTGTATAACTCTGAAAAATGAATCTTGATAAACAAAGTTGATTAACAAAGAAGCATTTGCGACTAGATTTTTTATATGTTAATGAAAATGGTATTTTTGTAGTTCATGAATTAAGAGATTTACATGCTAATCATAACATATCTCTTAACTCTTTCTTAATTTTTCTTGTGGCAGCATGGTGAAAGTTTATATACATTATCTATTGCTACAAAACAGTAGATAATTACTAGTTATGAATAATACAAAAAACAATAAAATTATTACATAATGCAATGTTGTTTTGTAACATATGTTAAAATTTTGATTTTATGAGAACTTACAACATAACTACAGAAACAACTCTTGTTGTGAGTTGTAATTAATTATCGTTTGTTTATTATTGATTATTTAAAATAATTAGAAGGAGTCTAATAATAGCATACAATAGTACAATTGTCTCTTAACTAAAGATTTCAAAAACATTTTAAATCTATCATCTTTTCTGCTCCCTACCAAAATCAGGTATGAAACAAAAAATTTTCATCAAATAAAAAAGTGAATTACATAATAAGAAAAGTATTAAAAAAATCTTGACAATATCAAATTATTTAAAATTTGTTTTATAGCAAGTTTTTTCTGAGGGTTAAACTTTTTAAATTTAAATTTTGTAAAAAATTGATTATTTTATGCTTAAAAATGCTTAATGCTGTTAAAATGCTTTGATGATTTAGGGAATTAAAACAAACTGAAATTATTCCTGCTTCTAAATCAGTTATAGGGGAGAACTTGCACCCTTGATCCGTAAGCACCTTTGATCCTATAGCCTTATCTCCTTACTTACATAACTTATTAAAGAGAGCTGATAACCAGCGTGTTATAAATATCGCATCTTCAAAATTAATTGTGTTTTGGTTAGAGAGTAGACCACTATTAAATTTATTTCTAAAGAGTTTGATTTTGACGATAAAAAGTAATTTTTTTACTTTTACAAGGAACCCCACATCTTTAATATTATTTTGAGTTGAATAATTTTGCTTATGTCATTTTGTAACTAAACTATTCACCTCTTGTATGGTTGCTTTTGGTAAGCTATGGAAGCATCTAATATGACAAAAAAAGAATTTTTGTAAAAATTGAGCGGGTTAGCACCCTTGATCCTAATGCGTTTATGCACCTTTGATCCTATGATCAAAGGTGCATACACACACACAAACAAAATGTTTAACCAATAAAGTAACATGTACAATATGTCATATTGTTTTTAAATAAATTTTTTTCTTCCAAAATGAAGCCTTAAAAGTAGATTTTATACTATTTTTGTTTTTTTTGTCCTCCTAATACTTTTATATAATATAATTGTATTCATATACATATATATATATATATATATATATATATATATATATATATATATATATATATATATATATATATACATATATATATATATATGTTTGTGTGTGTGTGTGTGTGTGTGTGTGTGTGTGTGTGTGTGTGTGTGTGTGTGTGTGTGTGTGTGTGTGTGTGTGTTTGTTAATAAAGTAGATTTTAATAATTAAAAATCTTTATAAATGTTCTTCCAAAAATTAGGAATATAGCAAAACTATATAAATATTTTTCATTTTTTTACAGTTAAATATGGTGTATCATAAAAAAAGAAAAACCAATAGACCACCAAGAGGTAAGGTCAATGAAAATGAAATGCAAGTAGCTGTTAATGCAGTTCTTAATGGTGGTACAGTTTATTGTGTATTTAAAGAGAGGGGAATCAATTTAATGACACTTAAGAGATATGTAAGGAAATGTCAATTAAATCCAAGTACAGTCTGCAAACCTAACTTCATTACCATGCAAATCTTTACCAACGAAGAAGAAACATCTTTATCAGACTATCTTTTAAGGGCTTCAAAACTTCACTATGGATTGTCAACCAAAACAACACGAAAAATTGCCTATGAATTTGCAATGACTTTTTCTAAGCGCATTCCTAAATCCTGGAAAAGTTTACAAATTGCTGGGAAACAGTGGCTTCGTGGTTTTATGTTACGTAGGAATGAGTTATCTTTACGAAATCCAGACGCTACTAGTATGGCACGAGCAACTGCTTTTAATCGTTATACAGTCGTAGAATTTTTCACCAATCTAAAAGATGTTTGTCTGCGACACAAATTTCAGCCACAAAACATATATAATGTTGATGAGACAGGTCTTACAACCGTTCAAAAACCAGTTAAAGTAATTGCTGAAAAAGGATATAAACAAGTTGGAAGGATAACTTCAGCAGAAAGAGGGACATTGGTAACAGTTTGTTGTGCAGTTAATGCAATAGGAAACTCAATCCCTCCATTTCAAAGGAAGTATGTTAAATGGTGGTCCACCTGGATGTGTTGGGGTTGCAAACCCATCTGGCTGGATGAATTGTGCAATGTTTTTCAAGTGGATGAAACATTTTATTCAAAATATGAAATGTTCACCAGCTAATCCAGTGCGTTTACTTCTTGACAACCATGAGAGCCATGTTTTAATTGTTTGTTTAGATTTAGCTAAAAAAATCGCATAACTATGCTGTCCCTTCCATCACATTGTAGTCACAAGCTGCAGCCATTAGATTGGTCAGTTTATGGGGCTTTGAAACGTTATTACAATACAGCCTGTGATGATTGGGTTGTATCTAATCCAAGACCGATGACCATATATGATATAGCTGCAGTTGTAAGGAAAGCTTATGCACAAGCTTTTACTTTGTCTATTTTTGCAGGATTTGCTGTGGCAGGAATTGAACCCTTTAATCCCAACGTATTTTCTGATACTGAGTTTTTGGCTTCATATGTAACAGATCATCCAGAACCTATTACTACTAACCCATTACCAGGTGTTATTGATCCAGTTTCTGCTATTGTTCATGCCCCAGCTTTTAATCAATCATTGATGTCAAGTCTGTCATCAGGGCTAGCTTGTAGTGTATTGCCAATTCAGCCTATATCTGACCCTGTAATTCAACTATCCAGTGTTTCTATTAATATCTCTCATCAAGCAAGTCTAGAAAAAATTAGGCCATTTCCAAAAGCTGGATCAGGGAAGTTTATTAAAGGACGTAAGCGTCAGCGTACCCGAATACTCACAGACACCCCTGTTCGAAATGAACTAAATAGGCTTCAGGAAATGAAAAAAAAGTCTCAGTCAAAAAAAAAAAAAAAATGAAACGCAAAATAAGATCTTCATGACAAGGAAAAGAAACTTTGATCTTGAAAGTATTGGCAAAAAAACTCAGTAAAGTCTCAGTAAAAAATAACATTTTTTTCATTGATTTTTTCTTTTAAGAAAGATAAATTTGTAGTAAAATTAATAATAACTTTACTGGTATTTATTATAGACATACTTTTGATGATTTAAAAATAATTCTTACACATTTATGGTATAAGTTTGATCTCAGAACATGTATACACACATAGGATCAAGGGTGCATATAGGTAGGATCATGGGAGCATACTGGTATGCACCCATGATCCCAATTGAGGGTTCTTAGTTTGTATAATTTTAAATCTACTTAAATTATTCTGGTAAAAAAAAGATTATTGAATTATAATAAGGTATAAAATTTGCTATTATGTATTGTTACTTTAGAGATCGAAATGAAAACATATATTCAGTAAATTGGCCTGATAGATTTTTAGGATCATGGGTGCATACTCTCTCCTACTAGCAGCAGAAGTTCTTTCATTACATCTTACAAAAATTTCATACTTTTACAGGCTAAAACAACAAAATTCAAATAAAGGTGCTGTAATGGGGAAAGCAAGCAATCTTGTAAGCTTGTAACTATATTGAATTTATATTCAATTCAGAAATTTACTAATTGTGTATACATACCCAATCAATCATCAAGTTTTTTTACTATTTCCAATGAAACCAAATTACTTTTAATTTATTTAGAAAGTGTTTCACTGTACAATAATCCACTACTTTAATACAAGCCTAAAGTAGCCTCAGTTCTCTCTCAGTTGAAATGATGAGTAAAATTTGACTTTATTCATATTCCAATTACAATTGTTACCTAAACTAACAAAAAAATTGGTGCATGTTAAACAAATATGCTTTTTGTAAAATCACAAGTGAATTTTTTTACTAAATAAATCATCAATTTTAAAGAGAAATTTGTTTTAAATGCAACAAAATGAACAGCAAATAATTTAAAGAATGCAGGCACATGTGCAGATACAGCATTTTTCAACGTACTACTAATACATTAGCAATCATTATTATTAATAACAACTAGTAACCACATATATATTTCGTGTTATTGAACAAAATACCTGGAGAGGATCCAGAAGCCTGTCTTCATTGTGTGTTCTCTCAATGAAATCTTGATTGATCTCAATTGAATTAACTTAATGTGGCATTCTCAATTGAATTGAGTGTCAGAACACAGTCCGATAATCTGATCCGACATTTCATCGTATTCAAGCATAGTTTGAATTGCAATAGCTTGATCACTTCCAATGAACTGCAATAGCTTGATCAACTTCCAATGAACCAATTAACTATGAACTGTTACTTGCATATCTTTTGAAAAAAGTTCACCCTGCCATTGAAAAATCGATTTTGACATAAGTACTACTATATATTACATAGTATCACTTATGTCAAAATCAATTTTTCAAAAGATATGCAAATAATAGTTCATTTCGTGCTTTTTAGATAAAAGTTCATCAAACTACAGTAAAGGAGCATGGGGTTGAAAAAAAGTCATAACCCTAGTGTTCACCTTCTTTTTGTAGCTACCTTCTGGTAGTTCTAGTGTTTTTAGCATTTTTAAAGTGTGGTATTCCTTGACTTTCTTGGTGATTCTGGTCTTGATAGTTTGCTCTATCCCAATGAAAACATCTTTAAACCCAGCTTGCTCCTATAGATTGATAAGCTCTCTCAGAATACAGACACCAGTAATTATTTGCTTGGTGTTCTCTCTGCACACTCCATCAGCAAACCTGGAGCATCTTAAGTACGTCTTCCCGCAAGCAACTGGACAACCAATTTTGTTGATCTGTGTGGTGCTGAAAAAAATCCGCATTAGACACATTTAGTTATAGTTGATTGAATCAGGATTATAGTATACAACTAATAATAAAAAAATAGTGAAACTGGTAAATTAGTTCTATATACGAGTTCAAACCTGTGTTTTAGATGAATTTTTTAGTTGAAAACAACTTTTAAACTTGATTTCTACTTTAATTATATATTGACTTAAGTTAAATTGACGCATCAATAGTTTTTATTGTTTATAAAACACGCATCATTTATTTTTACTGTTAGCCATGCTTTCGTCGAGACATAAATAAAAATTGACTCGGATAAAAATCAATTTTTAACCAAAATTTATTTATTATAAATTGTTATATAAAAGTAAATTCTCATACATAACCTTCCTCTTGAGCTAAAAACTTAATTTTTGTTTTGTTTTTCTTTATGGATAAAATTATGCCATATATAGTATTCTGCACATTAAAGTTTGATTTATGATATATTTTTGGGACACACACACAGATATATATATATATATATATATATATATATATATATATATATATATATATATATATATATATATATATATATATATATATATATATATATATATATATATATATATATATATATATATATATATATATATATATATATATATATATAAGCGTATATATATATATATAAGCGTATATATATATATATATATATATATATATATATATATATATATATATAAGCGGATATATATATATATATATATACACTGTTGCATATGATCATGTGTATGTACCTTAAGTTTGTCTCCATGGCTTCTTGAACCTCTTCCTTCATCTGAAAATCCAAATCCTTGCAATAAAATTCAAATGAAGAGAAAGCATGTCTGTCCAACAAGTTAAAGTTGGGGCTATAAGGAGGTTGAATGACACTATTAGCTTTTTTCTCAGCAAGAAAGTCTCTGAATGCAGCAGACACATGTGGCCTGGCATTATCGTGCTGAAGAAGCATTATGTTCCATGTTACTCTTTTCCAGCCTTTGTTGAAAAAATTAGAATGCATATTCGATAGGAAAAGCATGTACACTTCTGGATTGACCAATTGTCCATTTGGAATTACCTCAACATAGGCCTTGCCATCAAATGAGATAGCGCAAATCACCATACTTTTTGCATCAAATTGGGATCTCCTGACACGTCTTGGCTTCTTTGCCCTTTGAAATCCAAGGGCGATTGCTATGTTTGCACCTGATTGATTTGTGGTAAACCCACTTCTTATCCACAACAATAAGGTGTCGTTTGACATTTAATTCATCTTGTAGGATGGTCAGAAATTTATGCGCAAGTTCAACCCGTATTTGTTGATTTGCTGGGGTGAGGCCATATGGGATCCATTGTGAACAAATTGATCTTTTCATCAATTTTTCAGTGATTATTGAATAAACTGAACCAAAAGAAATTAATAATTTGTCTTCATCAAGCAGTTGTTGAATGATCTCAATGTTGTCCATAGTTGTTGAGGTACTGGGTCTACCTGACCTCGATTTATCTGAAAACTGACTATAATCACTTATGTTTGATATAGAATACTTTTGGTAGTACTTGTATACTGTTTGAATGGAAGTTGCATCCTCACCCCAGACAGTAGTTATGAATTTGTGAGCATCAGATGGAGACTTCTGATTAAGTCTCAATTAACAATCTAATAACAACTTTGTCAATTTGCATTATAGCTTTAATAATTCAAATGATCTAAAATTAAAAATATTTATTTTATTAAGCATATATGTGCATAAGTTAATGTTAAGAATATCTATAAAAAATTTTATTGGCAAGAATATTAAAACACAAATTATACAAACTTTTTGATAATACTAATATATATATATATATATATATATATATATATATATATATATATATATATATATATATATATGTATATATATATATATATATATATATATATATATATGTATATATATATATATATATATATATATATATATGTATATATATATATATATATATATATATATATATATATATATATATATATATATATATATATATATATATATATATATATAGCGTGGAAAAAAAGGCCAGTCAACAACCGCCTGAAATGAATAAAATTGGTATTTTGACTTTTCAAAATGATTTCTTGCCAGTCACGGTTGACTAATTAAAAAAAACCAGAGTTTTAAAAAGCAGGATGTTATTTGGAAAAGCATATACTAGTGTGTTTAAAATAGTTTTATTTTTTACAATATGGTACTTTAATTGCTAGCGGGTTGTTAAAGTGAAAAGTCAAAAAGTCAAAAGACATTTAATCAAATTTTTATTTAATCTTTTTTTTTAACATTTTTTATCTTTTTTTTTTTATCTTCATTTTTAAAAAATTGCATTAAATTAATTTTTTATTAATAGTTAAAAATTAATTATTTGTTAATAATATTAAATTATCATTTCTACTACTTAAAATATATATTCAAATATATATGAAATTTATTATTTAAATTTTTATCTAATAGTTAATTCATGTTAATAGAAACCATTAATTTTTCTGCTTTAACAACCGTGAACCCATTAATTTGCTTTGTTGTAAAGTATTTTGCTTCACTCACTTAAATTACTTTCATTTTACTGGTGGTAAAAATCTTTTTTTTTATAAATAAGTTTTTACTTTATTATTATTTTAATAATGTTTAAAATAAATATTTTAATAATAGTATTATAATATATAATGATTTAATAATATAGTATATTTATTATGTATGTATGTGTGTGTATATATATATATATATATATATATATATATATATATATATATATATATATATATATATATATATATATATGTATTTATATATATATTTATATATATATATAGATATATAGATATATACATATATATATATATATATATATATATATATATATATATATATATATACATACTTATATATATATATATATATATATATATACTAGCAGAAAGCAATCCGTAATACAGGTTACGGTCGGTCTGCTAATTTATAGTGGCTGTTTTCCACAATTTAAAGTTGCGATACCTTAACTAATACCCTGTAAAAAAAACTCCTTCAAATTAAAAAATTAAACTATCTGTAAAATTAAAATAAATTAATATACTAATTATTTAACGTTATTTGAGTAATTTACAACTGACATAGGTCATATCAGTGTATGGCCGAACCATTTTCCTAGACATTAATAAGTTCAATACAATACGTTTTTAGTTACTGACACAAAATAATAACACTTCATCATGCCTGAAATTGACGAAAGATTAAAGCTAAATTCTTGTTATATTTTTTATAACATGAACTTTAATTAATAAGAATAATATGAAGTAAAGTAATTTATTTATGAGTTATTAATTTTTTGGTATCCCCTTGATACATGTTTCTTTAAAAAAGGAAATTGTCTTTAAAACGATTAATGCACACAACTAAATAAATTTATTATAAATAACTAAGCAATTGAGTACAAATACGTTTCAAACAAAAAAAAAGTCGATTTACAATCAAACATGTGTATTAGGGTGGAGCGATTTTCATAGCAAAAAAAAAGAGTTTAAAAACCAATATTACTGAGACACGAATCAATGTCTATTAATTATAAGATAAAAGTAAAAAAATATTTTTTGATTTTGATGAGATCTTGAGGGTCCTCTTTGGAATTTAAATTCTTGACAGGTCCTAATATTTTTGAATTTTTTTTTTCTAAACCATATCAACCTTGGACTCAAAAAAAGCAGAAAAAAATACTTGTTTCATAAATAATAATTTTATTAGAAAATTTTTTTAGTGAAAAAAATACTTGCAAAAATGTACCTTAAAACCCCCGTTTTGTTGAGGACGGGGGTTTTTGATGAAAAAAACAACTCTACTTTTTTAATTTCAATTTTTTAATAAAAACAAATATTATTTTCAAAATCAGTATATTATTTTGTTTCTTTTAAGTATCAAGTTAATATAGTTTAAAAAAAAAAAATTTAAACAATATTAGGACCCATCAAAAATTTAGAATCTAAAGAGGAACCTCAAGAACTCATCTAAACTATAAAAAAAAAGAGTAAGGTTCTTTTTTCACCCAAAGATATTGATTTGCTGCTCAGGCAAATTAAATTTCAAAAATTTTCAAAATCGCTCTACCCTAATGTGTATTACAAATTGTAAAAAATATGTAAACTTTGATCTTTTATATGACAAACCTAAAATAAAAATTGTAACAGATAAGTAGACAAAAGAAAAACAAAACAAACAAACTGGAAAACAATTTACCTGCTTTTTGGTAGCAAAATAATACAAAACAATACAAACAATAGTATATTATAAAAAATAAAAAATTACAAATTAAAAAAAAGTCACCGAAGAAAAAACGGTAACAAAAAAGTTATAAATATCTTCACTGATAGAAGACATTTACAACCTTTTGGTTGCTGTTTTTTCTTCGGTGTCTCCCAACACCCTGGTATGGATGAGCCCTCCATTTAAAGGATGGCTCATCCATACCGCCATTACTTTGCCACTTATTGAAGGATCTCTCCAAGAGAGGCCCTGGGTGTTGGGAGCGATATCTTTTGTGTTCCTCAAATGTTAACGACTCTAAAATTACAAATAGAAGGATATAATAAAATTTAAAAATATTTACAATTTTTTTTAATCAAAATATAAAGCATAACCTCACCATTTTCACAGGATGAAGAGGATGCTAAAAATAAATTAAAAAAAAGTAAATTAAAAAAAGTTAAACTTGTGAGAAATTTAATTTTAATAAAAATATGAGTAAAATGCAAACAGTTTAAAAATGTCATATTTATATTAAATAATTCTTTCACTTATTGCACATATTTCTCCGTAAAAAATATATAAAATTTAAAACACAGCCCTACCAGTTATGCTTCTACCAGACACTAAAGACAAAAAATATACCTCAGAATAATTGATAGAATTATATTTACATATAAATAAATATTTAACTATAATTTTTTTTACCTATTCCCCTCATTTCTTCAATGAAGTTGTCTAAAGTAAGATAAAAGATAACTGAAGCTAAAACTAATTAAAACTAAACTAAAATTAACTATAAACTAAACCAAAACTAAAAAAAACTTTAAATTTTAATATCTGTACCTCAGAAGACAAAGGTCGGTTATCCAGTTTTTTGTGAAAATGAGTTATGTATGAGACCTTTTTAATTTTTTCAGTATCTACATAGGTATAAAGACTGTTTTCCTGCAACAATGTGAAACAAAGTTTGGTCAATATAAAGGGTCTGGTGTCCCCACAATGTTCAAAGGAAAAACGTCTGTAGTTCAGAAATGACTTTTCACTTTTTTTATTTAACTTTTTATTTTTGTCAAAATTATATTTCATGTGCCTCAAGACAAATTAAATAAGACAAATTAAATAAAACATAAATTTAACCATCAAGAATAAAAAAGCCAATAAAGACTAATTATTTTACTATTTACTCTCTCCTGGACAATTTCTAAAATGTGACAACTGACTTGGACTACTGAGTGTACAGATATAAATGCTTTATTTAACTATACTAATCACATAATTTATACTTAGTTTTTTTTCCAACTCTCCTAAAAGAAAAAAGAAAATAAAGCTTTAGTACTTGAAGTTTTAAAATTCCAGTTACAGTACAAATAAACAAATTCCTATTAACAATTATTTTAATAGCAAAAACACTGACTTATTTCAGTCTTCAATTCTGTGTCTTAACAATAAAAGCACTTAAATGTATAGACGTTAAAATATCTAATTACCTTTTTAAAAATAAATTCACTAAACTAATGTAACTAATACCTTTATTAGCTCTCTCTTGATCAACTAAAGAAAATAAATTTTAATTAAACTAACTTGAGGTAAAATAATAAGAAGCTGTCTTACTGAGAATTTTAAATTTCTTCTCTATTATTGACAATATAATTTTAAGTATTACCTTAGTTAAGCCCAAGAACTATAAGTTCTTGGGCTTATTGTATAAAAATATAAAAACCTACTGTTTTACTTTTAAGTCAACAACAATATTTTAAAAAACATTTTAGTTACTTTATAAAAAAATAAAATCCTTTTAAACATACTACCTCTCTCTTCATTGTTGTCAACTAAACAGAAAAACAAACAAACAACTGATAGTAAATTTTCCCTTTGTTAGTAGGTTATTAAATAGATTAAATAGATCAAAGATCTATAATCTGCTCTAACAGTCTACAACATTATCATTAAACTAAAACTATTTTCGACAACCTGGTGTAATTTAGCATTGATATATTTTTTTTCAAATGACAAAAATTATTAAAGTACATTATATAAACATAGAACAAATGTAGTGATGGTGGATTTAATCCAAAAATAGAAAGAACCTTTAGAAAAAAGCTTGCTTTTAAATCTACAAAAATTTCCAACTTACATTTTTTTATCTACATTTATCTATAATAAAATATGAATTAATGAGTTACCATTATTTAAAGTTGATCCAGAAGCAACCAAAATAAATTATCAAATAAAAAGTTCATTTATATAATCTTGACGATAATGTTAAAATAAACAATATTTATTGCTTGAAAACTTAAGTAACAAATGTAATTCAAGTATATTAAAATAAATGTATGAAGTTACCTGTTGTGGCTGGTGCAACTGAAGTTATAACTAAATAAAAAATATTAAATAAAAAAGCTATTTTATCTATCTTATCTATTTTATCCTGGTGATTATGTTTAAATAAACAATATTTATTGATTCTTTTTAAAATAAATTAAAAAACATTACTATTTGCTGTAAAATAAAATAAAAGACATTACTACCACTTGCACCAACTGATGATGCTACCACACCTAAATGACAAAATTTATTAAAATATTTAAAACATATTCAATGCTTTAAAAGAATATTCAAAAGAAGTTTTTAAATCTACAAAATCTAAGTCCTTACTGAGTTTTACCTGTCTGTCTAAAAATAAAAATTGAGATAAAATTATATACAATAAAATTGCTAATGCTACATTTGTACTCAAATAAAATCTAAATGATAAAACTTACTTAAGTCGCTGTCAGCTAGCCTGTCTAAAAAAAAATTTGTATTCTCATTAATCCTAATCTATAATCTATAAATAAACTTACTAATATAAACCATAAATAAACTTGAACTAATATAAACTATAAATAAACTACTATATACTATATAAACTAATATAAACTATAAATAAACTAATATAACTATGTTACTAATATAAACTATAAATAAACTACTATACACTATATACTTACTAAAAAGGCCTTCAGCTCCTTCTAACTGCTCTAAAAAAATGAAACAATACTTGCTTAAAATGATCTAAAAAGACTGAAGACAAAACTGAAACACTTTACTAAAAAAGAAACATTGTACTAAGAAAATTTTTTTTACCAGTCATTTTAGTTTTAACTTCTTCTAAAAAAAAAAAACAGAAAAATAAAAACAACAAACAACAAACAAATTTTAGTTTTTAAACAATGAACAACATCAGTTCCACTTGAAACTAGAAATTTATCAGCTCTAATCAGCTGGAAGACCTTGCTTGAAAGACCGCGTGGAGTAAAGAAACGCTTTTAGAAAAGCCTAGAAAGTTCTTTATTAAAAAAGAAAGTGAAACGACACTAACACTATTGAATTACAGTATTCATATTTAGAAGATTAGATAAATTACAGCATTCATGTTTAGATTGTACTAAAAAAACTATTTTACCAGACATTTTATTTCTAACTTCTTCTAAAAAATCAAAACAGGCTATAAAAATTAGAATAATAAAAACAACCAACAACAAACAAACGATTATTTAAATTTTTGTTTTAAACAATGAACAACATCAACTCTTCTTGAGAATAAAAGTACATCATCTCAAATTCGCAAGCTGACTTAACTTGAAAGACCGCATGGAAAATGTAACCGCGCATAAAAAAGTCTAGAAACTTCTTAAAAACTGAGAAATAGTGTATTTTACAGAATACAGAACCGTAAATAACAATACGAACAATAGGCGAAACATTAGGCGTAACTATGCGCACTATTCATTACTGTAATAATATATATATATATATATATATATATATATATATATATATATATATATATATATATATATATATATATATATATATATATATACATACATATATATATATATATATATATATATATATATATATATATATATATATATATATATATATATATATATATATATATATATATATATATATATGTAAATTATATATGTAAATTCTTAAAGAATAGAGCAATAATAAATTAGTAAAAAACACTTATCTAACTTTTTTCTTCAACTTGAAGTTTCACCATTTCTGGATCATCAGGAAGAGTACTCTTCCTGATGATCCAGCAATGGTGAAACTTCAAGTTGAAGAAAAAAGTTAGATAAGTGTTTTTTACTAATTTATATATATATACATATATATATATATATATACATATATATATATATATATATATATATATATATATATATATATATATATATATATATATATATATATATATATTATATATATATATATATATATATATATATATATATATGTATATATATATATGTATATATATATATGTATATATATATATGTATATATATATATGTATATATATATATATATATATATATATATATATATATATATATATATATATATATATATATATATATATTATATATATATATATATATATATATATATATATGTTGCTATAGTTCAGTATCTAAACTTTCCATTTGTAGTACAAAAAATTGACTCTTAATTACTCTATGTCATATAACAAGACAAAATTAAGTACAGTTTATGTCAAAACCATTAAATTTAATTGAAGAAACTAATTAAATTTGATTGTTTTTTAAAAAACCGTAAAAGCACAAATAATAAGTCTGGAATACTTTTAAAAATATACATAATGTTTTAATTGTATTTTTTTAAAGTATAAACATTTTTAAATGTTTTTTATTTTTCTTTTTTTACTGTTTACATACATCTACTGACAAATAGGTTGAACATGTGAGGAGTGTTGCTACATCGACTGACAAATAGGTAGAACTTGTGAGGAATTATAAAAGCAACTGCATAAATACAATTTCCTAATATTTTAATCTATATTTATTAAAGAGGGCTTAATTATTTCAGGGAAATATATGTAGATATTAATTTGCGATGTTGTCTGATTACTAATAGGATATTTTGTCGTTGTTCTTCATTTTGAGATAAGCCTACAAATTGCTGGATTATTCCAATATTCCTTTGAACACAATCATTTGTGACTCATAAGTTTTTGATAAAAAAAATTAAGTTATTGTAAGATTTAAGGTCCTTTAAGATGCCTTTAGTATGAAAGGTGTATAACCAAATCTCAATCTCACTAAATCCAGTTTTATAAAAATAAACTAACTTTCCTCTGTAATCAAATCTTTCAACTGAATGTTATCATTAAGAACAACAACCGTTGGCTTTTCAGAGTTTATAATTTCAATTTCAGGCACTTTATGCTGAAGTAAAGTTTCTAAAATGTCTGAATTAGTTAGCAAATCAAGACTGAGTCAGCTAAAACCATAATAACTGTTTTAGGAGACAAGTACCAAGAATGAGCTTGCATACTCTTTTTTTTGTTGTTTATGTAGATAATCAATTACTACATGAACAACAAAATGTAATTTCAAGAACTGTGGTATATCGAATCTGCCATAAAATGAGCTGCATGACAGGCGTCGGGCTGATAAATTTTAAAATCTTCTAACTTATCAGAGTTGATGTTAAAATAAAAAGCAAGATATTCTACAAGATGCTTGTAATAGTCCCTTGGAAAAGTTGTGTTATTCAAAGAAAGCTCTATAAAACTCTTTGCTTCAAAATACACACTGTATATGCCAGAGCCAAAAATAAGTGAGTTCTCAGAAAAGCTTTTAGATCTATTTAGCATCAGGAGCAGAAATTTATGGCAAAAATACCTCCCATCGCTTCCTAAAGTTGGAAGCAATGGGAGGTTATAAAATAAAATATAAAAAGTATAAATAAAGTTTATTATTAGGCCTTTGCTTTTAATCCCAGTTATAGCTTTGTAAACATGTTTAATGTGCAGTTTGTAAATATGATTTCTACACATTAAAAGTATTTGTCATACACAAAGCAGTAGTTTTTTTTAAATTCTTGTTAAAATCATAATTGTTCCATCCAATCTGCCTGTATTTGTGGCAGTAGTGTCAGTACAAAATGCGAAAACTTGGTCGAGTACTTCAAAATATTCCAACAGATTTTGTATAACTAAAACCTGATCAAGTGCTTTTCCAGTGTTACTTTGTACAACTCTTAGAAAAAATCATCTTTATGCCCGAGCTCTTGTAACAGAAACAACAATTTGGTCACGGTTAATTTTTGTTCAATATAGCTAGCTACTTTGCCATCAAAATGGAGAACAAGTTTTTTACCTTTTAATTCAACTCTATAGTTTTCTTGTATTTCAATACCTTTGTGTGCTATAGTTTCATAGTGCTTCTGTCTTACAGTCTCTCTATTAAATTTTATTTCTACTCCTATGTAGTTCATTACACAGGCAAAAACATTGTTTGATCTCTGTAACTGATCCTCTTTCTTACACTTAAAGGTATTGTTGCTGCTATAAGGCCATCTCTGATAATAACATGATAATCAACAATAGCAATTGCATGTGTTTGTTTTTCTTTATTCGCTTTAAGTATTTGGATTTCATAAGAACTGTCTTCACTCAGCTTTGAACTCATATCTTTAGAATCTATATAAAATATAAACTATAAAGAAGTTTTTTTTATCAAAGCTTAATAAGGGTATAAACAATAATACAGCAAATGAATACCTTTTAAACATAAACTTGATTTTGGGTTTTGCACTTTGCAATTGGGTTTCACTTCCAAGCCATAATCAACTGAAAGACATTTATCAACTTCAAGGCATGCAGTGATATCTTCTTCACTTTCAATTATGTATTCAAAAGCACTATCTGCCACCATTTTCTTCCTTTATTCTTCATACCTTGTGTATCTCTCCATTCTCCTTTCAACACTTGCTTCTAATTCCTTATCTCTAATGTGACTAATAAACTGAACTCTTTGATTTCTCTGATCTTCAATAAAAGAAAATTCTTCCATTAAAGCTTTTTTGTTTCTAGGCATATCGATACTCTGACGGATTAGTTCTTTTATGTTTGTTTTGCCAATATCAAAAAGACCTTCCATTATACTCTAAAAAAAATTACATATATAATAAAATGCTCTGCATATCAAATTTAAGTATATTACATCATTATACAAATCCACATAGTGCAAAATAATGTTAAATGTTTTTACTTTAAACTCTATAATTTTTTGTTTCTTGCTTTCTATCTTCCAAGTTAGTTTTTGTTGTTGCACCATGAGCTGCCACTTTTTGTGAAGTTTTACAAACTTGTCAATAATTTTTGATTCAGAAATTAAATAGTTGCTAAATCCGCAAAGTTTCCAGAGGTTTACTATTTTTTTGAGGAGACAAAATGTTTCATTTCATTGCTGTCATGTTGTGTTTTCTTTGCATACACATCAAAATTTTTGCAATTGCACATGCAAAGTTTGTATTTAAGCTTTTAAATTGATTTGATCTAAAGCTGATAAGATACTGGTAGTGTCTTAAAACTGTTCCACTGGTAGGGAGCTGAGAAGGTGGCAATTCAGAAATAGGTAATTTAAGTAGATACAATGGTCATCTGGCACTTGTATTTAAATTCTATGAAGAGTTATTTTTTGTTTTTTTTCTGTAAAAGTTGCTAGTTTTGTCATGCAAGCATTGTGTTATTATGTTATGCCTATGGTGTGATCAGTTATTTTAAAGAATAATTGTTATTATTATTATTTTTTTTTTGGATAAAGTTTCAACTAATATTTTTGTTTATTAGTTTGAAGAACTAAAAGCTACAGAGCGCAATTTTCGTATTCGCTGTAAGAATTTAACTGAGGAATTAGCTACTTTAAAGCGAACGTAAGATGCTTTTATTTGTTTCTCTGTAGTTAGGTCTGTCAGTTGCTAAGGTTGCATTATAAAACTTCATAGTACAGGGCTCAAAACAGCCTCCAGTAAATAAATATTAAATAATTACTAAAATGCATATAGGCTGTTTAATGAATAACCTTATCTATAAAAGAACTATTTTAAACTTTTAAAAGAGCTTTTGTTCGAGTTGAGATAAATTTTATTTTAAACAAAGTACAGTAAAAAAGTTTAAAGTAATTCAGGGTTTTACTAGTTGTTTAGAAGACAGTCATCTTTTTTTTTATTTTTATAAAAAAAAATTATACATATAGTTAAGCAATATAAAAAAATAATAAATTATTTACTTAATAACTTGACCATCATAAAAACTATTTTGTTGGATAACCTTATTTTAAACAAAATGATTGTTAAAAAATGTTCTTTTATTAATAATATACTACATATATAGTTATTTAAAGATGTTAGGCTAGTAGTCTTTGTCTTGATAGTTATTTAAAGATGTTAGGCTAGTAGTCTTTGTCTTGATAGTTATTTAAAGATGTTAGGCTAGTAGTCTTTGTCTTGATAGTACTTTAAAGTACTAGCTCATGCAATACAAAAATCAAAAACGTTTTCCAGTATTTTTAGTTTTTGACTGTTTGGTAACATTCAAAGAATACTTCCTTATTTTTTATGGGGAATCATCTTCCTGTGCACTATAAGCTATAATATTATATCTTATTAATATTATATCACTTTAAGCTATAATATTATATCTTGTGCATCATAGTCACCATGACAAAAGATATTAAAACACACTTTTTAGTAAAGTATAAAGTTTTTTATTAATGTATGATTGAATTTGTGATTTATTATGATAAAATATGAGTTCTCTAATATGCTTTTCAAATAAATTTTATTACGTATTTTCAGATAAAAACCAAATATATGCTGGTTATATCAGTATTATACATTTATTTATTTTGGTTATATATGCTGGACTTGAGTATTATACATTTATTTGGTTTCTATCTTATATTGTAAGATAGAAACCAAATATATGTTGGACTTTAGTACATTCATTTAGAGATATATCCCCAACCTAGAATGTTTCTAGGATTCATACTACCACTTTCGCAATATTTTATATGTGTATATATAGTTTTCTTGAGCCTAATTTATTTTCTTTCTAACTGATTTTTAGTTTTAATTTTTAATTCATAAATATATATGAATATATACATATATATATATATATATATATATATATATATATATATATATATATATATATATATATATATATATATATATATACACAACCCTCGAAATTAGGGTTGGCATTTGGCAATGCCAACCTAACTGTCCACCTAAAAGTGTTTGAGGTTGGTAAAAAATTGCCGATCTCGTTTCTATCTTTTATAGTAAAACCTATGTACCAAATTTTTTTGCCAACCTGCTGCCGACCTCAAAAAGATTTAGGTTGGCAAATTATTGCCGTCCTCATTTTTCCTAATTCCGAGGAATATATATGTGTGTATATATATATATATATATATATATATATATATATATATATATATATATATATATTTGTATATATTTATTGATTCTAAAAATAACATTTAAGAAAAGTATCTTCTCATTCCCTTTAACTGTGCTTTATAGTGTAAAATGTTCAGGGTTTGATGGGTCTCTAATATTATCAGCAAAAAAAAAAAAAAATCAAAAGTATGACAACCATGGTCTCAAATAAAGCAAGTTATAAAAAAAGTAATAGTCATATTTTATAAGAACATCTCTATAAAAAAAATGTTTTAAAAGTTGTAAAAATTAAATTTTTTTATTTTATATTAAAAAACCATAATTTCTGCAACAAAATTTAAAACGCTAATTTTTATATGGAATAGTTATTATTTTAGAAATTTATATATAATTTCTCTTCTTTTAAGACTTTTAATTATTTTTTGGATAATATATTAGGGACTCATCAAAGGGGCCATGATGCCAGTGCTGGTGCAAGTTAATGTCACTTGGGGGAGGGGGAGTAGTGCCATTAGAATTTTTCTGACTAAAAAAAAGATCCTTGTTTTTTGAAAATTGCTGACTGAATGGGCTACATTTGCCGACTTACTGTCTAATTTTGCCCACTGACTTGTCACAAAGGGTCAAATTTGCTGACTAAATGAACAAAAATTCATTTAAGCGGCAAACTCACCAGAATTAAAAAAGACACTCATGTCTTAGTTAATTCTGGTTTCTGTTTATACAATCTATAAATGAAAAGTTTTAAAGAAATGAAAAATTTCTGCTGATTTATAGAATGGAAAGTTTAATATTTTCAAAATACACTCACCGTAACAAGAAAGAAAAATTAGAATAAAAAAAATAGAAAATTTTAACTGGTGACATTAAAAAGGTTAAGATTTTGTAAAATATTTCTTTGTTTGTTTTTAACATTCCACTCATTGTTAATAATTAAAATAAATATTCATAATAAAATTTTTTAGAGTAATTTTAATTACCATGGCTATTTTTTGAACAAAGAAAGCATGGAACTAGTTTTCAACACAGTAACTAACATTTATCAAAACAGTTGTCAAAACTAACATTATCAACAGTTATCAAAAAATCACAATACACTCAGTGATATTGGGAAACAATGACAACTTGTCAAAAAAAAGAAAATAATTAAAATTAAAAAGAAATTTATTAATTATTTTAATTCAATTTATTATTATTAAAAACTAGTCACTAATGCTGACAATATTAAAAACTAGTCATTCATGTTGATATTGATGACTGTATAATGACCAACTTGATGATGGTGATAAAATATGTTGTGTCAATAATGATGGTTTACATATGGCTGATAAATTGACAGGATTCAGTTTCGAAAATGAGGAAGACCTAGCAAAACAGTTGAGAACTCCATTAAACTTAAGAGTGATATAGTTTTTAGGAATTTAATTAATTTATGCGATTATAATCTAATATTTTTGTTAAATTTTTGAGATAAAAAAAAGTGAAGATAAATTTATTATAAACTAAACTTAAATTTTTTTTGTTTTCTTACTACATTAATTGATAAAAGAACACTTTCATGAAAAAAGGCTTTCACCAACAAATTTGCTCTTTGAGGACTAATTGCCTTTAGCCAGTTAGCAGTTCATATATATGTATATATAAAAATACTTAAAATTATATATAAAATGTATATAATAATTTTAAAATTGAAAAAAGTAATTACAATAAAATGTAATAATTAATAAATGTAAATACTAGCAATAACAGGCTTTGTGGTATTTGTTTTTTTTCTCTATTTATGGAGCTATAAACTCTAATAAATATTATAAAAGTTTTTTTGGGCATTTTGAAGTATATATTTTGTTTTTATAATTTAATTTTTATTTATGTAATTATGTAATTATAATTCTTTAATTTAGTTCTCGCTTATCAACAGCTAGTACTTCCTCATCTAAAATTCGCAATGATAAAGCTCCATTACTTGCAAGAAAGCATAGAGAAATTTCTATAGAGAGCAATAAAAAAGATTTTAGAAGAAATTTACAAGATTTAAATAAGGATAAAGCTGGTTCAGTTAGAAGTCGAACATCTTCATTAGATAAAAGGAGTCAAACATCTTCATTAGATAGAAGAAGTCAGACATCATCTTTAGAAAAGTTATCTATTGGTCGTAGGACACCTTCGCCAAGTATTTTTTACTTTAATTTTTTTATTTTAGTTTTATATATATATATATTTTTTCTATATTTATAAACATTGTTTGAAGAAGTTTCTTATATTTAGTAATTTTAGTAAAACCTTTTTTAATGTTGTAAAACTGCATTTATACTTTTGGGTAATAACAATGTTTATTAAATATTTTTAGATTTTATCAAGTTTGATCCTTCTGCGTATCTTTTTCGAAGTTATGTGACTTTTTAAAAAAAAATTGCCAATTTTTTTAAGCCGCAAAGTTTTTTACCAACCAAATATTTTCTATACATTCTGTTGATTCTAGAAGTATAATGCAGGGTAATAAAAGGTATAATGAAGGGTAATAAAAGTTATAATGTAGGGTAATTAAAGGTAAAATAGCACACATAATAAATTTAAGATTAATTTGTATATAATTTTGTTATTGCTTATATATAAAAAATTGTTATGGCTTATATATAGTGGATCATAATGCTTTGACACAAAAAATTTATAAAGATCTTGGTATTTAACTGTTTAGATCTAGGAAAAATTGGATATAGAATTTAAGGTAAAAAAAAAAAGGACTGAATCTCATATCATTTTTTAAACATGTCAATTGATGGTTTTAAAATATAGGGTTTAGAAAGATAACAGAGGTTCCAAGTTCACCAACAGAAAGCATTGAATCTAACCTTATAATAGTTTAATAATTAAAACATCAGGTATGGTCATAATTCTAAACAGAATAATAGGAAACTAAAAATAAAAAAATAAGATGTATATACAGATGTGTGAAAATTATTAGACTCAACTAGGTTTTTTTCAATAAAAATAGTTTTTATATTCTAAAAAGAATTTATTGAACAATTTAAAGTTACATTAATACTTTGTATGCATGCCTTTAGCCTTAAGTAACATTTCTATACGCTTTGGCATGTTTTCTACAAGAACTGGACATTTATTTTTTATTTCCTCATTATGGTGCCATATTTTGATAAGTTGTTCAATCAATTGAACTTTTGTGGTAATGCTGGTTTTCTTTAGCCTTTTTCTAAACAACTGCCCATAAATTCTCTATGGAGTTCATATCTGGGCTGTTTCCTGGCTATGGCAATGTTTGTATATGGTTTTCTGTCAAAAACTTTGTCACTGACTTGGCTTTATGGCATGGTGCACCATCATGCATGAAAACACTCTCCATCAGGAAACCAGTCTCTCAATTGGGGCAGCAGTCTTGCAAAACTTTCTTATACTGGTGCTGATTCATTGTGCCTTCAACAATATATGAACGCCCTGTGCCTTTGGCTGAGATGATACTCCACACCATAACTGTGGTAGGATGCTTCACAGTCTGAGCAACACAAGTCTCAGAAAACTCTTCATTTGAAGATCTCTTCACATATTGACTGCTTTCATCACATATTGAAAACATGGATTCATCAGAGAAGCAGACCTGTAATCAGATAATATAACAGACTGCAATAACATAGCTGAGTATTGACCGAAATTGGCAGATGAGTAATGAAATGATCTTGAAAATTGGTGGTTAAGTGTGAAAGAAAAAGGAACATGGGTTGGTTGGTGTTAGGGTGGAAATTTTTGTTTAAAGAAGCATGTGTAAGAAAATCTATTGAAATGTTTAAGTTACTCACCTTATTACAATCACTTCCAAAGCAAGATTTAACCTCATGGGCCCAGTTAACCTTTTTTTTAGCCATTGCCCTGGATTGCTGGAAGACCTGCATTAATAAGCCTTCTCCTAATCGTAGAACTCCAAATATCAACACCATACTTCTCCAAGGACTTTTTTAAGTCTTCACTAGTGGCTCTTCTATTCACTTTAGCCATATGAATAAGTTTGTGTTGGGTTCTTGGGTTCACTTTGGACTTGCGTCCACAATTTCCTTGTCGTGCGGAATTGTAATCTTGCCTATTTTTAACAGCCTGGCTGATACGGCTTACAGATTTCTGTGAAATTTTTAGTCTTGAAGCTATTTCTTGTTGTGAATATGTTTTTTCTTTAAGCAATGTTTTAGTAACAGCAACTTTTCTAGATGAAAGATCTTTGGTTCTCCCTATAACCTCAAAATCTGTAAAAAAAAACAAAATAATTTGTAATCAGACTTTTTATACATTTTAAAATGGAAGTTATAGCAAATAAATATTAATATGTTAATGGTTAACCATAATGATTTAATTAAACTCACCTTTAGATTTTATTTTGATGAATGTACATTGATGAATGTATTTACAGTAAAAATTCTCCTTACAACAGCTGATTGACCACCTTTATGTTTATAGCAGTGTTGACAACCCACCAAGCTTATGCGTGGTTACCTTTAGTTACTAAAAGCTAAAGGCATGCATACAAAGTATTAATGTAACTTTAAATTGTTCAATAAATTCTTTTTAGAATATAAAAACTATTTTTATTGAAAAAAACTTAGTTGAGTCTAATAATTTTCCCACCTGTGAATATAGATATATATATATATATATATATATATATATATATATATATATATATATATATATATATATATATATATATATCTATATATATATATATATATATATATATATATATATATATATATATATATATATATATATATATATATATATATATGTAATATATATATGCATACATACATACTGAGAGGACCAGGTTATATTACTATTAAGTGGTACTATTAAGTGTGAATTAAGTGTTAAGTTTAAACTCAATACCTCTTACTTACAATGTATGTACTCTGTCACTGCTTTTCTAAGGCATTTAGTATCTTTATATACAGCGGTGGCCAAAAATTAAAGACCACTCTTTTTTTTTTTTAAATTTATTTTTAACCTTAGTATAATTCTATTTTGGAAAAAGGTATCAAAAAAAGAAAAACATTATTAGAAAGAATTTTTATTGTATTTTATATTATAAAAGAATTTACAATTTTTTTACAAAATAATGTTAAAAAAGTGTAAAAAATTAAAAAACTGACTAGTAAAAAATATAAATGGGAAAAAAAAATGGACAAAATTTTAAGACCAGTTTCAAAAATATTTCAAAAAGCAATAAAAAATAATTTAGAAACGTGTTGTTTCTTCATTTGTTTTCAAGCACACTTGTACTCGTTCTGGCATTGAATTCATTAAAGTTTTGATTACTTTATCAGGCACATTTTTCAAATGATGAGAGATTTCAAATCTTCCAAATTGTAAAGTTGTTCTTTACCAAGCTTGTGATCAAGCCACGACCATAAATTCTCTATTGGATTCAAGTCTGGACTATTGGCAGGCCATGGAAGCACTTGAATTTTATTAGAATTGAACCAATCGCTAACAACATGCGCTTTATGACACGGCGCATTATCTTGCTGGAAAATAAATCCATCTTGCAACTGCCATAAATCAATGCTAGGAATAAGCGAGTTTTCCAAAATTTCGATGTACCTTTCTTTGTTGAGTCTACCATCGAATAAATGAAAAACGCCAACTCCACAGGCACTCATACAGGCCCAAATGCCTATTGAACCTTGTTTTGTTTGTTTCAAAATGCATGATTCATCAAACCGTTCGCTTGGAAGTCTACGCAACATTACGCGACCTTTTCTGTTGTCTACCTCAACGTTCATTTCATCACTAAAGACCACACGGCTCCACTGATCTGTTGACCAATTTTTATGTAGTTTGCACCACTCTTTCCTGGCAAATTTTTGTTCAATGAGTGGTCTTTAATTTTTGGCCACCGCTGTATGAAAGTCCAGCATGTAACAAAACATTTATAAAAAATATTGTTGTATACGGCTATAAAAAATTAAAGGAGCCAGCTGTCCTAACTGGCAAAAGTCTTATTTGTTATAAAAATGTTACTTATTTTAAAATAATAATAGTAATTTTAATTTTTAGGTAGTCTAATTTTTAGAAAAATATAAAATAAACATTGATTTTTTAAAATATTTTTTTTGCTTTAATAAGTTATAAAACATAAAAACAGGAGCGTACTAACTTACTTTTAATAGATATTTTAGTCTGATTTGTACATAATGTCATCAGACATAAAATGCCAATTTAAAAGTTGTTACAAAATAAAATATAAAAAACCATAAAAAAATCCTTACAAAGAGGACGTCAATAAAAATTAGTTATGTAAATATATAAAAATATTTATTATTAATTATCAAAATTAATTAATTTAATTAGTTAATTGAACGTAATTATATGTAAACATTTCAGGAGGTTAAATAATCCCTATTACTACTGAACAGGGATAATGGGGTAAAAACTGCTTCAAACAGTTGGAGACCACTATTTGAAAAATTCATAAAAAAGCAAAACACTTTTTATTAACTTTTTGGTTTTTAATATTTTATTTTGTAATGGTTTTTAAATTGGCATTTAACGTCTGATGACTGTCAGTCAAATTAGACTAAAATTTAACTTAAAAGAAAATCAGTTGATACTATGCTATTTTTATGTTTTATAACTTATTATAATTTTACGTACAACAAGAAATGTCATTAAAACATTTTTTGCTTTATATTTTAAAAATGGTTTACTATATAACTTCTTAGTAATTAAACTAATGCACTCTTCCATATAATTATTTTTTAAATAATTTGTCTCTCTACCTTTTTTAAAAAATGTTTGAAAGTTTCATATCATAAATTAAGTTTTATTTTTAAATCATTCTTGATTACTCTGTATAGAAGAATTTTTTGTCGATATTTAAAATTTTTTTTCAATATTTAATAATATTTAAAGTACTTTAAATTAAATAGAAAGTTAATTTTTTTGCCTTGATTTTAATATAATCAGGTATGTAAAAAGGAAAGAAGAAAAGAGAATCGAATCAGAAAATAATCTCAAGTATGGTCATCTTTAAGAATTTATCAAGTATTTGAAAACTAAAGTATTTTTAGCTTTTGAATATTGATCAATTTTTTTTTTTTAATTTAAATTTTTTTTTATAAATTCTATTATAAATTTTTTATTTTATTGTAAATTTTATTATAAACTTTAAATTAAAAAATTTTTTTTTGTAAATTTAAAATTTATAATAAAGTTTGGATGTAATTAATTAATATTATATATTTTTATTTATTCTAATGGTTATATATATATATATATATATATATATATATATATATATATATATATATATATATATATATATATATATATATATATATATATATATATATATATATTAGGGTTAGCCAAAATTTAAAAAGTTTAAAAATTACACCTGGCTGCATGAAATGTTGTTCCTTAACATAATAAAAGTATTATTAAAAATAAAAGTGTAATAGGATGATTTTGAATACTATCTAATTTGATATAAAGTTTTGCGTTTTTGTGCTAAAATATCGCCCCAAAAAAATTAAATTTAAGAAAGTAAGAGGGAATGGTAAATATTTTGCATTAATTCTAAATGTTTAAGATGCTTTTTTTAGGGGTCGTCCATAAATTACGTCACGCACTTTTTAACCGTTTTCAACCTCCCCCACCTTCCCCACCACCCCCTTGTCACAAAATCGTAACACTTTAGTAGCAAATGTTGTATGAGTCGTCACAAAACCACTAACCCCCCCCCCCCCCATAGAGCGTGACGTAATTTATGGACAACCCCTTATCAAAAATATATTTTACTTTTAAAAATTAGCTTTTAAATTGAGCTTATTCAGAAAAAAGTTGCTTTTTATTCAGATTATCAACAAGTTTTAGGCAGGCTAAAAAACAAAAGTTATAGAAACAGGAATTATCTTTTTTCAGATATTTACGGAATTCCAGATAATTTTATAAATTTTTATTATTTCCGGATATCCAAATAGTTTTCTGGAAATACAATTTAAAGATATTTTTTTGTCATAAAATAATTAAAACATTAAAGGTATCGTTCATTAATTACTCTACGCTATATTTACTGGTACAAATAGTTTGTTTTATTTGTACGCATATATTTATTACTAAAGGCTTTTCAATGTGGCGCGACAAAATATGTTTGTTTTGAAAATAAACATATTTTTGTTTTGAAAATAAACATATTTTTGTTTTGAAAATAAACATATTTTTGTTTTGAAAATAAACAGAAAATAAGTTTTGAGTTTATTAAAATAATCAATTTATTTATTGAAATATTAACTAAAAAACATTTGTTATTTTGCCATTATATTTCCGGTTGAGAGGTTAATATCAATTTCATAATCTGCCTAATATTTTTTGTTGTAAAATATCTGGTTTTAATAATAAATGTACTTATGAATATGTATGCAGAGTTATATGTGTATGCAGAGTTTTTTAAACCATTTACACAATTTCACAGATTGGGGTTTTCCCCTGTTAAAAAACAATTTTGCAGTTGGTGTTTTCCTTTGTTAAAAAGAAAATTTCACATACTGGGGTTTTCCGCGTTAAAAACACAACTTCACAGATTAGGGTTTTCCCCTGTTAAAAAACATTCCAATTTTAGTTCAACATGTGACAAAATAAAAAGTTAAACAAAAAATACCACTTTTCTACTTTGTTTTATTTTTATTTCCATTAAAATATTTTGTTTTTAATTAGCGTGAAATCTGATTTGTTTGCATTATTTTCTTACTAAGTCCATAAATAAAATAAAATAGTTATTTTTGTTCTATGATTTTATCAGCAGAACTTGTATCATAATTTTTAAATTTACTTATATTAGTTAAAGCACTAATATTATTATTTTTTAATAAGTCAAATATAAATTAAATTTTTAAAGCATTTACTTATTGAGCTTGCTATTTTTATTCAGTTTTTTTACATTTTATAAATGGTTATATATAAAGGCATTTATCTACATCAAGGCAGTCAAACTTGCGGCCCACAACATATAATTTTGTGGCCCACTCTGTATAATTTGTTATTTAGTTTTTTAGCAAATTATTTAATTTATTGTATTTTTATTTTCTTCTCAACGATCATCTTTTTAAATTTTTAATTTCTATATTGTTATTTCATATTTTTTTTGTTTATTTTGTAATTTTAATTTTAGTTTTTATTTTAAAAAAAGTTTTTAGAGAGTGTGACTTCTTTGAGGAAAAAAATTTTATATAATTTTTTTGCAGCCCACCTAAAATTTTAGATTGTTTATTTAGCCCATGTTAGGATTTGAGTTTGACATGCCTGATCTAAATAAAAATTAATTGCAAAAGGGAAAACCCAAATATAACGAGTATTTGAGCTTTTTTGTTTGACATCATTTATTAACTACAAAAGCATTAATCACACCCAAAAAAGAGTCGGATCTTTCGAACCTTCCGAACCTTTGAGAAAAAACTCAGCACTTAGAGATCAATTTAATTATTTTAACTATTACACCTAAAATTCTAATTTATTTTAATTTATAAACTCTTACTAAATAAGTACTGAAATTCTTGTATTTTATATAAAAGAATGCCAGCCAAAACATTTCTTTTCAAGCACATGAGATATACTTAGTTACACAAAATTTTTATTCCCGGATTTTTCCTGGATATTTCTTAAAAATATTTTCTGGATTTTTTCCAGATATTATTAGGAAAAAATTTTCCAGTTATTTTAAAAATGACCAGGATGATCTCCGTTCATAGGACTTTTCTTTTTTGACTTAAGGCAGGCCAAAAAACAAAAATTTTGAAAAGTGCATGTCTGCAAAAAAACATGATCCTTTGCAAATAAGAATGCAAACAATAAAAAAAAAAAAAATAGAAAAAAACATTTTTGAGTGTTACCGAATTGAATTTGATTATTTTTATTTTAAGCCTAAAATATGTCAAAATTAAGATTTTGTAGTAAAGTCCAAAGAGATTAGGACTTTTATATTAATAGGAAATAATTGCTATAATTAATATTTTTTTTCAGTAAAATAACTGTCTTGTTACTCCTAAAAGAGACTTATAAATTATTTGTATTGTGCTAAGTTAACAAATAATTTTTGACCACTTTAAAAATTTTGTTTTGGGTAGCTTTGCCCTAAATATAAGAAATTTTATTTGAATTTATTCTATATGTTTATTTTATGTATATATTTCGAACCTAAAGTAAATGTAATTTTTAAAGCATTTGGATTTTTTTACGAAAGATTTTTCCAGTTTTTAAAAAAAAATGTTTTCCAAAATGACCTAAAGAATAATTGAAAAATAATATGACGGCATGATAGCCAGAGAGGAGTTCTTATTAGATTTTAAATCCCAGAATCTCAAGTGAAAATAAATTTTTACAAATTATCTATCTTTCCTATTCAACTAGTTTAAATTCTATCCTGCCTATTCATCTATTTTCAACTTTTGAGAGCTGCAAACTAGACAATGTCTTATCCTGAATCAGTTGGAAAATGGATATAAAAAATATTATCCATTGATTGTTTAAACAAGTAAATTTCTTATTTGTAAATATATATAATTATAATATAAATATAAATATGTAAGTAAATTGTTTTTTATTCATTCATACTTTCACTGTTGCATAAGAGATGCAATTGTTAAAATAGTTTGATTTTATATTATTAATGTATTTGGCTAATATAAAGCACTACCAGTGTGGTCGTGGTAAAATGATAGAAGGCTCCCTTGTAAGCAAAAAGTTCCAAGTTCTAACCCATTACATCCCTGGTTGTACTGCACTCAACTTGTTTCTCCAGGAAGCGATCTTGTTTGTCAAGGTTCGTGTTTCAAAGTTAATGCATTGTGAGAGGATTATAATGACAGTTTAAAAAAAGAGGTAGTTTCCTTTACTGTAGTGGCCTACAGTCAAGGAAACTACTTCTCCTCAGCCCTGGGGAGACAAGTTCATTGAATAAAAAAACATAGTATTGGAATGTAAAACATGTTTATTTTTAAAACAGATGGAAAAATTAAATAATTATTGGAATAATAAGTTACTAGCAGAAAGCAACCCGTAATACGGGTTATGGTCAGTCTGTTACCTAATTAATTTATAGTGGCTGTTTTCCACAATTTAAAGTTTCGAAACTTTAACTAATACCCTTTTAGAAAAATGCCTTCAAATTAAAAAAATTAAACCATCTGTAAAATTAACATAAAAAGTATGAGGTAAAATAATTTACCAATTATTTAATATTATTAAAGTAATTTACAACTGATGTAGGTTATATCAGTGTAAGGCAGAACCATTTTCCTCGACATTTCTAAGTTCAACAAAATACGTTTTTAGTTACTGACACAAAATAATAACACTTCATCATGCTTTAAATTGAAGAAAAACTAAAGCTTAATTCTTGTTATATTTTTTATAACATGAATTTAATTAGTTAATAAGCATAATATGAAGTAAAAGTAAATTATACAGGAGTTATTAATTTTTTGGTATACCGTGTTTTTTCTTTAAAAAAGAAAATTGTCCTTAAAAGGTTAAATGCACACAACTAAATAAATTTATTAAAAATAACTAAGCAATTGAGTTCAAATGTGTTTCAAACAAAAAAAAATTTAATTTACAATCAAACATGTGTATAACAAATTTAAAAAAATATGTAAACTTTGATCATTTATATTGCATTAAGGTAATATAAAAGTTGTTTTATTGACGTTATTTCATGTTGGCTTTTAGTAAACTTTAGTTTAATTTAAAAGACATCACAATAGATTTAAAATATTTTAATTAAAAAGCAAAATAATAAATGCTTCAAGGAGCCAAAACTATAAACATTAAAGATCAAAATTCCAATTTAGATATAAATAAATTGCATTTACATAGCTAAATATATTGCCTTGGCTTATAGTAAATTTTAAAAGCAGTGAGTTCAATAAATTAATTGGGTAATGAGTCAATTTAACTATATTTAAGTTTAATTGGTGAAAAACAAATAAAGTTTTAATTAAAAAAAACCAAAACAAATCAAATATGCAACATAATATATTATTAAAAAAAAAATTACATGTTAAAAAAAATAAATTATAAAATTAAAAAAAATAAAAATAAATCACCAAAGAAAAAGCAACAAAAAAGTTAAAAATATCTTCACTGATAGAAGACATTTACAACTTTTTGGTTGCTGTTTTCCTTCGGTGTCTCCCGACACCTAAGTATGGATGAGCCCTCCATTTGAAGGAGGGCTCATCCATACCGCCATTACTACACCACTTATTGAAGGACCTCTCCGAGAGAGGCCCTGGGTGTTAAGAGCGATAATTTCTGTACCACTCAAATGTTAACGAATCTAAAATCATAAAAGTAAATTAAAAAGGGTAAAACGTGAAAAATTTTATTTTAATAAAAATATGAGTAAAATGCAAACAATTTAAAAATGTCAAACTTATATTTAATAATTCTTTCACCTATTGCACATATTTCTTCATACAAAATATATAAAGTTTAAAACAGCCCAACCAGGTGTGCTTCTACCAGACACTAAAGACAAAAAATGTACCTCAGAATAATCCATAAAACAATATTTACATATAAATAAATATATAATTATAATTTTTTTACCTATTTCCTTCATTTCCTCCATAAAGTTGTCTAAAGTAAGAAAAAAGATAACTGAAGCTAAAACTAACTAAAAAAAAACTAAAAATAACTATAAACTAAACCAAAACTATAAACTAAACTTTAAATCTTAATATCTTTACCTCAGAAGACAAAGGTCGGTTGTCTTGTTTTTTGTGAAAATGAGTTATGTATGAGACCTTTTTAGTTTTTTTCAGTATCTACAGAGGTATAAAGACTGTTGTCCTATGACAATGTGAAACAAAGTTAGGTCAATATAAAAGGTCTGGTGTCCCCACAATGTTCAAAAGAAAAATGTATGTTGTCCAGAAATGACTTTTCACTTCTATTATTTAACTTTATATATTTTTTTTGTCAAAATTATATTTCATGTGCCTTAAGACAAATTAAATAAAACACGAAAAAAAAAACATAAATTTAACCATCAAGAATAAGCTAATAAAGGCTAGTTATTTTACTATTTCCTCTCTCCTGGACAATTTCTAAAATGCGACAATTGACCTATGACTTCTGAGTTACGGATATAAATGCTTCATTTATTTAACTATACTAATCATATATTCTATTTATACTTAGTTTTTGTTCCAACTCTCCTAGAAGAAAAAATAAAATAAAGCTAAAGTACTTGAAGTTTTAAAATTCCAGTTACAGTACAAATAAACAAATTCTTATTAACAAATATCTAATAGCAAAAACACTGACTTATTTCACTCTTTA
The DNA here is from genome assembly GCF_038396675.1 of Hydra vulgaris. Lineage (NCBI taxonomy): Eukaryota > Metazoa > Cnidaria > Hydrozoa > Anthoathecata > Hydridae > Hydra > Hydra vulgaris. The sequence goes on from NC_088928.1 coordinate 37,995,779, forward strand.
ATTCTGTGTCTAAACAATAAAAGCACTTAAATGTATAGATGTTAAAATATCTACTTAATTTTTTAAAAATAAATTCACTTAACTAATGAAACTAATACCTTCATTAGCTCTCTCTTCAATCAACTAAAGAAAATAAATCTTAATTAAACTTACTTGATATAAAATGATAAAAATCTTTCTTACTAAGAATTTTAAATTTCTTCTCTTTATTATTGACAATATAATTCTAAGTAGGACCTAAGTTCTTGGGCTTATTGTAAAGGGTGTTTTTTTTAGAGGTATAGAACTTTAAATTGCAATAAAACAACGACGGATTATTCGATTGACAAGAATTTTTTTTTATTAGAAAGATAATCTTGTGGCATTACATTTTAAATATAATTTCTGGGATATGACCGCCACGGCTGGCTCGGATGTAGTCCAATCTGGACGTCCTATTTTCGATGACTTTTTCCAACAGCTATAGCCGTATATTGGCACCAAACAGTCATTTTTTCTGGATGTAACGGTGTTTTGACATACACTTGAGGATTATCTTCACTCCAAATGCGGCAGTTTTGTTTGTTGACGTAACCATTCAACCAGAAGTGCGCTTCATCGCTAAAGAAAATTTGCTTATGAAAATCGGGAACAACGGCAATCTCGTTTTGGGCCCATTCGATGAATCTACGCCTTGCTTGATGATCGTTTGGCTTCAATTCTTGCACGAGTTGGATTTTGTAAGCACGCATACCAAGATCCTTCCGCAAAATCTTCCATACAGTGGATGGACACAGATCCAATTCCTGTGCTCGATGGCGGATAGACTTATTTGGGTCTTCCGCAATGCTACGCTCTACAGTAGCAATAGCTTCTTCTGTACGCACCGTTCGGCGTCTCTGGGGATGCGAGTTATCAATAAGAGTAAACGTGATGCGAAAACGTTCCATGGTTAATCGAATTAACTGCTCTGATGGATGATTTTGTCAAGGATAAAATGGACGTAGAGCGCGATACGTATTCCGCACAGAACCATTATTTTCGAAATAAAATTGAACTATTTGCAAGCGTTGTTCAGGCGTGAGTCTATTCATGATGAATTGCCAAACCAAACTGAGAATAAATCATTTGTCACCTGTTAAATCGGTCGCCATCTTGAACAGTAATGCCAACTTAAAGTTCTATATCTCTAAAAAAAACACTCTTTATAAAATTATAAAACCAACTGTTTTACTTTAAAGTCAACAACAACGTTTTAAAAAACATTTTAGTTACTTTATAAAAAATAAAAATCCTTTTAAACTTACTACCTCTCTCTTCATTGTTGTCAACTAAACAGAAAAACAAACAAACAATTGATTGTAAATTTTCACTTTAGTAGTAGGTTATTAAGTAGATTAAATAGATCTTTGATCTACTTAATCTGCTCTAACAGTCTACAATCTTATCAATAAACTATAACTATTTTCTACAACTCAGTGTAATTAAAAAATATTTAAGATTATAATATATAAGATTTTGAAAACCTGAAATTTTAAACCTACTTCAAAAAAAACAGATGTATTAAAAAGTATTTTTATTCCTTTTTAGAAAGTAAAAATGCTTTTTAACTCTCTTTCTCCAATAATACCTTTGTCATCTAAACAGAAAAGCAAACAAATATTTAAGTTGATTCTTTCTTAAATCTACTTTAATTACTTTAATAATAAAATAAAAATCTTTCTGGATTGAATTAATTTACAAAATTTTTTCTCTAAACCATTTTATTATTGTAAAGTTAATTTAAATTAACAAGCATATACGAAGTGCAATTTATAACATTTATAACAAAATGGAACAAAACTTTCTTCTTAGTAATTCAGCGACTAAAAATAAACATATATTTAAGAACTAACTATGTAACATGATACGAATCAGTAACATATTACACATCTAAATAAATAAAAACCTTCATGTCAACAATTTAGGACATTCTATTAATTCAATATAAAAAATAAAAGTAGTTATGCTTAAAAACAAATTTAATAAAGGTAATAGACATGTAATGATATAAGAAATGTAAACAATTAAAATGACTAAACAGAATATAACCTAATTGAAAGATATGATAAGATGTAATAGAACGGATATAATAGAAATGTGCTTTTGTAAATGTCTGGAAATTCCAATCTCAAAATTCCAGAATGGAGGAAAAACTAACAGCGCAAAAACAAAACAGTACATTACTAAGCGTAACAAAACAACCAAGAGTAACAAAAAAGTAAAAGCACATTTAACTTTGGCATTACATTATTACAAATTACATTACGATTAGCATATTCAATTAACTACATTATAGTTAGCAATTTTAATCAATGCCTAAAATTCAATAATATATTTTTTGTACGCGTCTAACTCATTACACAACTAATTAGTTTGTTTACTAATATGTGCAGTAAACATATCTGGATATAAGAGCCAATTTGTCTTATCTCCATTTTTTGTGAATGAGTTAAATACAAATTTGATATTTACGTCGCATATTCCGTCTAAGCCATATAGCCATCTAATCTTTATCAAGAACATCTTGATATGGCCTAGGATTACCTATACGATGAAAAACTTCGACAATTAACTTGCCTATTAACAATTCCATTTTCTATACTAAAATCTAGCCTAATATCATTCATTTAAACTTAACTTTTAATTGAAAGTAGTAACAAATAATCTTAAATGAATCCTGAAGATTGTGATTTTTCCTATATAATTTTTTTTCTACTCTAAATAGTACACAAATAATTTTTATATATAGAAAACTATCATTTAAAATAAATTATACAATAATCTTATGGCTTTAAAAAAATATATATATCACCTAGGAGATGTTTGAAAAAAAAATTAACTTAATAAATAGTAATAAAAAAATTATTAAAAACATACAATTCTAATCATAAATATACTGCTAACACAGATCATAGTCTATAGAATATAACTATGGTCTGGAAGTCCATTGTTATTTCTTATTGTTACGCTGCGTATGTTGAAATAACTAGTTTTTTAATCACGTGACCAAAGAGTTTGCAAAATATTTATATCATGGCGTCAAGTAACGAGTTTTTGACACAGGAGTCTGCTGATTTATTGATAGATATTCAGGATGAAGGTCTTTTAGATGAAGAATTTCTTATTGAAAATATTGTAGATGTAGGTGAGGTAAGAAAATTTACGCAAGAAATATATTTAATTAAAAAAAAAGCTATGTAACTAATGCATGACTAAAGATTTCTTTTCTTATAGGAGTCAACACCAGGCAGTTTTAAGTGCGACGACTGTGGGAAAATTTGTAAATCAAAAGGGGGACTTACCCGTCACCGAAGCTGTAAACATTTACTACTAAAAGAGATCTTTGACACAAGTATTAATACAATGAGTAGCACAATACTAAGTGATTTAGTTCTGGAGTCACAAAAAAGTTTATCTGAGGATAACTGTTACAACTTAACTCGACGAGAATGTATAAAGTGTTATCACTTTATATTAACGGAAGCAGCGTACAAGTTACGCAGACGTAAAAAAGATTTATGACGTTTTGAGTAAATCAAACAATGCAATTATTATTCCAGCTTTTACAATAAAATAGTTATCAATGCAGATGTTTACTTTCCTGAATTAGGAAAACCCAATAGTACCCTTTTAGCAACTCAACTGGCTGACAAGGTTCTTGTATACTTCAAAAGAATGCCCAACAATGAAGCAAAAAAAATAAAAAATATAACAAATGATGAAATTGGTGCCTTGCAATACCTGGCTGGGTATGTTGTCAGAAAGTTCATAAAAAAATCGAAAAATAGCCCGAATTATAAATCCAATGAAAATCAAAATATAATAAAAATATTAAATAACACTATTACCAAAAATACTTCAGATCAGGAATTGATCGAGGCACAAAGTCGTGGTGGACTTACAGCTGTTAATAATGAATGCCAGCAAATATTTATGAAAGCTGAAATTCAATTTCGAAATAATACAAACATTAATCATTTGCAAGAAATCAACATTAACAGAATGACAGTGGAACTACTGAAAGATATAGAAGTAGTAAGCTTTTATAACTCTATCTTGACAGGATGTGGAGTTGATATTGATAATTATTTTAGTAAAAACCTTTTAGAAAATATGATAAAACTTTACTTTCGAGTGCGAGCATTTTCTTTGGCTAAAGACATTACCACCAAACATAAACTAAAATTGAAACAAAAAAATAGTAAGGGTACTTTGGATTGCTTTTTAAGCTTTTTACTTCGTAAAAAGCTTAAAAAGCAATCCAAAGAGTAACAAGCACAATTGTATATGTCACTTTCTATGTGTTTAGTTGCATTAATAAAATTATATATTTTAAAATATGACTAATTATTTTCATGTGTTTCCAGATTCTCTTGCATTTTTTTCTTGCTCCTAGGTTGTCAATTTCCAATTTTTTAATGTTTAGTATATTAATTATACAAATTTAATAAACATTTTTTTTGCATATACATATCAACACTATAGCGTAGTGGTTAGTGCGTTGCATCATAATCTGGAGATTCAGAGTTCGAACCTTGTAGATCCGCACTGAATGGAATGTACTGAACTATACTACTAGATAGGTTTAGACATATCGCGATCTCATTAGGTTTTTTGTTTCTATCTAGTTTTCCTGATCTGACGTCGCTAACTAGTTTGTTGTGGTTTGCACTATACAGTGTTCACTAATGTTCTTTTGGTCGTTTTGTCAACGACATTGTTTTTTTTTACGTTACAATATTTAGTCGTTATAAGCTATTAGTAAGAAATCGCATTTATTGTTTCATCTGTTTATTTTCTCACCATTATCTGCCTACTGATTATATGTCTGTATTTTTTTATTTATTTATCAACTTATTATCTAGAGTTTAGACCATAAATACTACCACATTTATTGGCCTATGTTTTCTTTTCATATTGCCCGCATTATCATTTTTTATTATTTTACTTAGTATTTTGTTATCTACTTATTTTATTTTATTGTTTTTGTATGGTGTGATAATTTTAGCCATGGTTGCCGTTAATAAACCAGCAGATCTATATTGACTTGTTTACTCATAGATCATTGTTTTATCATTTGTTTAGGATGACTTGAGCGTGAGTTAATGTTCACCCTATCCCTCAGTCCTAAAATTTTATTCCTCCTACAAAATAGTCTTTACATTCATTAATGATTCTCATCCAATGACATGATCTACAATCTACTTCTATTTTCACATCTCACAGGTTTACGTAACTGGACGGCTCTGTTGGTCACTTTTTGCGACCATTGTGTCGCATAAACAAACAAATCAATGTACCTTAAAGAGAAAAGTTGAAAAATATAATTTAGATTTTCATAGTTAAACTGTATTGTTTTGTTTTCTTTTAGGTTGCTGTGCTTAATTTGCGCTTTATTTTTGTTGTATTGTATTTCTTTACTCTTTCAGTTTTTTAAGTTTCGTGTTCAGTTTGTTCTATTTTAATTTTGTTTTGTTCCATTTTGTTCCATCTTTATTCCATGGAACATCAAATAGACAAATTTCCAAACATTTTCAAAAAATGATAAAAAAAATTTTGAACTTTTTTACTCTGAATGCTTTTAAAAATATAGATTTCTATTAACAATTTTGCTGCACAATACATATATGTGATTAGTAAGTGTATATGTGATTAGTAATGCAATTTTATTTGTGTTTTATGTTTTATACATCATTTTTATTTTACTTATTTATATATAATCAATAAAATTCAAGAACCAAAAAATAGCATGCTAAATAAAAGCTTCTCTGCTTGAATGTCACAAAATCATACAATTGGGTAAAAGTCATTTGGTGAAGCAATAAATAAAAGTCAAGTTGTTCAAGTTGTTATCAGTTGTTTTTTGAAAAAGATAGTTGTCTTAGATAGCTGTCTCATGAAAAAGATAGTAGAAAAAGATAGCTGTCTCATTGTAACTATAAAAATAGTTACAATGAGACAGCAGCTGCACAAGAAGGTGAAAACTATGGAGTAGAATGAGGCTTGACTTGAAACCGACAAAAAGGAACAAAAACTTCCATTCTTCCTGGATCCATGAGGTTACACAAAAGGACACATTTATCAGCAGAGAGAGAAAAGACATTAGCCCATTGAACGTCACAAAGAAAATCACAAAAAGAATCCCATTCAGCTTTAGGGTTTTAGTAAGTAGTACAGTAATAGGGTAAGTTCTAAGATCTGAATAAGGAACAGTCAAATTTAAATTAGTCTCACAAAGAGCAAACAAGCTGAATTTTGCAGGAGATAAGACTCAACTGATAAAAAGTTAGTTTGAAGACCACAAGTATTTGTAAAAGATATATTGAAATAGTTAGCTGGTGGGGATGGTTTTTTTGTTTAATATTTTTAGTTACTTTAGGCATAATTTAAGTTTAAAGAGAACTTGACTCATTCATAGATAGAGTATGGCATCTGAAGCAATAAGCTATGCAGTTGCCATTAAACTGAGTTTTAGAGCTGTACCTTTATTAGGAGATAACATGAAGAGTTGCATAGCCACTATCAAGAAGACACTTGCAAAAATCTATGATTAGAATCAAGCATTCATCATACTAGGTAGGAAACAACACAGCTTTACATCTAGGTCAGCCTAGAAGATGAGGAATGAGTTCGAGGCTGGTCAACATAATTGTTCTGCTTACCCTTAAAGACAGTTGCTGGATACAGTTAGCTTCTGCCAAAGATGATTATTTTTATTGAACACTACCTCTAGCTTTTTTTTAACCAAGATACCCAAGACAGGGATAAGATATCCAAGACATCTACCTAAGATGAGTATTTTTATCCAGACACCATCTTTAGCCTTGGCTCATCCAAGAGCCCTAAGGCTGGGACTTTTTAAGTTAAAGTTCATTTCTCCTAGCCTTTGCCTAAAAAATTGAAAACCATATAAGGCAGCAGGGCATATGGCAGGTTGTACTGGGTTACATGATACCAATAGCAGGGTGATTGTGATGATATTGAACTAACCTGACCTAACCAGTAGTAGTTAAAAGAAGTTACTTCCTATTAGCTGTAATTTAAAACATTAATGGGGATATTTTGGAAGAGCATAAAGAAAAACATTATATCCAACAGAATACTAGAGATAGTGAACTAAACTCTAACTATAAAACCTATGCTTAAAGATAAGCGAAGGTTTTACAGTTAGAGTCATTAGTTAGTTGATGAGCTCACTCTGCATTAGAGATTTGAGCAAAGCAAAAACATATATAAAAGCAGTTTTGGCCTAAACTGTCCAAAGTAAAATCCAAAAACCGGTTTTGGACTAAACTGTCTGAAACTGCTTTTTCAAATGTTTTGTTCAAAAGGCAGTCTTGGACAGGCAGTTTTGTCCGAAAATAGAAAATATTTTAAAAGCGTTAAAACCTATTGAATTTGGTGTTAAGGAGCTTAATAAGGATAACTCAACGGTTCTGATCAGTGAAAGTGTTCACATATTTTCGTTAAAAATCTTTCTGAGCAAACGTCTAGAGCAAAGTGTAGTGATGATTCACTTAAAAATGATATGATAAGCAACACAATAAATGATTTAGTGTCACTAATGGGGTATAGTGACACTATATGGGATATTTGCAAAACCTATAATCAAATACGTTGCAAAGTAGTGATAGCTTCAAATATTTAACAGTCAGCAGTTATTCAATATACAAAAAGTATAATCATTGAAGTTTTAAAATTTGAGGGCATTTTTTATGCATTCAGTTTAAGTTTCTAAAGCAATACTTCTTATGGTCTAAAATACCAAAATTATACCTTTAGCAGGAAACCTAAAAGATGCTTGATTGAGGAGTTCCAGTAAATTTCCCAAGATTTGCGTAATTAAGTTTATTAATTACTTGTCTTTCTGTTATTTCCCAATAACATTCACTAAAAATGAGTGAAATGTAATGCATTTGTTCTAATAGTCATTACTAACATGACAAAGAATAAAAATCCATGGCTTAACTTCTTATTTTCTGTTTTGATATGTTATTTATATCAAGGTTCTCTGATCAATTGATTTATATTTTTTATTTGCTCTCCAATGTTATTGTTTTAAAGATTTTGTTTAAGGATGTTGTTAATGTTTACATCAGATATCTTGGTCAAATCATTGTAGTAAATTGTTAGTTAGTTTGTCTAAAAAAACAAACAACCTAATTTTTAAATACATAAATAGATATAAAATTATTCAATTAGATGATAAATATAAATAAATTAATTTTGTTAAATGTATCCAAGTTAAATGTGTTTTTTTTATTCTTTTTTTTTTTTTTTGTAGTCGACGAAGAACACCCTCATCAAATTTAAAAAAACATATAACACATAAAAGTGCATCAAAAAAACCACCTGCTGGTAGAATGAATGGTATTTTTTAATTTATATAGCTTTATTCCAGTTTTTTTTACATGCAATTTTTTTAATGAAATTTTTGTGATATTTTATCTATTATCCTTTAACTTTACATTTCTTTTATTTTTTTACTTTATCTCTTATGAATGCTATGTCAACTTTATCATGCGCTATTTTTTTATACTTGCAGTTTACAAACTTTTTTAATTTTTTTTGCATGATTGTCTCTTTTAATAAATTTTGATGGCAGATTTCTTAATTCATAAAAAAATCAAAACCAAAAATAAGTTTTAGAAAAACTAGGTATGGTTTATTTTTTATGGTCTATTTAAATGCATTTTTAATAGCAGATTTATCATTGTTATTTAACTTAAATACAATTTAAAAGTGCTTTAAGTTTAAATTTTTAGTTTTGCATTGTGTTTATTCAAATACCCACAATAAAAAAATCAGCATGGTACATGTATTCAGAACTTATTTTGACTATATTACATTTTTAAAGAACTTATCTTGACTATATTAGAACTATATTACAATATATAGACTATATTAGAACTATATATGACTATATTAAAACTACAATATATGACTATATTAGAACTATATACAATATATAACTATTTTAGAACTATATTACTACATTAGAACTATATTATTTTGACTATATTACATTATTACAGAACTTATTTTGACTATACTAGAACTATATTACAAAATGTAGTGAGAGAAAAAAGAGTTCAATTGTGAAAATTGTTCTTAAGCGCTATGGAAATAAATGCAAACAAACTAATGCTGGTGATTATAGCCATAGGCGTTGAAGAACACCTGATATTAGGATTGCTGAAAATCATTTTAACCTTATTGACTAAAGCAATAATGTAACTTTTGATATGCAGTTTTACATTTTTTTGTCATGCATAATCAGTTGAAAGATGTGTTCATGATTACTGAAAAACTTACATTAAATAAACTGTCTACTAAAAGGACCTAAAAAGCAATTATTAGATTTCTTAATTTGATTTAAATTGTTTTTTTTGTTTTTTTGTTTTTTTTGACATTTTTTTGTTGTTGTTGCATTTAAAAAATGCCGTTGTTTGCATATTTGCATATTAAATGTTTATGCATATTTTATATTAATATGAATTGAATATTCATTTAAGTAATAGGAGTTTTCTCCTAAAATAAATTTATTTAAGGAAGAAGCTCATCTTTATATTAGTTTAAAAAGTGTTATTTTATACCCAGGTATTTAAATGGATCGAAGTTTTTAACAAAAATTGCTTCTTAAAATTTTCGAACCATTGCAAAAGTTTGTGCAAGTCTTTTTTTTTTTTATTGCAAAATTTCTTAGGTTTTGCCACAAAAAGTATTTCATATTAAGGGTGTCAGTATTTTAGTAGTGATTTGTTATATGATAAATATGCAAAACTTATGGTTTAATTTCTCTTCAATATTTTAAACAAAGCTGTTTTTACCATTAGTATGATGCTCCCAGAAGTCCTTACAGTCTCATCCCAGAGCACCACAGAAGAGTATTTAACTAGGAAGTTCAGGCCTCATTCCTTAACAGACCTCTTGTTTCAACAGTTATTAAAGTGATACCATTTTTTTAAATCATTATAGGAGGTTTTATAAGGATTTATTAGGAAATAGAAATTGTTTACAAAAAAATACTTTCTTTTTTTATTATTTGCAGCCTGAGACTGCAAATAGTTAATCTAACAATGAAATTTTTTTATTTTTATGTTAATTCACCTTCACAAGGCCAAGAATGCCACTACAGTCGAGGAGGCTACTTTAATTGCGGTTGTAACCCTCTCTTAACTCAATAACTCCAAAATACAAACTTTAACAAACAAGGCTTCTTCGCGGATAAACAAGTTGAGCTCAGTACTACTAGGGACACGGTGGGGATCAAACTCGGAGCGTCTTGCTTATGAAGCAAGCGTTCTACCACTACACCACATCATTTTTGTTTATATTTTTTTACTTTAAAAAAAAAGGTCGTTTCTGTAGACTATAAATTTTATCATTTTTGTTTCTCTTTAACTCTTTGTAATTTAAAACTAAAAAAAAAAATGCATTTTTTTATATTCTTGTAATTTTTTAAGATTTGTGTATTTTAGATAACAGTTATGCTAAAAAACACTACAAGAAACATCTTTCAGTTGGAAGTGAAAATACAATTTTAAATAGTTCCAAGAATTTATCTAAAAAGTAAGTTTATTTTTATATTAACTATAATTTTTTTATATTAACTATAAATGTAATAAGGTTTTTAGGGTAAAGCAATATAAATGGAATTATCGAAATTTTTTGTTTTACAACGTGTAAAAGTATAAATTATATATTTCTGAGCACAATTTCCTAATAAATAAACAGCTTTTTATGTGAGTGTTTAATCAATGTTTTTGTTTAATCAATGTTTTTGTTTAATCAATGTTTTTTTTACGCTTCTTTATGTGCGTATTATTGAGTTATGAAACAGTACTATTTTTACTATATTAATTATTTTAAAATGAAATAATAATCATCATTTACATAATACATTTTCATAAAGCGTGTACACGAAATAAATGTGAAAGTACAAAAATTTTTTAAAAAAGGTACTTATCAATTTTTATTGAGAACTAAGTAATAATTTTAATACATTGATTTAAGAAGATAAAATATTTCAAATAAAAATATATTTATTTCTGTATGCATCTAATAAAGTTTCCAACTTTTGCTTTGGTGGTACCCATAATCTTAATATTTATAAAAGCGCTCAGAATAATAGTCAAAGCTATTTGATGCTTTTTGATGACATTTTCAAATCTTTTAAATGAAATTTATAAATCTTAAGCGTTTCTACATTGAAAAAGTTATTGAACAAAAAATTAAAAAAACAAAAATAACCTTTTTTTTAATTTTTTGTTTAATAATTGCCCAGTATTTTTCATTAATTTTTATTTTCTGGGCAGTTTGGAAAATTTGATGTTTTAGGCACAACTGGTGTCATTTTATTTACTACATTCCATAGCCAATTTACTGTAATGACTTAAAGCTAAATCAGGTCAGAACACATGTTCTATTCATCAAGTACTATCATGTGATTTAATAAGAGGTAAATTAGCAATGAGAAAACTTTAAGCAATGAGAAAACTTTAAGCAATGAGAAAACTTTAAGTTGTCAAAATCAAGCAAATTTCTCATTTTGAAAAATAATAAATGTTTAATGATACTTTAAATTAACACTTTAAACAATTAAATCTTTTAAACAATCAAATTTATGATTTAATTGTTTAAAGTAACACTTTTAACAATTAAATCATAAATTTAAAATAAAAAATTTTTTAAATAAAGTTATATGCAGTTTTTAAAAGCTTTTTAGTATGAAAAATGAGCATTCTCAAAACCCAGTTTTAAATCTTATAGAACATATTAGGGAATATATTTAATGTTAATTAAAAATAAAAATATTAAAACTAATGAAAATGATTTACTCATGATACTTTCAGACTATTGGGAATATATCCTCATTGATGTTTTTTAATGAAATGAATATAGTTATGTATATTGAATAAAATAAGGTGAATACCTTTAAGGTTATACTTTAATATAAATGGATTGCACTTTTTAAATTAGATTTTATATTTAATAAAGTTTTATTAATTGTAGGTCATACAGAGGCAACTATAAAATATATGACTCCGATCTATCTGAAGTACCTTTTTTTTTTTTTGTTTATTAAATTTTGTTTATTTTTATGTTAAAAATGTTTTTATTTTTTTGTATATTTAGGATGAGACAAAAAAATCTCAACAGTTAAGAAGAAAATCAGAAAGTCCTGTGAGGAATAACTACTTGAATAATCAAGGTAAACTACTTTGTTTATTTGACTTGTTTGCAAAATAATTTCATTTATGTCATGGGGGTGTGGGGTTCAGTAACAAAAAACAATTAATTAACAAAATTTCCAACGACTTTAGTCAGGACAGGATCATCGTGATCATACTACTCATAAAATATAATCCAATACAATCTGTTACATGTCCTGCTGCTTTGTATGACTTGCTGCTTTGTATGACTTGCTGCTTTGTATGACTTGCTGCTTTGTATGACTTGCTTTTTCTAATTAAAGACTAGGAAAAAGTCAACTCTGACTTAAAATACTCTTTTGCTCATTGTTGATTAAAGGTTGTCTTGATAAAAATCTTAGACAGATGTTAATTACATCTAATTTCAGTAGCATGTAAAAGTTTAGAAAGACCAGATTTTTTTCTGTTTTTAAAGCACTAATGTTCTTAAATCACCTGATATTTTTACTAAATGTTCTCTATGTTAATTCAATTCATAATGAAAACCATAAAAATTATATATTATAACAGTTAATTAATTTTTTTAATTTTTTTAATTTTTTTTAAAAGACATCTGTACAAAAGTTAAGAAAACTACCTTAAGATATCATTATGCTTTTTACCATTACCTTAAAGCTCATTTAGATTTTGTTTGCAGTTTTTTTTTTGTGATGGCTCTTGGACTTTCTACTTGATTTTCTAGATTTAGGCAGACATGAAGGCTCTAATTCCTTTTTGTCAGTTTCAAGTCTCATTCTATCTCCTGGTCTCCTTCTCTCTGGTTATCTCTTTCTTGTGCAACTGCTATTTTTAATGGTAATCGTTTTTTCTATCTTTTTCACAAGAAAAAGATAGAAAAAATGATTACCATAAAAAATAGCAGTTGCACAAGAAAGAGATAACCAGAGAGAAGGAGACCAGGGGATAGAATGAAAAAAAAATAAAAAATAAACAAATTCTCTTGAAAACACATTTTTTCTTATCATTGCAAGATTTAGGTGCATAAAGAAATGAGTGCATAAAAGTTTTGTTTGATGTCATTATTCTCATGTTACTAAATTTTGTGTTTTATCTCAGAGGTTCATAAGACTTTTGAAAAATCTTTAACCTTGTCATAGATCCATTTTTCATACATGGATCTGATATTATTAGCTCTTCAAAATAACTGCAAGGAACTTATCTTCTAATTCATCTCTTCTATCTAATGACTGAGTCTCATCCCATAGAAACAGGTTAATCCATTATTTATACAGCTTGTGGCCTTAAAAACATTTCTGTCATAGTCTTACAAAAGTGTTTTCTAAAACTCTCTGAACTATTTAACAAGTTTTTAACTAAATCTTGTTTTTACTGTCTGCTTAAAAAGGTATCTGTTCCAGTTTTTTAAAACTCTGTTGCTCTGACCCCTCTAATTTTTTCCCAATCAGTCTCTTTACTATTACCAATCAGTCTGCTTACTATGACCAATCAGTCTTCTTACTATTACCGATGTAATAGTAAGAAGATACTATTGTATTTTCTATTGTAAGATACTATTGTAGATGTGTTGCTTAATATAAACAGTATAACAAGGGCTCTTGAAAATATCAATGACTTTGATAAAGTTCAGCACACTAATTTTTTCCATTAAGTCTCATTATGTGATCTGGAAAATTTTAAAAGCTTTTATAATTATTCTTTTCTAACTGCAGCATTAAAGTTGTCTTTTATAGACAACACTTTTAATAGTGATTGCTTGTAGGAGAATTTGTTTTTTTAAGATTGGCTTATTTAAAAAGTAAATTTATCAGCTAGGTAAATAATAAAGACTGGCAAAATTAACATAATGGAAAGATATAAAGTATACTTGTAATATAAATATCTTTTGAATGAAATTATATTAGTTTATGAACTGTTTTTTTTTTCTACGCTGTATCCTTCAGGTGTTTATGTAATAACAAAAAAAAAATACTTTTAGAATCAATTTTATAGGTGCTTGCTCATTGATTTAATTGGTTAATTTATAGATGCTTGCTACATTAAATTGGTTACTTAATTTATAAAATTTTTATTATTTATCTCTTTTCATTATTAAATAATAATTTATAAGAGTTTTAATTATAATTTATAAGTGTGTCAGCTAAGGAAAATAATTTAAATTAAATTAAAGTCAAATTGATATAATTGTTAATTAAACAAATAAATAATAAAATTATTTTAATATAAAATTTCATAGTTTTAAATAATGTTAATGAAATAAATTGTACCCAGTGCTAAAAGTCGGCGAAAAAAGTAACGTGAGTTTTCAGTAATTTATAAATACCACTTAGCTTGAGCATTATTAGGTTAAGGGAGATATAAAAAACTGGCTTGGTAATCCTTTTAAGTTTATTTTTTTAAATTAAACTTTTTGTAATGTATCCTAGCCTCACTTTAAGTACTGATTGTAGCCTACTATTATGATCTAATAGTAACATTTTCAAGTTATATAAGTTCTAGTCAAGTAATTTATATTTGCAACATAAAATATTTAGCAGTCTACTAAATGTTGTATGCTTGTGGTTACAATCTCTTAAATATATATATATATATATATTTAAATGATAAATGCTGATCACAAAAAAAGTTCACCATCAAAGTAAAAAAATATATCTAGTTTAAATGTAACTATCGCTACATTAAATATAGTAACTTACAACATTGCCCATATACATTGTCTTCAATGTCCCAACGATGTTATATTCATTGATTACAAAAATACTTAGGAAGTAACTCTTTTCTTTATCAAATTTATACAAATCTTTTTTTTAATTAAAAGCAATTCTTTATTATTAGTTTTTAATTAGAAAATTTATTAAAACATGACAAATATTTTTGGATGTTCATAAACTAAATACTTGCTACTCTTTTTTTTACTTTCTTTTTTTTTTTTTACAACATTTTACCTTTATAATATTGTTTCTATATTTATGTTTGATGACGCATCTAGGTATTTTTGGTATTCAAGAAACTTTCAGGTATCATTAAAACTTTCGTACGTTTTCTTACTTAAAGTGAGTAGTTTTTGCCTATAGTAACTTTTGCATTACAATAATTAGAATTTAGTATAATAATACTAAAAACACCTGCAAAGGGGTTTGTCATTTTAAAAGAAGAGAATTAGTTTTTCAAAACAAAAATTGTATTTCCTTAAATTAGAATAAAGTTGATAGTATTTTGTATCTATTGATAAATTTTTATCTAGTCTATAGTATTTATACTTAGTTGATTTAAGTTTTAAGTTCAAAATTTTTTATTTTAGGTGAATAATAATGTTTTTATAGAATAAAATTTACGACTTTATTTATTTTACAAAAAAAATTGATGCCGGTGCCTGTAAACTTATAAAAACTTTAATTAATGAAAATCTACCTTTATCCAATTGCTTCCTATGCTGGTCCTATATGATTATCAAAACTGTTGTTAATTATTTCAGTTTAAAACATGTTGTGCACGCATAAATTGCCAGAAAAAGCCATGTCTTTTTAAAGGTTATCTTTTAAACTTTTTCTCAAAATAAGCTTTATTAATGTGATAACTTATTTCTTCTATAAAATTTGACGTTTGATTGGCTTACCAATTTATTTGTTGTTCTTACTAGCAAAATCCACTCTGGTGAGGAACAATATTGCTGACATCAATATATTACGTATGTAAATGTTTCATAGCCAAATAAAAGAATATAACCTAATTGGTTTTTTGAATAAATTATTTGATATCAAAAGATTTCTTGAATTACTATAGTTTTTAATTAGTATCCACTTTCAATGCACCTGCTACTTAAACTCTGATATAACTAACAACATTAAATATTTAAAATAATTTTAAAAATTGTGATCCAACTCAATTAATTATCGAATCTCCAATTAATCTATTAAAGAATTATTTAAACATGCTACAAATAAAAAGCATTTGCTGCGTCAAAAAAAGTGAAAGTTCTTAGCCGAAATATAAAAAGCAAACGTTCTGAGGCCAAATGATAAACGTTCTGAGGCTAAATGGTTTTTGTTATTTTATAAATAAAGTAATTAACATGTGACATTAAAGTAATTAATGGTCATCAAAATAAGAAGCTATTCAAAGATGATAAGAGTTAATAAATAGTAACACTTTGACTTCGCTGGCTTTGTTGATAGCAACCTTAAATCATCTGTTAAACTCGCTCAACAAACAAAAGACGCAAATAAATGCAGAAAAAGTCAAATGCTATTTCATTTCATTGCGTTGCTATTGGAAGTTTTTGGTTGTGGAAACTAGCTCTGTAAAACTGCGTCATGCTTATAAAAAAAAAATGTGAATGAATTTGATTGTGGTAAAAAACTTAAACCAGTTAATAATGTTAAATTTGTTTAAAATATAGTTAATAAAAATATAGATTAATAAACTCAATTTTTTTAAACGTAAAAAAGAAATATTAAGTTTTTAATACTGCTCAATTTTTCTCTCTGTTTTTTTTTATTTCTATATTATTTTTATATTCTATTTAAATCTTTTCTTTCTAAATAAAAAACAAATAAGTTGTTGAAAATAATTTTTTTTTTTTACGCACAGAAGAGAAATCTGAGGGATATTCAATCGGAATTGCTGATATTGACGCTCGTTTAGCTGCTCTTCAAAGGTTTATGGAAAATAATATGGAATAGATATTTATTTTATAAATAGTCTTGTAAATAGATTTGTAAATTAACTTAACATGTTTTTAAGCTTAGAGAAAATAATTTCAATTTATTTAAATACTTTTACTATCTTCAAAAAAATCACTGTGTAATCACGGGTGAAAATTATTTTTTAATTATGCTTTCTTAATTATCAATTAACAAGTTAGTCAGTATCCACTTTTCAATGCATCTGCTACTCAAAATCCGATGTATTTCTAATAGAAGGTCAGGGCCTTCGAAAGCACTAATGGCGCCCGGGTCAAAAAAAAAAAAAATTAAATCAAAAAATTAAAATCTAAAAAGTTTAAAATTTAAAAAGTTTTGTGAACGCAGCAATTTTTTATTTCTGACGCAGCACATTGTATTTTTGCGCTACTATTAATTCTCTGGATTGAGAATCTCAATTTCATTGACTTTTTGATTCTTTAATCAAAAAGTCAATAAAACTTTTGATTCATTTATCAAAATTGACATGAATCAAAACATTAGTTTTAAAACTATTAAAAATCAATTAACAAAACCTTTAAGAAAGGTAAATAAGACCTAAAAATGATTTTTTGAGCTTTTCTGGCCGCCCAATTAATGATGACGTTGTTGTAGCTCACCTTTTCAGCCAAATCTTCTTTAATCAAAATAATCAAGTATCAGTAATGCAATCCTGGCCCATGGTCGAACGGGGAAAGTTTTTTACAAATTTCAGTTTACTAAACAATCGTTCGCCCTCAGCAACTAATTTAGCAATAGTGTTGAAAATTCGAAGGATGATGCAAGTGTTTGGAAAAGAGCGTTCAAGATTCTTCTATAAGATTAAATCAAGTAGCTGGATTGGATTGCTTACTTGAAAATTGTTTTGCGGGCATTTTTAAAACGGCGAACTTCTTCTTTTTGTTCATATCTCTCGGATGAAACCGTGCAAGTTCTCATGCTTTATTCTAAACGGAAAGATCGTTATTGTTCAACCGGACGCATAAAAATATATTGCCAACCGCCCTGCTTGTCTTAAATTATGAATCAATCTGCTGGATCAGATCAACTAACCAACATTTAAAATGTTCACTTTAAATTCTTTTGTTTGGGTGTCATGGAAACGGGTTGTGTTTGATGTCTCATCATAAAAGCGCTTTAGCTTACGTTTTTTTTTAGTAGCGAGTTCGGTTTCGAACCCTAGCGGTCAAACTACAACTACAGCTTCTTAGAAAATTTGTAACGAAGAGCCCCCAATTTGATTAAGATTTCCAATCAAATGTAACTCGTCATCAATGGTAATGGCTTCAGATTGTAAAAGACGACTAATGTCGTTGACTGCAGTAAGGGTTTTGTACCGAATCGTAACTAGCAATACAAATTCAAATAATGATAATCATTTTTTTTAAATCTCTTGCTTGGCTAAGCTGCTCACTGATTAGATCCAGATTTTTCATGACATGTTTAAAAGCTGCCAACATTTCTCTCGGCCTCTTGGCAAGTGGTTTGATTAAATTGGTATAAGATCTTCATCTTGTCATAGAAAGTCTAAGTAGTGAAATTTCAGTTGTTTAGTGAGGATCTTCCAACGGATAAGACTTTCACTAAAAAATACGTACCAAGATTCGACAAAGAATATTTTATCTCAATGGCTGATTCAACTGCGAGCACACCAGCCAAATTCTGTGAGTGTAGAGGGAACGTACAGAGCTTCTGAATAATTTTGCCTTGTTAAGGCTCGAGCTCTCTTGTAAGCACCTGACATATTGGTTTCACTATCGTGTCTCTGACCGCAACATTTTTGAATATCCATACCTAGCTTTAAAATCACATTAGTTATAGGCTTAGCTATACAGACTGCTTTCTTCGTCTCAAAAGCTTCAACACACAAGTATCGTTCTTTGATTTTCGAGCAATTAGTTTCGCTTTCATAGAGGGGGTACCATCGACTATGTTTGTGAAGTAGATACCATCCTGACTTTCTTCGACAGTTGCACTTCGTATAACACCATATTCTTTGATGAACTTATTTTGAGACGACGGAATGAAATAATGGGCACTCATTCTAAAGCCCTTTTGTTGATGGTTTCTTACATTTTCTAAGACTCAATGACGGCGTTGTGGAAACGAATAAGCTCCACACTAGCAAAAAAAGTTTCCAATTTCTTTCTCATTTACGTGTGTTTTTTCACATGCAAAAAAAGTTGTATATAATAATTATAATTAAATTATTGCAATAATTATACAAATAATTAAAATTGATTTTGAGAAAACTTTATAATAAGTTACCTAGAAAAGCTAAATTCCTAGTAGCCAGGAAAACAGTCACATTCAAATTTTCACAAAGAATTGTCTACCATTTAGCTGTCTCAGAATTTATTCACTTCTGGAGCTCTAAATAACATGTGATTCCAAAAAATCTGGACAAATTAAATTCTAAAATATTTTTAGAAAGATGAATTATTTTTTAAGTTTTGAACAATGTTTCAAAAAGAGCAATCTTCATAGAGTAATATTACAAAAAATTACAAATTTTCTATTCCTTGTCTGCGAACTGTATCAACTCTTGTAAAACTCTCCATACCAAAGCGATGTTTACGCTCAATGTCGACATGTTTGAAGCAGTAATTGATACGATTCTTCAGTTGGATCAAATTTTTAGCTTCCCAACAATTAGCATATACTGCTCTCTTGATTTCATTTTCAAAAATCTTCAATAGGTCGCAATTTTGGTACGTTTGCAATATTTTGACTTCTGGGCACATATTCGACATTTTTAGACCTCAAAAATTCTTGAACTTTTTTTGAGTAGTGAGATGATGCAAGGTCAGGCCAAAAAACTATTTCATCATCTTTATGAACATTCTCTATAAATGGGAGCAAACATGATCTCAAACACTTGTCTATGTACACATTTTCATTGACAGCTTGACCGGAAGGTGCAACATAATGCTTTGACAATCCCTTTGGAGAAATTGCAACTCAAACCAATAATTTTTGTTCAAATTTTGATTTTCTTTTGAATTTAACATCATTTGGTGTCGTAGTAACATCTGATGAATAAAATCCACTGTTTCCTGAAATATTACAATTACTTAATCCAAAATATGATTCATCGTCAATGATCACCTGTTTTTTTCAAAAAATTTCAACCAATTTAGAGCACTTTGGACGAACAAGAGATTGTTGTTCAGGAGTTCTTTTTGAAGTCTTAATTTTTTTATGATAATGAATGATTGTCTTCTGCTTTATCGTTTTGCATATGTATGATTGATTGACATTGAATTTTTTAGCAAGAGAACGTTGACTGATTCCATGTTAATGGTCGATTTTTTTTCCAATTCTTTGATCTTCTTTTTTGTCATCTTAACTGCTTTCCTACCGCTTCCAACTAGTCGTTCGGGTAATATGTTGTTGTCTTTTCGTTTTAGAATATTGTAGAGCGTAGATCTTGGAATACTTTCTATCATAAAATGTTTTACAATTGCGTTTTTGGAAAGTTCTGGGTTAATTTCAATAAGCTCGTACACTCGCTTTTTTACGTCATCTTGTTTCGAAGTAACTTTTTTCATCATGTCAAATTTGTTGCTCAGTATAAAATTAATGAGTTTTGTAGAGAATTAAATTCTCTACAAAATGGCGTGCGAGCCAATCGAAATTGATAAATTTCCGCGGAGAAAAAATTGGCGGGAAGTTTGTCCAGATTTTTTGGAATCACATGTTATATACCAGTAGAGTTGGTAAGACAAATGTATGCCTCTTTCCTATCATTGTAGAACTTTTGGTGCAATGGTCTGGATTGATATAACATCACAAGATTTATGAGTTTTCTTCGTTGATCTCTAGCTCCTCTGTTTCAACGAAGAAGGGACAATTAGCCGCTTTTGTATAATAGTTTTGTGCTGGAGGTCTCTTTAATATAATTACACCTTGATCTTTTTATCAATTTTTATCAAAGCTATCAGTGTTGACTGCTTCAAAGCAAAATTTGATCAGTTACCACTATAATTACAACAGCAATAAATCTTCCGTACAATTGAACATGAGCTAGCGTTGCTAACTGTTCATGGGGTTACGGAACAACCCCGCGTCCGTTCTTCAACAACTAAATCCAATTTTTTTCCTAAAAAATAGTTTATAACTAATTTAGAAGAATAGAATTTAAAATTTTTTTTTACATGTGGATTTTATTTTAAAAACCAAAGTTTCAATCTCAAATACAAAATCTAAGCAGATTTTAGACTGTTAGTCATTAAAATGTTTTCTATTTATTGGAAAAAAGAAACAAACACAGATTGTCCGGCGCCCCTTCAAGTTTGGCGCCCGGGTCAAATTGCCCTCTTTGCCCTCCCTCTCGGAGGTCTTCTTAAAAGGTTCCAATTTTTATAAACTCTGGAGAACATTTTGACCCTTCCAACTATCGTCCGATCAGTCTTCTCTCTATTAATAACAAGGTCTTTAAGTCTTTGATCAACAAGTTTTTAACTCCCCATCTTAAGTCGAATAATTTAGTGTCTGTCAATCAATACGGTTTTCGATCTTCTCGTTCTACGGCTGACTTGGTAACTGCTATGACGACGGAGAGCTATTACTTTTGAAATATTTAAAACTTTCGATAAAATTTGGCATGCTGATCTTCATAATAAGCTTGCACAATATATTTGGGATAATTTTTGAGATCATTAAATCAATTCTTTTTATCCGCAGTATTAAAGTCATCTTTGAAGGCCAACACTCTTTTTCATTTCTAGTAACTTCTAGGATACCTCAAGGTTCTTGATCGTGTTTTGCTTCTTATCTACATTAACGCATTATCTAAAGTAACTCTCTTTTCTGATGACTCGACTTTAAACTTCTGTCTTAACAAAAGCATTCACTTTTTAATCGCTTAGAACAGGCAGCTGATTTTGAACCTGATCTCACTTCTATAACAGATTGGAGCTCGCAGTGGCTTGTGAATATTAACTCCAACTCCAAAGTTAGATATTTACTGCAAACAGCTATCGTAATACTGTCGACGTTCCTGTATTGATAAATGGCAACCTTCTCACTGTGTCCTCTTCTTTACGTTTTCTTGGATTATTGTTCATTACTGACCTCTAATGAAAACCATATATAAATCGATTTCAAAGTTAGCATCTACTCCGGTTGCTTCTCTTTATGCTCACATTTATCATACTCCTGATTCCATTCTTTACCTTTAGGGATTGTGCATAAATTACGCAACGTTAAATTTATTATGAAAACAAAAGTAGGAAAAAAGGTTCTTTTAAGCGGTGACTTGCATTAAACTTAATGGGCTATTTTGATTTTTTATATAACTTAAGACTCTGCGAGGGAAAACTTTTACTGTATAGCCGCTGCTCAAAAAAGCTATCATCTCTAGTTCCATCAACCAAAACTCATTTTTGCTTGAATCCTTATTTAGCAAAGTCTCATTCGTATACTGCATCTGTCCATGCATGCTCTTAAAACTTCTATTCATCCAGTTTTTTCATCGATTTTCAACCTTTTGGACCACTGTCTTACCTTCATGTTTTACTAGCTCATAAAACCCTCAATTTTTCAAGTCTTTTAACACCGTTTCCCTTTCTGTAACTCTATTTTTTGTTTTATTGTATTCCCAACTTATATAATATATTAACAATGGCGGTTTGCAGCCTTGTTGAAAAGGTATTAGAACTTAAGAAAAAAAAAAAAAAAAGGTTTTTACTTCTTTTAAAAAACTTGCGTTTGAAATTTTGTAGTGAATGAGTTAGGTTTGGAGGTCTCAACTTTATTTTTAAGACACAACAAAAATTACCCTATTTGTAAAACCTTTTTTTGTTAAATGCACACATTTAAAAATTACTTTTTTTTATCTAGATTAGGGATTTTTATCTTGATTTTTGCACGGGTAATGGAAAACATAGTGTGGTAATATAATTCATGTGTTTTATGTGTTTATATTAAAAAAAAAATTATAACATCTTTGACAACTCTTTTCTACCCTGTGAATAATAGTTGATGAATAACAAATATGAAAAACAAATAGCGATGTTAATAAATAGTTGTTGATGTTTTCTGATTATAATTTCAATATTCTAGTCTATCAAAGACATGCAGTTTTCAGCTTGAAAATTTAGTTTGTTGGGCAACAAAATGATCTGATTTTTTAAATTTAAAGAAAACCTCTTTCTTACAGCAATTAATTCGTTGTTTGAGACAAAAGTTACACTTAATAAAATTTGCTCTTGGTAGCAAAAGGATAAATTTCTAAGAAAAGCAAATTTAGTCACATTCTAAAACATTGATATTTTATTTTTGCAACACAAAACCCATAAAATAAATATTTCTAAAAGCATTAAATCATTGCCAATTCTTTTTTTAATTTAAGCCACTATAAAACGTACACTGTAACAATGGTTAGTCTATTTTCCCATCAAACCCAATGCAATGTTTGTTCTAAGATACTTTAGTCTATCTTCATGTCAGTCAGAAAGCAATGGGCTAATTGACAAATTTATTTATTTAATATACCACTGCTTTTATTACCTAACACGAACTTGGTTTCTTATACCTTTTTTTTTATATACATGTTTATTTTACAACTACAAAGTATTTACAAGTAACCAATCACAGATTGGCGGTAAAGATATACAAATATAAATTATAAATATAAAGTTCGAAATGTACGAAGTAAATAAAAATATCGTTGTAAAAATATAGTTGCACTCCGAGACATGATTAAAATAAATACCAATTACAAAAATATAATTACGTGTACGTAAAAATAATCCTAGAAATATATCTCTATATTATTCCAGTTAAAATAAAAAATACAATAAATAAAAATAAATCTGCTGATTTTTCGGAGGAGTGTTTAGATGTTTCACTATAAGTTTATTTACCACATTTCAAAATAATGTTAGTGTATAAATATGATAAAAACAAAATTTGTGTAAGATTGATAAAAAGAATTACTTGTTTGTAGTTATAGGAAGCTCGCAGAAGACTTAAGTCAGTCTTGTCATCGAATACCTTTTTCAGAAACGTATATGTTATATGTATGTGTTACATATATACCTTGTTATTAATATTATTTTTGTTATAGATTTGTATTAAAAGTTAATTTACATTTATACATATATTCAAATTTAAAAAAGTTCCTTATAGTTGTTTAATTTGATTATTGTAGTTTTTAGCTTTATTTTCAGAGAGTGTTCGTTGTTTAAGTTTAATTGTGATTAGTTTTTGGAAACTAATTTGTTAAATAAATAGGGACCACGATATGTATTTGAGAATTTTGAGAGTCTTGTTGTTTCAAAAGGTATCTTAAAGTTGTCTGTTGCTCTTGCATTGTATTTATTTATATTGTTTTTAAGAAAATGTGTTGTAAAATGTTCTGGAACTTGACTTAGTTTATATTTAAACATGAGTAAAATATTTTGAAAAATATTTATTTAAAATATATTTAGTGCGTTCAT
Source organism: Hydra vulgaris (assembly GCF_038396675.1). Lineage (NCBI taxonomy): Eukaryota > Metazoa > Cnidaria > Hydrozoa > Anthoathecata > Hydridae > Hydra > Hydra vulgaris. Next base: position 38,020,100 of record NC_088928.1, read on the forward strand.
TTGTTGCAGTAAGAGTTGAACATAAGTAAATTTATTTTTGGTGTATACTAGTTTTGAAGTAAATCGTGTTGTTGACGTAAGTAAAGTGGTTCTAATTTAGATTTGCGGGTACTGCCCCATGCTATATTGGCATACATGAGATAGCTATGTATAAATGAAAACTAGATAAGTTTTCCCTGTTTTGTGGTAATTTAGAGCATTCTTTAAATGATGCTAATGATTCTTTGTTATTTTAAAATTCTGTTAATGTTATAATGACGTTCGTTTTTAGTTAAAGAAGTTTTTGTACAGCATCTACTAATAAAAACAAAACTAACTAAAACCTATAAATTTCCAAGCAATTACATTTTGTCAAAATAAACAACTTTTGCTATAAATTTTAGTTCAACTATTTGTTTATATTGAAACTCTAAAACCTTTAAAAACGCAAATTTGATAAATTTTCTGAATTTTTTTTATTTCTTTAAAAAGGCCTTACGATTAAAATTACAGAGCACCGCGAAAAAGCATTCAACCGAGAAGCTCATGCAGTCGGCATCAATAATCGGATCTCTTTATTCTGAGGCAGAACTCTATGCGCCACAACTGCTTAAATAGTTAACTTATTTTGTTACTTAAATAAAGTTTTAATTTAACTTTTTCTAAAAGCAGTTTATCATTAAAATGTTTCCAATAATTAAAAATGTTTAAAAGAAATAAGTTTCTGCATAATTTTTTAACCAATTTATTCTCGTATGATTTTCCAAACAAAACCCATTTAATGTCAGACAAAATATTGTCTTTACTGGCGTAGGACTAAATGAAACTTTATCACCAGATTTATGACTCTATGATCAAATACTCAGACGCTCACGGTGTTTTAAAAAAAAAATATTTTTGATGAAGTTTTATGTCTATAGAGTAATTATGATCTCAATATATACAGTTTGACACCAAGCTTTTAAAATACTATGTATTTTTCAAACAAAGCTCTTTAGTAACTTATCAATTGTTAATATGGTTCTGAAAGTCATGCTATTTGAAGACTTTAAATATTTTAGAATTAAAAAACTTCAGTAAAAAAGCTTCTTCTAACATAATAAAGCACTAAAACAGCCAGCTAATACCAAACGTTTAAGCACGTTTGACGAATGTTGAAAACGTTCAAACACATTCTGTGAACATTCCGTAAATGTTTTAGAAATTTGTGTATTCACACTTTAAAATTAACGTTCAAGAAACTTTCCCACAACGTTCATTTAGGTTTGTATAACTTTTGCTGCCAAAATTTCGTGAACCAACTTTTGTGAAGTCCAATTTACAACTCTTGAGTGTTCAAAACGAACGTTCAATACAAACAAACAGCAAACGTTTACTTAACATTAACCGCAAACATTTTTTTGATAGCTCTTGAACGCTCACCTCAAACACGCAATAACAAACACGGAAGTTTATCCAATGTTTAATGTCATATATATATATATATATATATATATATATATATATATATATATATATATATATATATATATATATATATATATATATATATATATATAAATTAGTAAAAAACACTTATCTAACTTTTATCTTCTACTTTAAGTTTCATCATTGCTGGATCATCAGGAAGAGTTACTTATTCTCAAAAAAAATTCAATTTATAGAAAAAAATTTTTTCCACGAAGTTATAAATTCTTATAAAAAAATTTTTAATTACTATATTTTTTTTGTTAACGGGAAGTTACAGAAAGTAATTATTAAATAAATTTCTTTGGAATGGGAATAGTTTAATTTGGTCATTTGTTTTTATAATTTTTTAAGAGGTATTTATTTTCGAGCCTACATTTAGAAATTAATTCAGATTTTTTAATGTTATTATAGGCAGGGGCAGATTTTAAAATAGACCATTGTAACTTAAAATTTTTCCTTTTTTTCTTTTAAACCCCAAATATATTTTGACAGCATAGTCTCTTTTGAATATTTTTTGTGTTTAAACGATTGTTTGTGGTTGGCATAACGTTTTTTCCATTCCCCTCAGTTAAGCCAATATATTGTTTATCAGGGTTATTTTGTGAGGAAACAATGCACTTGTAAATTATATTTTTCAAAAGGCATTTTCTATTTAGAGGGCCATCTATTTTTTGCTTACAATTATAATAATCAGTATTTTTTTCTTTTATATGTTCATTTTTATTAATTAATGCGTAGTTGTGGCCTTTTATAATTCTTTCTAAATTTTTTGTACAACTATAACTTACTTTAATGGTATTTCTGTTAAAAATCTTATGTAATTTATTAGAGGGAGGAAAATGTTTGTCTACTAATTTTAGAAAAATATTACCTATATTTGTTGAAACATTTTTGCAGTACGGGGGGTTGAACCAAATTATATTTCTATTTCTATTACGCTTTTTTGCAATTTTCTTTTCAAATTTTAGCTCGAAATTTTGAAAGCCACTTTTTTTAAGGGCATCTTCATAAACGCGTTTAGAGGAGTTGAAAATATTTTCATTAGAAGAGTTTTGGTTTAGCCTATTGTTGATTGAAATTAGAATTTGTTTTAGAATTTGAGGGGGATGGTTCGAATTCACATTAATATACAATAATTCGTCATTAGGTTTTTTGTAGGGCTTATAGGAACTTTCTGAGAGGTTAAATGTGACATCAAGAAAATTCACTATTTTTAAACTTATATTTATTTCAATTTGGAAACCATTATTTTTAAAAACTATAATAATATCTTTTCTAATTTTATCGAGTTGTGGCCCTGATTTTTTTTATGCATTATTATTAAACCGTCGCACAGTGGAACGAAATCCCGATTTCGTGGCCAATAGTCAAATTTTTGAGTTTTATATTTTCGTCTTTTTACGTTCAGATCTTGTTTACAGATAGTCCTAGAACAAAATTCCGAACAGGGCAGGTATATACCTGCTCTAGAGTGGCCTGGGCGTCAGTTGACATTTAGCTTCCGTTCGGTACGCACTAAACAAGTGGACACGTCGAAAATTTTTTGCCTGTTTTAAAGTGTTGTTAAACTGAAGAAACTATTTCAATTGGAATTCGGCAAAATGGAATCACTTTCTGGAGGCATGTAGAATATATGGTTATGCACTGTTATTGCTAATTTTAATTTTTTTTCATATTTAAAACGCGCGACAAGTAAACATAAAAAAATCTAAATTTTTTATCTGAAATCGATTTTCTAATGTCGTTTTAAAAATTTAACCGCGGTTATCCACCTTCTTTTGACAAGGAACTGATCGTGTATAGTGTTAAATATAACATATTAAAAAACTGGCTGCCATTTAGTATTTTAATGCAATAATTTTTTATTTTAAATATATGCTTTAAAAGTTACTTCTCATTCCGTTTTATGATAATCTCAAAGTTTTATAAAATAGTCCTCAAAGAACTTTCAGCAGTTATTACTGTATTTTTTTTTTACAGAGTCTTCCAAATCTTCAAATATGGAATTTTCAAGAAAAGAAATATTCTTTATGGTGAAAGCAGTTTAAAAAATGAATAAAAATTCATCATTGATGTTTTGACAGATGCAATTTTCAAAAAAACGGAACATGTGATACAAGTAGGCGAGGATGAAATGTCATTACCACGGTTATTTTCAAATTTTCGAACGAGATGGAGAGCAGCAGGAAGATGGGAAGATTTTTTCTGAAAAAAAATGAAGAATGGTTGAAGGGCACCGTAAAATTTTCAAAATTATCCAATACTGAATGCACAACACCTGTGAAGATCGAGAATTTAATGATCGAGAAAGGAGAATCAAAGCACTCTTATCAACTATCAAAAAATGTAGCTAGAGTACATAAATGCAAATTATACCCATCATACCTTGAAATAAAAAAAGCAAAAAAACGTTGTTATCCATCGGTTGTGTACACAACTGTTAGTGAGTCGTGCGCACAGATTGAACTACAGGCTTTACTTGATCATACCACATCTAGAATTATACAACTTCAGGCTGATGTCATTGATATTCTAAATCCGGAAATTCTGCAAAAATTAGTACTTTACTGTAAATGGGGATGTGATGGAAGCTGCGGTCAAAGTGTTTATAAACAAAAACTTACTGAGACTGGAAAATCTGATGAAAGCATTTTTTATACTTCTCTTGTACCTTTACAATTAATACACAACAACCACGAGACGGGTGAAGCAACTATTGTGTGGAAAAATCCTAGACCATCATTTCCGCGATTCTGAAGACCAATACGATTGCAGTTTGTACATGAAGATGTACAGTCAACATTGAAAGAAGTTACCGACATTGAACTGAAGATTGAGGGTCTTGCACCATATGCTAATGAACAAAATGGAAAATCCATTTCAGTAACTTATTGTATGTCATTTACGATGATAGACGGTAAAGTCTGTAATGCAGTAACTGGTACCACTTCTACACAACGCTGCTTCCTGTGCAAAGCTTCCTCTAAAGAATTTAATGACATCAACAACAATATAAAAATGGACATTACAACAGATAATTTAAGATTTGACATATCTACATTGCATGCATGGATTCGTTTTTTCGAGCGCTGTTTGCATCTGTCGTATAAGCTAACAACTGAAAAGTAGCAAGCTCGTCAAGAGGAAGATAAAAAGAATGTGAAAATACGTAAGGCAGAACTACAGACTCAATTTAGAATAAAACTAGAGCTTATCGTTGATCGACCAAAGCCAGGATATGGAAGCTCTAACGATGGAAATACAGCGCGCCGCTTTTTTCAAAATGCTGCTATATCTGCTGAAATAACAAGAGTCGATGAAAAATTAATTCACCGATTTCATGTTATTTTGCAGGTAATTTTGAGCGGGTTTGATATAGATGATGAAAAATTCAAAAACTATTGTGTAAATACCGCCCATTTATTTGTTGCTTTATATCCGTGGTATTACATGCCTACATCTGTACATAAATTGCTGATCCATGGAGCAGAAATTGTAAAGTATGCCCTTTTACCGATTGGACAACTTTCTGAAGATGCCCAAGAGTCACGCAATAAGGACATTAAAAACTTCAGATTACATCATTCAAGAAAATGCTCAAGAGAATCGAATATGAGAGACATTTTTAATAGGCTCTTATTAACATCAGATCCATTTCTCTCGAGCATCAGGAAATTGCCCCGGAGACCGGTAAAATCTCTACATCAAGAAGCTATACAATTTTTAAAACAACCTGAAGTCACCAGACAAGAGACAAGGAACGATTTCGATTTAGATACCAGTGGTTCAACATCAGATTCCGAATCGAATGATTCGAACATTGATGAATATGACATACGTGATTTTTGTTACTAGGATTAAAGAAACAATTTTTTTACGTATATGTGAGTTAATCTTTTACCAATTTAAAAATAAAATAAAAAAATTAAAATTACAAATTTCTGTTTTTTTATTAATAGTATAAAATTGAAAGTAATTTTGCAATGTTTTTGCTCTAATTTAACTCCTGAATCATTAGCAATGACCTTGAAAACCAAACTACACGAGATTTCATATTTTCAACGTATGAACAGTTTTGGCCGCCATATTGGAGCCGCCAAAAGTAATGTTTAATGTTTTTAAGCTTCAAACTGGATGCTTATATGATATTTTAAATCTAAAGTTGTACTTTATGAGATAAATATATATTATGTTTCTTTTATTATAAACACCCAACAATTAAAACAATATTTTTTTTTTTTATTGGCTGAGTTCATACCAATCTCAAAAAGTCGCATTTACAAGCATAAAAAAGAAACCAAGACAGAAGTATTAAATTTAAAATGTGGCTGGTCACTTTATAATTCGGTCACTTTACCCTAACGTAAGCATACAAAGGTTTGGGATCTGATTTTGACTATTTTGCTATATTGAATTTGTATTTATACACTACAGCAATTAGTTTTTTACTATTTTTACGTTGTACTATATACAGCTTCTTTATAATATTTGATTTATTTGATGACAAATATTTGTATCACATTTTTTTTATTAATTATTATTTTTTAATTCTTTTGTTAGTCTTTATAGACCGATTTTTGACAGAGGATTTATTGATGACACAAAGTTTGAAACGATTTGTGATTGTTTTAGACAGTTTATAACATTCATTAAAATTATTTATTATTCACTTAATTATTTGTCTGCCAATCATAGAACTTATGAGATTCTTAAAAGTTCGATTTTCTGTACCAAGCTTTTCTATTAATTAGATTTTGATGGATAGTGTTATTCACAAAGTTATATGTTAATATATTATAATCTCTATTTGATTTACCTAAGAAAGGCTCAGATTTTATTTCAGGAGTTTAATTGTTTTTGTTATAGTTAAGTCTAAAATGATTTTTTAATATTCTCATTTAGTTAAAAAGTTGGTGTAAAGACCATTTGAAATAAAAAAACAATCATTTAACATTGTAACAAAGTTGTTTTCATAAGTATTTTTAGACAAATGTCCACTAAAACCATACTTTTTCCATTTTATTATAAAAAAATAAAGTCTCTATAAATTGGAAGACTATCTACTTCTTTTAAACTTACTATTTTTTTTCGCTTCATAAATGAAATCATTTTATTAGGATGCATATATAGACCATCAAATACTGATTCATTTGATTGTCTATATATACTTTCTTATTGGATTTGATTGCGTTGAATATAGAAGTTGCGTTTGTTACAAACGCAACTTATATTATCAACTTCTATTATCAATCTTTAAGTAATGAGTTAAGCAAATTAAAATGTTAGTATACAACCTCTGTAGATTGCTGAGGGTTCTCAGCAAACATTCTATAGCGGAATTTCCGCGGACCTAAATAGGCATTTTAGCGGACCGCTGCTAGAGAGAAGTGAATAAAGACGCCAAAAGAAGTATCTGGAGAGAAAGCTATTATGAATCAGTAATTAGAACGAACACTGTTGTATCCAAAAATCAAAAAGAAAATGTTACTTGAACATCTGCTATGCTTAAAATATCATTTTTTATAAATGCTAGTTATGGACAAAGTAAAATGTTAATGATATTAAGGTTAATTTTTAATAAAAAAAATAAAAAATTATTTCTCAAAAAAATTATTTTCATTCTCAAAAAAATAACTTTCATTCTCAAAAAAATAATTTTCATTCTCAAAAAAATAACTTTCATTCTCAAAAAAATAATTTTCATTCTCAAAAAAATAACTTTCATTCTCAAAAAAATAATTTTCATTCTCAAAAAAATAATTTTCATTCTCAAAAAAATAATTTTCATTCTCAAAAAATAACTATTGCTATGACTAATAGCTTTTTATATAAACATTTTTTATTTAAAAAAGATTTTTTAGTCAAAAGATTTTTTAGTCAAGGATTCTTTTAGTCAAAAGTTTTTTTAGTCAAGTATTCTTTCCTAAAATCATCACATAAAAGATGGCTGAAAAATATCAGCAAAAACTATTAAGATTTTTCAGATTTTTTTTCAACAACTACTGGTAGATATGAAATTGTTTTCCAATATTATAAAAATAAGAATAGCTGCAGATTACTTAGATGTTCATCTACCACCACTCTGTTTAAAGTTCTCTGTAATAATGGTGAATATAAAAAACAAGCAAATAAACTTTTTAACGCTATAACAAAAACTTAGTTTAAATGTTGAATAATATTGGGCAAGTACCTATTAGGTAATGCTGGTCAAAAATCAAGAACAAATGTTGGATAACCAGGTACTTATAAAAGTTGAACAAAAGTTAAATTTAAATTTTAACAATATTGCCTTTACCTTTGGCCTTACTTTCAAATAAAGAACAATTTTTTGATCTGGATTTTTAGCTTAACCCACTATTAAGATCTCGAAAATATGTAGGGAAATAAAGGATTGAAAATTTTTAGCATTCTTTTGGTAGTCTTTGTATTTCACCAATTACTAAAGGAACAAGAAAAACAATGTAAAATGTTATATACGCTTAACTCACATCACCGTGAATAGCCTTTACATTTCTTTGCACGTATTGTAAATGATAGAACATTTATCTATTGTACATATCACATATTTAAAAATTGTTAGGAATAAAAAGAGCCATACAAATATTTTAAGCTTTTTTTAAAGATTTTGAACCAAATAAACTTTATTTCAAAAAAAAAAAAATAATAATAAAATAAACTGTTTATATTTTCTATCAGATGCTTCTTTTTTTAACCATTCATTTTCAATTATTCGAAAACAATTCATTTTGAACATAAGCATAAGATATAGATTGAACACTTTAGTCTATGAATTTTCAAAAATGTATAATGTTTATTTTTCATGATTTATACCTGCCTTACTAATGACGAAGTTAATTACCATACTTTAGAAATTTGAGTTTATGTGAATGTGTAAGAATATATAAGAAAAGAAAAACTGATATTTATTTCATAGATATTTTATGACTATAATTTATATATATATATATATATTATATATTTATATATATAATTATATATATATATAATTTATATAATATATATATTTATACATTAAATATAATATATAATTTATATATATACTATATATATTTATATATTATATATAACATATTTTTGTGTAAAATAGCATAAATCCTACTATAAGTTTATGTTTTTATTAGTTTATCAGGAAATTCCATTACAGTAACTGCATCATATTATCAAATAACTTGTTACCATAGAACGTGTTACCATTTGTTGTTAAGTAGTCATTATAAAGCGTATTCATGTTTTTTAACAAGGTATTTATCTCTAACGATAAATTTTTGAAATTTTTTTTTATTATTATTCATTTACTCAAAAAATGATAAACATCTACATGATGATATAATTACCAATATTTTTATAGTGTCCCGTTTTCTTAAAATACGTCCTTTTTATCTTGGTATGTCTTAAACTTTAAAAGAAAAACTAAAAATGTGTGGCAGCTCTTAATTTAATAGATAAAGGGAAAATCGAAAATAAATAAGCTATTGCAATAACTTTGAAACCGCTATTTAACCGCCAATAACATTTGAAACCGCAAAGCAGCCGTGGCGCAGTGGTTAGAGTTCTAAGGTTTGAGGTTCGACGCCACCTCTAGCCCAGATAAGCCACCTCAGAACCCAGAGTCACAAGTTTTCAGTGCCCTCTATTTTCAATTAGTATTATAATTCTGATACTTGAAAATTAATTAAATCTAATTAAAAGCATCATAATAAATATTAAAAGATATTAAATGTAATTTTCCCGCTCGAAATAAGACTTTACTTTCCAAATGATTTTTTTTCCTTCCTGAATTCAACTCATCTTTACAAAAGTTTTACATATAAAATAACTACCCACAAAATATCATTATATATAAAAAATTACATAAAATTATAATATAAATAATTATACAATTATATATAACTATATTATTTAATTGTATAACTATATATAATTATAATAATATTATAATATAAATAGTTATATAATTACATATAACTGTATTTATATATAATTATAATAAAGTTATAATATAAATAATTATATATAATTGTAATAAAGTTATAATATAAATAGTTATAATAAAAATATAATTATGTATAAAATATTTTATGTTTAAAATAACGACCCACAAAAACTGACTTTAAAAAAACCGCTTAATACATAATTACGATTAAAGTAATGAAGAACTATTAATAAAAAAACCACGCAAATGCTAAAGAATATTTGTTTGTTTTTTTTTGTTTTTTTTTTATTCGAAACTCTCTACACTGAAATTACATTAACTTAGTAGAAATAGTCAGGTCAGATGCCTCAATTGAGTTGCGCAAAGAAACATGCATTAAGCTTTTTTTTAATGCGGCTTAGAATAAAGCGCAAACTATTAAACTGCACAAGCACTCGGTGCAAGTTCTATTTTGCTTTAGGTTAATTGCAAAAAAAAAATTTGTTACTTAGTTTAAAGGTTTGTAAACTATTGAAAATATACTAATTATTTTACAATTAACATTGGCCAACGTTGTACCGACGTTGGCCAGACGTGGTGTACTAGCTGGGTACTTACGCTACTTCCTTCAGTTTTACAAAATAACTATTCACTACTAATCTAATCAAAAAATATATAGTCAAAAATAATAATAAATTAGTCATTATTTATAACCAAAAAATTTTTTTTTTCTATTATTTAACTGTGTAGTCGACCACATTTTTATAAAAAAACACATAAATGGCTGAAATATGTTTAATTCAACTAAAGTCACATCCAATCGCTGAAATATGTTCAGTTATTAGATCTCACTTTAAGAAGATTATTGGCATCATAAATATGAAAAATAAGCAAGAAATTTTAAGAAAAATTGATGTTGCATTGTTTTATAAAAATTTATTTTCCGAAAATAATTTTGCTTCAGCTATAGCATTAGGAATAGTAACGTAGCAAAGTTTTTTTTTATACGTAATGTTTTTCACAAAATATAATTTTTTTTTAAATTGTTAGACCCATGTAGTGATATTGTAAAAGGGGCTCTATTAAATGATTGTAGTGACATTAGTTATCCTTATCTTGTCTGAGCCCCTGTCTGTTTTTATATATACCATCTTTATGTTTCTTTGTAATTTATATTTTATTACAAGAACAGCCAAATATATATATAAAAAAAAGTTGTTTTTCAGAACTCAACTTTATAAAACCAATAAAGCTCCCCAAAATAAACAACAACAAAAAAATTAAAAAAACAAAAACAAAAACGTCTGCGTTTTTGTTTTTGTTTTTTATATTTTTTTGTTTTCCTAAAAATATTTAAAAGAACTTAATTTTTTAAGTAAATAAATTTTAAAAAAGTCGTTTTTTCGCAATATTTGAACTTTAGACTCTACTTTAACTTAAGGTTCAATTTTAACTTAAGGTTCTACTTTAATTTAAGGCTCTACTTTAACTTAAGGCTCTACTTTAACTTAAAGCTTTACTTTAACTTTAGACTCTACTTTAACTTAAGGTTCTACTTTAACTTAAGGTTCTACTTCAATGTAAGGCTCGACTTTAAGTTTGGTTTGATTTTAACTTAAGGTTCAACTTTAATTTAAAGCTCTACTTTAACTTAAGGTTCTACTTCAATGTAAGGCTCAACTTTAAGTTTGGTTTGATTTTAACTTAAGGTTCAACTTTAATTTAAAGCTTTACTTTAACTTAAGGTTCTACTTTAACTTAAAGCTCTGCTTTAATGTAAAGCTCTACATCAACTTAAGGCTCTACTTTAACTTAAGGCTCTTCTTTTATAAATAAGGGATTGTAGTATTTCCACACATTTGGGAGGATTAAACCACGGAACCAAACCGCAGATCTTTTGATCAGAATCCTACAATGCCTCTACGCGTTTTTCTTTTAAAATCACAGATCTGTTACTCTACGGGTTAATAATCATTGTTTTAAATGTATTTATACTTAAAAAATAAGGATAACAGTTCTTTTGATCAGAATCCTACAATGCCACTACGCGTTTTTCTTATAAAATCACAGATCTGTTACTCTACGGGTTAATAATCATTGTTTTAAATGTATTTATACTTAAAAAAAAAAGGATAACAGTTAACTAAATACTTTTTTTAATGGAATGCAAATAATTTAGTCGCATAATGTGTAAAGTTTTCATTTATATAATCTATTATATATCATTTATTTAACCTATTATATAAATGAAAATTTCACACATTATGTGGCTAAAACCTTTAAAAGCAAAACCTTTAGTAAATATATTTATATAATATATCCATTAATTGTTTTGACGTCAATACAAGTTTTGTAAACAAAGTTAAATACACACATTTAAATGTAAATGAAAGAAAGATTGTAAAGAAGTGTAGGTATAAGAAGTAATTTTATGCATGTCATAATAATGCCATAGTGGTCATGTTGTAATTTTTTTTATTTTTTTGAAAACTAATAGCAAATTTTAATTGCAAATATACCAAGGGTTTAAAGTATTATTTTTATAAAATTTTTTTTTCCTCCTGTATTTTTGAATTAATAGGAAAAATAAAATTAATGTGATTTATTTTTATATAAAATGCTTCTTTAATTATTGAATAAAGTTTGTGTAGGGTAGAAAAACGTATAGTGGATGAGTATGTTATAGTATGGTGTAAACCATATAGGGTAGAAAATGTTTAATATAGTCTATACCTGCTTATAACCATCGGGTGTTTTCCAACTTTAAAGTTTGATGTTGGCCACATGTGTTATTAAATGATAGCCACCCTCGATTTATGGATGGTGTAAATGTGGGTCATATGTGTCTATGGTATTTATGCACTTTAGGTGATAACCACAAATGGTCCATAGGGGGCTATAATTTTTATGTCACTTATTTACAAGGCCGTCCCGAGGCGGTCTCTCACGTGGGGGGGGGGGGGGGTGATGTTTGTATTTTTTGCCGACTACAGACACCAAATAGAAAAGAAGAAAAAAAAAGATCCTCAATATTTTAAATTTGTTAACTCAAATGCTAAATGTGCCAACTCAAATGCTTGTATGACAGCTTTGGGGGAGTTGGTCACACCCTACACCCCCCGTTCGTGACGCATATTTTGAAACCCTATACAGACTCAGAATAGGCACAGTTATGCGCAATCTGATTCGCTGATTTTGAAAGAGAGGCTTTTGCGCGTATGTTTAAATCAAAACAAATGTCAAAAAACGTATTGAATAATATAAGTGAATTTGAGTAATTTCATAAAAAACCAAATAATAATAGCAAAAAAAATTATGATTTTTCTATCCAATTTTGTGCAATATAGTACAAATACTTATACAAACCCTCACAACTCAAAACATCCGTGATTTTTAGAATTTTTTTCTTAAAAATAAAGATTTCAAAAAATTAGTTTGTTTTTCTAATTGTTTTTATAATTCTAAGATATAAAAAAGACAACCATTGTAACAAACTATAAACCAGATAGTGGAACTTGACTATGCTCTGATTCTCATACAATAGATTTCTTAAAACAGTTTTAAAATTTATCTACTAATATCAATAGACTATAATTACCTTGGTATAATTTTTTTCAAATTAAGTTCCCATTTATCCAATCATTTAGCAAGAAAAGTATTTTGAAACAATAGCCTAATTTCTTTTTAGAACTTTACACTTATTACTCCCATATATAAAATATATACAACACTAAAAAAAATTGAGAATATTGCTTATTGGTTGTTATAGCTAGCCCAGATGATTTGCAACACTCTTAAATTAAAAGCAATTGTAAGCAAGAGCAAATTTAGATATCCTTTGGTAATGTATACTAATAAAAGATCACAAAGCATTGTAAGCTATTAGAAAAAATCTATAACCTGATGTCCACAAGTGTGTTTTGATATAGGAAACTGATTACCAAAAGCAATAACTCTCAACTTACCTCACCTTTATGAAAAACTAAGTGTAAAAAGGTAGAAACAAGAAAAATTGCAAACATGCAAGTTCATGTTGTTGTTTATTTCAATTTCAAAACTCAATACATGTTTGTTGATGTATAGCTTTTAACCTGAACAAAATACTCGTTATTGTATTCTATAATTAATATAAAATGTGTATCCTTTAATAGCAACTGATGGTAAATAATATTAAATAAAGCAGCAAACTTTGATAAATTTTATATATTTATAATGCTAATAATTTATTTTACATTATATACTCCAGAAGAAAAAGAAAATGTCTGCTCTAAAAAAACTAGAAAAAAAATCTTAAATTAAATGTACTCCATATTTACAAATTTTATTTATAGTTTTATTACATAATTTTTAATATAACCAATAAAAACAAGTGTTCTTTTTTCAAATTTCAGCAAATATCTCTTGTTTATTAATATAAAAACAGAGATGTGTTATGTTTTATTTTGATGTAATATTAACAATTTTTTTGAAAACTTGCTTCTTCAAATGTAAAAGCTAATTTTGATGAAGTTATTTTTATTACAAAAATTGCCATAATTCACCTTTATTTGGTTAAATTTTTTGAATTTAATACTCAGTAAAGTTTTAATGTTCAGTGAAAAAAAAAAATCACTTTTTTTGTTAAATTTTCCAATAGATTATTATCCGATTTATTATTCAAATTATTTCCATTAGATGAATATCCAATTTTGATCCTATATAATATATAAAGAAAAATATTGATGTATGCCTTATCAGCCTTCTCAAAATTTAGGTTGAACAGTAACTTCTTCAGGGTTTGTAGATTTATATGGAGCATGTAAGCTAGTTTGGCAAAACATCTGTAAAAATTTTCTTTTTCCAAAACTTTAAATGTTAAACTGTTTATATTTAACAAGTTGGTATAAAGATGCAGTAACGAGTTTAGAGCAACCTCTACCTCAGCCTAAAATTTATACTTTGCATATTTTAATTACTTTACTAGTAGTCTGGTGCAATTGCATATAAACTTTGTATCGAGCATGCTTTATAGAACACGGACATTATATTTGATAAGAAAGACATTTAGAAATCTTGCAAAATTGCACACATGCAAATTCAAGTGAAATCATTCAAGAGTTTATACATACAAAACACATTTTATAATAGCAAAAATATTCATAGCATGACAACTTATTTTGTTCTTTTTTTGATAATTTTCTTTTCTTTTTTTTATTACTCTTTTTTCATTAAAACGATTGATTTTAACCACTTAGTTTAGTTTTTTTTTTTTCAGTTACTGCAATACAAAAAACGCCACAATCATTTGCTATAATCCACTTTTATTTATGCCATAATCCACTTTTATTTGGTTAACTTATTTGACTTCAATACTTTTTCTTGTTTTTAATGTCAGTGTTTATATGTAACTGTACAAAAATTACTGCTCTGTAGACAAACATAAATATCACTTCTTTTGTTAAATTTTCAAATATTTTATAAATTAATGCAGCCTGCCAAAATTTTTATAAATTTTAAAAAAGTTTTTAATGGTTTAACACGATGTTTTATTAAAGTTACGTAATAAAAAAATATATCAGCCTCCTCCAAACTATGGTTGAAACAAAGCATAAAAACAAAATCTCCTCAGAGCTCATATATTGACATGGAACATGTAAGCTAGTTTTGCAACTAGTACAAATTTTCTTTTTTAAAAAACTCTAATTTTCAAATCTTTATAATAAACATGTAAATCAGTTTATAAATAAAGTTCTTCACCAGTAAAACTGCATATAAACTTTGTATGCAAAAGTGCTTCACTATTAGTCTCGTACAACATACTTATATAAACTATGTATTTGAGAATGCTTTAAGGCCAAGAGCATATTTTAAGAGAAACACATTTGTAGATTTTTTCAAATTTACTTCAACACATTTTTTTTTTTTTTTTCGTTTCTTAAAATTAACAATAGATAAAATCTTCATCACCAAGATAAACTTTATTGAAATTTTTACGAGTGAAAATTCTCTTGTACAAATAGATTTTGATACATTTTAAATACTCTGAAGAGTATTAAAATAAAATGATTTTCCTGTATTGATAGTAACACTTGTATTGATAAATTCAAAAATCTGTTTGTTTTGATTTTCATTATAATTTTCAACAAAATCGCACCTGCCTCTCTTTCAAAATCAGCGAATCAGATTGCTCATTTTTCTGCCTATTCTGAGCCTGTATAGGGTTTCAAAATATGCGTTCGGGACGGCCCTGCTTATCTATTAATATATTAACATTCATGGCCAACATCTACGCCATCCCATAAATTGAAAGTGGCTATCACATAAGGCGCGCATGAAGTTTTCTTGTCGGATTGGTTACTTTTTGCTTTTTTACTTTTTTGAATGATAATCATTGCAAATGGAATATAAAAACCAAACCTTAACTTACAAATAATTTTAGCTTATAACAGCTGATTAAAATTTTTGTTGAATTTAAGTCTCTACATTTGTAGTTTTTTGAATCGCTGGCGTCAAAACTTTAAACTTGATTTTGAGTCATCTCAGTGGGAATTTCTCTGCATTAACATAAAAGTTATATTATTGTGCTGATAAACTGTGTTTATAAGCCTGTAGCTTTATAGTATTTGATTTTTCACATTAATATTTGCTGACGTAAAACTTTGTAGGATAGGGCCCTAGGTCTCCCCTAGGGGAGACCGGGGCTAGTTGGCCGCAGGGGTAAGTTGACGAACTGCGTTTATCTTTAGAGCCTTTCATCAGAAAGTGACAAAAGTTAGAAAAAACTCAGAAACTTCCTTATTGATCATTTCATCATTCACTGTAGTATTGTCAGGATTCACGCATGCGCATGGGAGATATTGAGATTTATGCGTTTTTTGGACAAAAACGTAACTTTTAGAACATTGATTCCTTTTTACTTTACAAAGGAAATATTTAGTCGTATGAAAAAAAAATTATTGTAAAAGTTCCAGTCACAATTGGTTTACTATATTCAGTCAGACTTTTTTTTCAAAGCTGCCGTTTTTCAGGATCTATAGACTGTTTATTAAAAAAAAAGCTTTCGGGGTAAATTGACAAATTTTTCACGGGGTAAGTTAGCTCATAGCATTTTTTTTTAATTTTAAACAATATTGAAAACATTTATTCTTACAAAAAAATTTAAAATTTTTTTTTTGTAGTTTAGTTTTTTTTTCCACAGATAAAAGGTGGGCTACTGTTTGGCTTTTATACGGACTAATATTCGGTACCAGCTAAAAGTAATATTAAATTTTGGGATAAAATTGTTGCAAAAATTAATTTAAAAAAAATTTAATATCATTTTTATATTTTGCGCTAACTTACCCCGTGGTGGGGTAAGTTATCGCAAATTTTTTTTTTTTTTTGAGGGTCCGGAAAGGCCCCAAGAATTTTTTTTTTGTAAATGAATGCAAATTTTATAAGATACCCTAATCCATACTCTTTAAGACTACACTTTAATATTTTTAAAAAAATTTACTGCTAGAGCTACAGAGCTTATAGAGTAAAAACCGAACCAACTAGCCCCGGTCTCCCCTACTGTGAAAACTGTTTTAGTTTCACCAGTTTCTACGCAACCGCTAAATGAAAAAAAGACATTTGTTAATCGGTCAAATGTTGTTAATCAGTCAAAAAATAATATTATATAAATATAAAGAAATTGTAAGCGTAAATATATAAACAATAATTAAAATAGAATACTTTAAAATACTTTAAACTTCAAAGAAAATTTTTTTCACGATTATTAGCTTAAATGTTGCATATTTATAAATGTTCCGTTGTAGATAAAATAAATTGAGTTGGTTTTTTGAGCTAATACTATATTATATTATAAAACTATTATATTAATACTTTTATCAAAAACCAACTTTTGATAAAAATATCCAAATTTTTAATAATAATAATAAACAAGGTATATTTTTTAACTCGACTCTAAAAATGGTGTAATTAAAAGTGACGTCTTGGATCATGTAAAAATTATTTTATATAAAGTTCTCTCTAAAACTTCAGAAAAATAAGACAAAACAATTTAGGGAATTAATATTGGTCGTATCACTTACTTTAAAAACTGGTGTGGCTATTTTTCGACGGCCTGAAAAGAGGCCTATTATATTGAACAATGTAAAAGTTTGAATAATACATTTTTAAAGGGCTCTATGAGTCAATGACAACATTTCTATGCATACAATTGTGACTAACTGATTTATTTGGCTTAGGCATTTATTAAAAGTTTGCTTTCTTTAAATGATTTTAAATTTACTAAGTAAAAAGGCCTTTTGCAAACCTTATTTTCTGTTTGGAGATTTTTTTCTGTGACAATGTTAATTGAGAAATAGATATTACCCGGCAAATAGCTCTCATGTTAATTGTTGACACGATGCAATACATTTTTTAAAATTAAAACCCAGTAAAAAGTTATTAGAAGTGTTAGAATTTACGTCATCCGAACTACATCAAGTTTCAGAGAAGGAAATTAAACTAAAAAAATACAAAAAAATCTTTCATATTTTAAAAATTTTTAAAACTTTATGATAATAAATTTTTAAAACTTTATGATATTTTTAAATCAATATGCAAGTTGTTGAAATTATTGGAATAAAGAAATTATTTTTTTAACATTAGAATAGAAATATGCGCACCAGCTTTGTACATCATATATTTCGATAAAAAATTTTGATAAATATTTTGATAAAAAAGATTCGGATCCGATTAGTGGTATTAAAGACAGTTTGAAAAAAATTAAAAGAGTTTAAATCAAAACTGTCGAAGTTGTTCAAATCCGTTTTCATATATTATTATTATTATCGCTATTATTATTATTAGACCTTATTATTAGACCTTAATAAATAAGTTTTGCTTTCGCAAGTTTATATAAAACTTTATCATATTTTTTGCATATAATATTGACATCTTTTTTTTTTTTTTTAATTTCAAGTTAAAGAAACTTATTTCCATTTACAGTATTAGTTCACTAATCGTTTATAGTTAAAAATTTATATTTAATAATTTTAATAGCTGTATTATCGTGAAGCTCTGAAACTTTCTGATTTAGCAGCTCAAACACGTTTTTTCCATTTTAGACAGGGGATATGAACTTGCGTTGTTTTTTCATTTTTTATAAACCTTTATAAATAAGGAGAGTTCATTTTTATAAAGAATTTAATAAAGATTTTAAATTGCAAAATTAGGCATTAGTGCTTATTTTAGAGAAATCGCTTTGGACTAAACAGGCGCATGGCAAAATGGAGTACCTCAAAATGGCGCATGGCAAAATATAATATTTTGTAAGTAAGAATATTTACAGTATTTGTCGTCAAAGTAAAACAATTATGTTATAACAAACAACTATTCTATTTATATTATACTTTATTAAAAAATATTTTAATTAACAAATAACAGTTTTTAAGTTTTATAAATTAAGGTTTTGAATAAAATGTTAAGTTTTCAATAAAACTGGATGTCATCATCTCTTTACTCTTTAATCTCTAGCACCTTTTGCACTTCATATTTTTGTTTATCTTTGTCATTGTAACGCAAAAGTGCCTGAATAGTTTATCGACTAAATGGAAACCATGCTGATCTCTTTACAGTTTTCATTGCTATTTTAACAACAAAATAATCCCGAGTACATCCAACCAGTAGTGCTTTACCTTGATTTGAAATCATCAAAGATAATAAAATAATAAAGAGAAACAAGCAACCTATTTCAAATTTCTTACAAAATTTCCAGACAACGCTCCGATACATTTTGTTATTACAACTATAAGTTGTTAAAATAAAAAAATAACTCTGCAACTGAATCCATACGTGTGCGTGCTTAAGGATTTTTTTGCTCATCAGACATGCCTGGTAAACAAAAAAGATCCTTAAGTATGCAGTCTGACAGAATGAAAAAAAGTTTATTACCAGACTGCGTGGTAGTATCTAAAACTACTTTTGTTTATATTTAGCTTTGTAATCGTATCCAAAAGTTTAACTGGACCAACTGGAATAACTAACTAGACCATTTATTATTTATATGCGTTTTTCAATCTAGTTTAACTAAAACATGTCTGAGGGGTAGTTCATCAATGTTTAACTGTTTATAAGAAACTTTTATTTACGGGTGACACTTTATAACTTAAGAATTTATTTTGTACACCTATACAGATTTGTCTCATAAGTTAATTTAAACACTGCTTTTCTATTTCTTTTTAACTAAATATGAGTTTTTATTAAAATTGGGCATAATTTATTTTTAAACTATACGTTTTCCTCCAAATTAGTCATGTTCTGGTCATTTTTTCTTTATAAAATTGGGATCATTAAGGAAGTAGCAGTTTTTTTGTTTTTTTTTGAGCAGATTCGGAATTTTAGAAATATTTTTAATTTCTTTTTAAATTTGATGAAAACAATTAAGATATTATGCTAGCTACAATAGCCAGTCTTTAGCTTATTAAGCTAGTTGTCCTCGTAGCCTAATCGTTGTCTTTATCTTTACAAATATTGATAGCTTTTCGCTAGCTTAAAAAAGCAAGCGACCCTCATGGCCTAATCGCTGTCATTACTTTTAGAGCTATTCGCTAGCTGATTTCCTACCGGGAATGATCTTTCACTATGAGAAAAAAGTTGAAATGAGGGGATATATATATATTTTGGGTTTTCCTTTTAAAAATAACACCATCCAAAAAAAAAAAAAAGATTCGTTCTTTGTGTTTTAATGTTATTGAAAGTGCAGCAACATTAGCCCTTGTTACTGAATATAAAGCATAAAGCAAAAATTGAGACTCTCAAATATTTTGAAATTCAAAGATTGCATAAAGTGTAAGGACCCTCTCGGCACAAATATTGCATCGCTAGCTGTTAATTATTGATGGTTTTTTACTCCAGCGGAAATTAAAACACTTTCTTTTCAGCATTTTCTTAATTTTAAACACTTTTTTCCAACTTAATATAGAAATTTTTTAGAAAATGGTGATCTGAAAACTAAAGTTCTTGCCAAAATCGTTTGACGCAATAAAATAAAATACAGGATAGCATATATTTCATGTTAATATTAGTGCTCATTGCTCAAATTTGGCAGTTCACGAAATTTAATTTATGGGAATTCCCCTTTTTAGAGGAAGTAGCGAATATTCTGTCTAAGTAGCAAAAGAAACGTCATCCATTTACGTAATAGATTCAACCTTGTTGGGTTTAGGAAAAATTTTGTCTTAAAAGAATCATATTCCTTCACAACATCAACATTTTTGACAATCATTTTTGATTTAAAATAATCTAGAATATCATTTTTAACATTTGGTAATCATTTGCGCTCTCAATTATTCCAGGATTAGTACCCACACCTGACTTCTTTTTCAGCGTTTTTGATATATACCATTTCCAGTACCTTCCGTTAACCTTGTTTCCATCAAAAGTTCTAACTATCTTCCTTCAAAGTTCTCTTCATATTCATCTTTTCAACCTGTTTCTGTCAGCAGAAAACTACTTGCATAATGCAGACACCATCCTGGTGCTAATGTTAGTGTTCCTGACTAAAATAACTGCTGCAGCTGTTGAGTGATGGGTCTGACTGAACTTCATTATTGTTTTACAGAGATTAGACTTCAAACTTATGACAGGAAATTTTAATTTTCTGACCCACAAAGTCTCCAATTCTTCCACATTTTATATAAGCTTTTGCAACACTTCTTGTTTTTCGCAAGATAATCATATCTGCCGGTGGTAGCAATTTTTAGTTTTATTTTGTATTATCTCTTTAAAGATGCTTCTATACATAGGATGCTTTTCCGTAATTTTAGGGCTTTTTTAAATCTGGCCAAAATATTGGTCTAAAAATGATAAGTTAATAAAAAAAAAAAAAAATTTGTTAGAGATAAAATAGTGAGTGAATGAATCTTTATAAATATTCTAAGTATGGCAACAAACGCCATTGTTGCTGCATCTAAATATGAAATATCTAATAACAAGACGTTTGTTCCAGAATAATACTGTTGTTACCATTGGGGAACAAGCGGTAAAATATTAAATGTAGGTTTTATTTGTTGGGCAAGGTTTTTGATCAAACAATAAATATAAACAATATAAACAATTTTAGACCTTTTTTTATACAGTACTACAATGGCCTTATAGTTTAAAAAAAAGTTACAACCTTAATGATTACCATGAAAATGTTAGAAAGTATATCTTCTAACATTAAATGAGTCAAATGCATTGGGTTTTGATGAAATAGCCCGTTTTTTTAAAACATTAGGCAGAAGGTTTTATTGACCCAATTATTCATACCTTCAAATTGAGTTTTAACACTGAATGTGTCCTTTACAAGTGGTCTATTGCAAATATATAAGCAATTCATAAAAAGGATCAAATTCGAATCAGAAAACTATAGACCCTTAACATGTGTAATTTTTTAAATGTTTGAAAAGTTTATATGGGACGTAATTCTGGAGCATTCAGTTTAAAATAGTCTTCTTTCTGATGAGCAAACAGGTTTCGTTCTAATACCGGTATTAGAACGAAATACTTTAATACCGGTATAACCGCAAATACTTTTTTCAAAGTTACGTTAGAAATGTCTTTTAAACGTTTTTTAAACGTCTTTTAGACGTTCTTTACGTAAGAATGTTAAGAAGACGTTTAAAAGACATTTAAAATACGTTCAGAACGTAACTTTTAAAAACAAATGCCCGCAGGGCCAGTATTAAAAATAAAACTAAAAAAAAAATAATTGTTAAGCAACTTTAAATATTTTATAAAGTTAACAAAATGCAATCTTTAAAAATATAAAGTATTAAGTGATTTATTATTCAAACTAGACTTTTTGATACAAATTATGCCAAGCGCAGAAAAAACCCTTTTCTGATTCAACACTTGTTGGTTTTATCGTTAACAAAGCTTGATAAATTTGCCGTGTGCCGCTTTTTTCGTTAACAAAGCTTGATAAATTTGCCGTGTGCCGCTTTTTTCGTTAACAAAGCTTGATAAATTTGCCGTGGATGCTTTTTTCTAGAATGCTGCTTATTAAACCATTGTAGTTATTTTTTTATTCTTGCGTTAAGCCTATCAGATGCATTTTAGTAATGCTTAAAGGTAATAATGTAAAAGGTATTTTAATAATGTTTATAGTTAGAGGAACTTTTGCTTTTTTTTTTATTAATAATTTTACTCTAAGAATTAACGTTCATTTCTACACTTAATGACTTTGTTTTAATACTAAAAACAAAAATTAAAGTCTTCTTTCGAATCGATCAATTTTTTTCAGACACAATCACGTATTTTGTAAAATTGCTTGAGCATATCTAGGAGATTGTTCTACCTGGTTTTAGAATCTAAAACTAATAAAATTTTTTTTCTAAGCATGTCTTTTACATGTTTTTGTTAAACGGAATCTTTTTTACTGGAAGATTTTATGAATATTTTAAAGACTTTTCTGATTTTTTCTATTTAAAGAATAAATATCATTGTTTTTAGCATTAATTTCAGATATTGTATTTATTGTAACATTTATTCCTATATTATATTTAATTGCCTCATCAGAATCAGAATAAATTTCATCTATGTTTGTCATTGGATTATTTTCTTTCTTCCTTGTAGAACCGTTCTTTTTCTTAGTAAAACTTTAAGTACGGCTTATTGAATGCTGTGTGTTATACATAATTGATATTGCATCTATGAAAGTTGTCTAAATCTTTTTATTAATGCAGCTCCATCAATAGTAATGACAACACAGTCTTTAAAATCAAGTTCTAACAAATCCTAGTTAATTTAGACTTCAAATTTTCCAAACTATCTATCAGCAGGGATTTTTCAGTGCACTCGAATAAGACCAAGATTATAAATGTTACCGTTTTCATTAAAGTTCATACACATTCAAATACCAACCAATTCCTCAGTAACGTCCACTCGTCCGATGTTAAAATAAACTTCATACTTTGTACTTTTTATGATTGCAATTAACGAGGCAATTTTTTTTTCCATAGCCTGACACAACTTTTTTGTACGTATATGGAGATTTATTTTTTTGAAACATTTAGCTTGTAGCTCGCTGCCAAAGTCAGTTGACGAACTAATTTTTGCAATCTTTATTATCTATACGTGAACTATTTGTGGAAAATGATTGATGGGTTTTATTATTAAAATATAATGTAACCCGGATTATATTTGTTGTGCCTTTCATAAAATTATTTACAAGTATTTTGAATTCTGTACCCTCATTA
The DNA here is from genome assembly GCF_038396675.1 of Hydra vulgaris. NCBI lineage: Eukaryota > Metazoa > Cnidaria > Hydrozoa > Anthoathecata > Hydridae > Hydra > Hydra vulgaris. Next base: position 38,043,671 of record NC_088928.1, read on the forward strand.
TCACCTCAATTTGATATATTTATTTGGTGAGCACTTTGAAAATGTGATTTAAATTTACTCGTGCTGCCAACAGCTGCTTTAATTTATTTTCCACACCCAACGAAGTCACAAACGCCATATTCTTTTTCATGCTTAAAAACTGCTACGCTGTTTTTTAATATTACTCACCGGTAATGCAAATGGTTCATGATATCTAAAGCAGTGTATTAGAGAAAGATCTAGGTATTTTTGTACAACCGGATATGAGGTAGAAACATCAAACACAAGTAGAAAGCATGGAGAAAAAACTTATGCAAAATATTTAACAATTTAGAATTTATCAATTTTAATGTCAAAGCAGTCTTTAAGTTAAATGTTGAATTAGGTGGGTTATGTACTTTAGTTTGAGGTTACAAGCATATAATCAGAATGCACCCCTCGCAAATTTTTTTCTTAACAGAGTGTGTAAAATTTATAATAAACTTCTGGATAAGTTTTTGATTGCAGCTTTAAATTTTTTTTTAACTGAGCTAAAGTTGCTGGCTCATTTCATGCATACTTTAGAATTCAATGAGCTTTGTAATAAAAGTCAAGAGTTATTAAATCAGATCTAAAATCACTGGATCTATAAATAATGCGCTCAAGAAAAATTTGTTGCAACTTACCCTTTATGTTTTCTAAACAAAATGGGTTGTAGCAGCTCCTGTAGAAACCATATATTTTGCAGTCCTAACCAATTTATTTAGGACACAAATAGTTGCTTAATGTTTATCTAAAGAGTATTTTATTGACTGCAACTGCTCTATTTCTGCCATCTTTAAAAAAAGTACGGTTCAATTATAAATTAAGTAGTTACATCACACTGTACCGTAACCTTCAATGGATATAAAGGTTTTGAGTGGATTTGATTTCGATTACAGTGTACAACAAGTTTTATGCCTTAAAAAAATTGACAAAAGCCAATATTATTTACACAAATTCGACTGTGGTGATATTAAATCTGAAGTCAGAATGATCTCCAAAGTTTTTAGAAATTGGAATCACAGATGTCATTTTCAAGCAGGCAGGAAAATAAGATTTAGTCAAGTACTTATCAAATAGTTTAGAGAGAATTGAAGAAAATTCTGGAGAACACTTTTGTAAGAATATGAAAGATATGTTGTATAGACAACAAGCAGTAGAAGAGTTAAATTAAGATATGGTAATAAGATCTTTCTCATAAATTAAAATGTCAGACTTCTCCATATATTAGAGATGAAATTTTAGACAAAAGTCTATAGAGCCTAACTTCTGAGATATGATACAAGATTTATTGAACTGAGAATAATGGAGCTTAGCATTAGAAAGCACCTTTTTGCATTGATTTCTTGCATAGGTGTTTGTTTTCAAGAGATTTGTTCTTTTGAAACAGATGAAAACATGATCACAATTAGATATAGCAGCTGCGCTAAAAGGTAAAAACTATAGAGAAGAATGAGGCTTGACTTGGAACCAACTAGGCGTGTTTAACAGTGGCTAGAGAAAATACATCACCCAAGGAACGTCACAAAAAAAATCACAAAAAAAAATACCATTCAATTTTAGGATAGTAGTAATAGTAGTAGTTGTAGTAGTAGTAGTAGTAGTAGTAGTAGTAGTAGTAGTAGTAGTAGTAGTAGTAGTAGTAGTAGTAGTAGTAGTAGTAGTAGTAGTAGTAGTAGTAGTAGTAGTGCAACAATAAAGTGATTTCGAAGAAGAAGAACAAGATTTATAAAGATCATTGCATAATAAACACATAAAGGAGTGAAAAAAGAAATTGAAAATAATCTAGGGTCAGAGAAAAGACAAAAATTAAAGAGTGAAGATAAGTGATAAGGATAGTCTGTAAAAAGAGTCACCAAGTTGAAAATCTGATTAAGAGATTGAGACATAAAGTAGTTATGGGCTTTAGTGACAGCAAGGTCAGTGGTGTTATAGTCAAGCCATTCAGCGTGATGAGAACTAAAGTCACCAATAACAACAATATTTGTTTTATATGATTGAATTTTTTTTTTAATAGCGTTTGTTTTCTTTAGTACCTGTTTCCATACAACGATTGCTTCTTATTCATTTTTTCTCTAATTTATCTTGATTAGTAAACTCAACAGGTCTTGATACCGATGACTTGAAAATATTTTCAGCAAAAAAATATTTGGTAACAATGGAATTTTTCTTTATAAAAATTAAGTGATTCAACTTTTGAACATTATATAAAATATTTTGCACAAAAGTCTAAAATATAAATTACTATATAAAATTTAATCTAAGAATATATTTTATAATAAACAACATACATTCAATTCTGGTGACTTTCAAAATGTTTTACATGCTTTCAGAGTTGTTTGTCCTTGGCTTTGGCCTTGGCTTCGGCTTTACCTTAAAGCTAAAAATTAAGACCTTGGCCTTGGTCTTGACTTTGAAACTGCTGGCCTTGGCCTTGATCTTAGCATTGAAAATTTTAACTTTTGGAATTGATTGGTTTGGCCTTGGCCTTCCACTTTTTCTTTAAGAATTTAAAACTTGATTGCGTGCTTGCATTTAAAAAGTTTTACTACAGTTCATTTTGTTTACAAGAGTTATTTTTCTTCACTTGAAAGCTTAAGATCTTATTTTTGCGCTTTATGTCACAGTTTAAATTGCCATATTGGACAAGTCATTTCTAAGCAATAATCAATGACATTATTTGTTAATGAGAATTTATGACATCTATATATATATTAGTTGCGCATAACCTTAATCTAATTTTACAACATTTGGTTTTATTGTCACAGCACTTACTACTTACAGTTTTAGTTATAATTGGCCTTAATGTAAGACCCAAATTTAAGTCTTTAGCCTTGAAAATGTTTGCGTAGGCTTGGCCTTGAAAAACTTATTTTTGGCCTTGGTCTTAAAACTTTTGGCCTTGGTCTTGGCCATGGCCTTGTAGCACGTGACCTTGGCCTTGCTACTTTTGGCCTTTTCAACAACCCTGTTTTCTTTATAATTTATAAATTTATTTCAATACCTTATATTTTTAAAATTGTAGTTAACTAGTTTTGTTTTGCAAGTTATTTTAAAAGTAGTTTAAGGGGGGATTCAAAGTTAGATGTTTGTATTAAGTACTGGGAATACTGTTACTAAATACAAGTATTGTTTGTTTCAGGTACTGGGAATATTATTGAAATAAACGGGAATTTAAAAAATGTTTTTAAATATTTGTAAAAATTTATTTTAGCTATAAATTTTGAATGTTTAAATGCTTGCTCTTTAATTTAATTGTTAAAATTTAATTTACAGAGGCAATTCTATTAACAAAATGAGGGGGGAGGGGGGGTGAATCATTAAAAAGTACCGACTGGCTTTTAAAAAAAAAAAAATGTCTTTAATACTAATAATAAATTCAAAAACTTGTCTAGCCAACAACGTTGATAAAAAAACGGACTATAACTTCACCTATAAAATCCCTTTTCTTTAAGGAAAGGGGAGTCTAACACTTTCCCCCAATACTGTAATATTTATATATATACATGTGGTGGTTGTTGTCCAATATTTCCAGTGTTGATTCATCAGAAAAACATACCTTAAACACACACATACACATAAACAGTGGATTACACAGACATGACTACTATTGTGTGCTTACAGTTATTACAATTAATCTTATTCTAACAACTTAAATTAAGTTGAATTTAAGTTGTTTGTCTCAAATCAAGTTTAAATATTATTTTTCTGGACAGTATAGAAATGATCAAACATTTAGACAACTCACAATTTTCCAGTCCTCCATTGTCCACGTGGCAAATTGTTTAGCCCATAATAATCTTTTTATATATATATATATATATATATATTTATATAGACACACACTTTATATATAAAAACTGTCTATATTTACCAGTTTATATATATATATATATATATATATATATATATATATATATATATATATATATATATATATATATATATATATATATATATATATATATAAATATATATATATATATATTTCAAGTTTATTTTTTTGGGTATACTTTTTTATTTAATATTATTTCGGCGCTTATACGCTTTCACTTCACTTTACTAATTTTAATTGCAAGTTTTAAAAGATCAATATATATAGACACACACTTTATATATAAAAACTGTCTATATTTACCAGTTTATATATATATATATATATATATATATATATATATATATATATATATATATATATATATATATATATAAATATATATATATATATTTCAAGTTTATTTTTTTGGGTATACTTTTTTATTTAATATTTTTTCGGCGCTTATACGCTTTCGCTTCACTTTACTAATTTTAATTGCAAGTTTTAAAAGATCAATGCAAAATTGCATCAAAGATAGTGCAAAAGTGTTGTAGCGCCATTTTTTGCACCTTTTGTGCTTTTAAAATATAAAATAAACTTTTTCATTAGTAGATATATATTCAAAATAAATATAATAATTACAAAAACTTGTCTTTGTAGTTATACTAAATAATTTATTGTGAGGTTTGGAACAATGCAAATTTGACAGCTAAAGTCTAAAATACTTCAAATAAAAGTTTACAAGCTGTAGTTTAGAATCCTTAATTATATGAATTGCGTCAAAACGGCTGCATATAACTTTTTTTTATTCGTTAGACTTGGACGTTTTTAACATTCAAAGAGTAAATCATTTTATCGTGATGGAACATTTTTTAATTTATTTTGATTATCGGGCTGACATCGGCCAAATGAAGTAAACAATGCCAATCTTATGCTGAGATAAAAGATGTCGGCAAAATATCAGGCTAACGTCCATATGTTATCTGGGTAATGATATTTTATAATACTGGTAAGAACAAGCATCAGAACATGAAGATGTAAAAAGTTATCTTGTTGTTTCAGAAATTAAACCAATCACCAAAAATTAAAACAATCCAGCAAAACATGACAACGCTGAAAGATTATCACTGATAAACATATTAAGAACTGAAGCTAATTATTATCTTTCAAATAGTTTCATTAATTAATATCTTTCAAATAATTTCATTAATTAATATCTTTGAAATAATTTCATTAATTAATATCTTTTAAATAATTTTATTAATTAATATCTTTCAAATAATTTCATTAATTATTATCTTTCAAATAATAATATTTCACTAAATTTTTATCACAATTTTACAACTTTTAAACGTTCCCTAATCTTTAAAAAGAAAATTTATATTAGTATTTATGCTAGTATATATACTATAGTAAAACACTAGCTACCCCCCCTCCCAGTGTGACGTAACAAAGACAAAAAAATTTTTTTTAAAGTGTACATTTTAATAGTAATAGTTTATTTTTATAAAAAAATACAATTGATGAATATCTTTCTCTGACATTTTTAGCATCCCACTCTGCTCCGAAATATTTAACTGTACACATTTTTCACTGTTTGGTTTTGTGTACTAGGTTTTAGTTTCAAATTCATCAATGACTGTGCTAGACCAAATTTGTGCAAGAGCTTCATCTGCTTTGGCAAAGTTTGCTTTCTCCATAACTTTGTCTGTTGTTTCTCCTCTTGAATTAAGATGGTTTCCAAAATGATCAAATGGTAGTATAATTCCTGCTAGATCATAGCTTAGCGGAGCCATTCTTCTCTCTACCCTATTAAAGGCACTCTTGCCAGGAGCATTCGTGGCCATAAACATTCCATCATGGTCAAGGAAATAAGTCTTGGCACAATGAATTGTTTTTTCATATCTTGGATTTTCATCTGGCCCACTATCAACAGTTATAATCATGATTAGTTTGCTAACTCCATCTTCAGTAAATAAGCTGCTTTTAAATACAGGAAGATGATTTATTCTGTTCATGTCTTCTAAGTGACTAAGTGCTGTTGATGAATCATGTTTTGCACTTCTGATTGCTATGTATGTTGGGCCAGAGTATGTGACTGCTTGTTTTTTAGAAATTAAAAAAGATTGCATTTCCTTGCAACCTTTTTTAATTTCTATGGCTGCAATTACTGAAGGAATAAGTTTGTGTTGAGGAGCAATTACAAAATTATGATCAGCTAAAGTTACCTTGTACTCCATATGTATCATCATTGGTGCTTTTTTGCTTGCAGCTGTCAATTCAATTGGCACCCTAGCTTTATCATCCTGGGAGTGAAAAGTCACTTCTTTTGGACCCAAAACTGCCGCAAGTTCTTCAAGGGCACTAATGGATGATTTTGGCAAATTTTGTGTCTGCATGATATTTATGCTCAGAATTTTGTGCTCTTATTAACCGGACTGGTGCAGTTTTAAAATGTCTTTTTCCTTCTGTGCTCAATGATCTGCTTGGAAGTAATCCTAAGTAAACTGCTGATCTCGAGAGATTGTAACCATGATTTTTCAATTCTTCAACCAAGTTATTTAATGTTTTTACAATTCGAACCATTTCAGTTCTTCTCCTATAATCATATAGTATAGTTAAGTTTGAATAATAGCATTAATAATAGTACTACTATTACTAAAATGTTATATCATAGTAACTAAATAACTTAATATATAATAAAAATGATAACGTAACTAAAGTAGTTCGACAGATTCATTATAATAGAGTGACACAAAACATTAAAAGTAATAATAACAATAACATTAAAAATTAAAGTATTGTAAAACTAAAATATTTATAGATCAGATGACGATCAAGATGTTTATGTTTAAAGATCAAATTTTAAACAACTATTAATACTAAAATTTTTAGTATATTTATACAAATATTCGTTAAAAAATAAATTTAGATTTTTAACGGTAACATAAATTGCTTTAAAATAATCGCCCACTATCTGGTTTTTTTATGTTTGTAGAATCAAAATTTCTTTTTATGTCTGCGATTACCACAAGTAACTTAAAAAAAGATAATTTAAATTTTTTATTTTCATTTGTTATGACTCCGTTAAACAATAAACGCTAGGTACTTGTGAAGTATGTCGTTGCATAGCATTTTTCTTGCAAATTTTCGTATTATATATAATTATCTCGGAGTTTGCAATTTTAAAGAATTACGCAGTAATAAATAATTTAATTTAAGAAGTTATTTATCACGTCACACTGTAGCAAACCACCCCTCCCCTAAATCATATTTGGTGACACTTTCCAATACCCCTTTCCCCCCTAAGACTGTCACGTATTATTTGAACAGCTTCTTATTTGTAACTTTAATTATAAAAATTCTTTTTAAAACGTAAGTTAAAAAATTGAAGTGATTGTTGCTTTATTTTGTTTGACACTGCACGCTTTTAGTTTTATTAAAAAATTCCGATTAAAGTCATCAGACGCTTTATTTGTTTTGAATAAATACCACAGTTCACTTTAAAACAAAATCTGTATTTTTTGTTGCTTAATCGCATAAACAAGTGCTCCCGTCAAGAGCTCATGCTCACATATTTATTTCAGTTTTTCATAATTTAAGTTGAAAATTTAAAATGATTAAGTGACCAGTGAATTAAAAATAAGGTGAACACTTGCCTCTAAAGCTAAAGTAATCAATGAATTAAACAGTAATGTTGTAATGTTGTAAGTAAGTTGTAATTTTTAGGTGTGAAGAGCAACTTGTCTATTGTTGTTTATATCACTCAGCTAATTAAAAAATCCATGTTCTTTTTTATTTATTATTTTATTATTTTTTATTTTATTATTTTACAAAAAATTGTAATCAGTTACGAATCAATTACGAATAAATTGTAGTCAGTTACTAACATTGACTAAAAATGGTAATAAGTTACGAAAAGTTAATGTTCAAGTGTTATGAACTGTTACAAAAAATTACGAACTATTTTTTGCAAAAAACTAACAAAAAAAAAAACTCGGCATACTTTCCGATAAATAAAATAATGATTTAGTGGTTTATGAAAAAGAGGGGATTGGCCCTAAATTATCAACAAGTGTTATGAGAACTCATTTAAGTAGTGCTCAGGCTGATATCTTTTTTGAACAATGATGGAAATTAAAGATGCTAGAGATGAAAAAAAGATTAAAATTAAAAAATGATAATGAAATCCAAAAAACTTGTCATTATCTCAAAAATCTCTAAATGTAAAAGTAAAAAAATTATACCAAGATCGCAGACATCTTTAATTGGTAATCGAAGCATGGAAAATGTTGTGGTCTCATATAGACAGAAAGTAAACAGTGAAGCAAAGGATAACTTTTTTTTTATAAAATTATTTTTCAAAATTTACTTGGCTGCAATGTCAAAAGATATTGCAGCCAAGCTTGTTTTTTGAGTTGATATTTATTGTTTATTGAGTTTAATGTTCATTTAACAAACGTTAAATTCTCATGAACAATGTAACTTGGAAAACGTAAAATATATAACGAATGAGCTGAAAGTTTAGTAGCAGCAAAAGCAGTTACACAAGAATGTATCGGTGTGGACATTAGGTCAATCAAAGTTTTCAAGCCAGTAGTTACGAGGTGGAACTTAAGTTATAAAATGCTTGAGCCAATCTTCAAACCCTCTACAAAGTATGAGAGAGACCAAAAACGGACACTTTCGGGTATTTTTTAACTTTCAGAGAATTTTAAGAACTTAAACATGGGATGCCAATTCTTAATCATTCAAAAAAAATTCTGAGAAATAATTAACTGATAATATAAATCCGCAATAAACAACAAACAAAGTTAGGTTTTCATTTATCAGAAATAAAAAGTTGAACATTTTTTTGACTCCTAAATTTTTATCATTTGAGCTACTCATTAAAAAGTTTGATAGAAGAATCAACGCGAGCAAAAGTGCTTGTAATTAACACTACCATATTGAGTGGTTTACTTTATCCTTTACACCAAGGTGCTCTGCTGGAAATATTTCAGTTATTAGATAAAATATTTGATGCAATTGTTAGTAGAAACCCATCAATCGTTGAGTTTATGGCATCAAGAGCTTCAGAATCAATGCTTTATTCAGTCAAAAATAAAGTTAGATAAAAAAAACTTTGCACTTTGAGATATTTACCAGACACATGCATATTGTAATGTGTCAATTGGAAAAATGCATATATATATATATATATATATATATATATATATATATATATATATATAAACATATATATATATGTTTATATGTATATATGTATCTACATATATATATATATATATATATATATATATATATATATAATATATATATATATATATATATATATATATATATATATGTATATATATATATATACATATGTATATCTATATATACATATATATATATATATATATATATTATATATATATATATATATATATATATATACATATATATATATGCATATATAGATATATGTATCTACATATCTATATATATATGTATATATATATTTATATATATATATATGTATATATATATATATATATATGTATATATATATATATATATATATATATATATATGTATATATAAATATGTATCTACATATATATATATATGTATATATATATAATGTATATCTATATATACATATATATATATATATATATATATATATATATATATATATATATATATATATATATGCATATATACATATATATATATATATATATATATATATATATATATATATATATATATATATATATATATATATATATATATATATATATGTATATATGTATATAATTTTCATTTATATAAATGCATTAGATTTTGACGTCAATAGAAGCCTTTGTATAAAACCAAAGGAACATATTTAAGTTTGAATGACAAGAAGATTGTCTTTTGATAAGTATATGTTATGCAACCTTTTTTATCTATTTGCAAACTAATTACAAACTTTACCGACAAATACTTAAATTAATGGCCTTAAAACATTACCTTTTTAATTTTTTTTTTATTGTAGGTCTAGCAAAGATTTTATCAGTTATTGATTTAAATAAAAAAAGAAAAGATTAGCTTATTTTGACTTAACGATTTAATTTTGTTATATATGAAATGTTTTGTGTAGAGTTATTTTCAAAAAGATGGTTATCCTAAAGAGAAATCAAATGCTTATAACTGTTTATTGCTTTAATTCTTTGCAAGGTTACCAAACCCATTTTAGAGGGCAAAGGGTGGATCTAGAACATCTAGTAAGGGAGGGTGTGTGAAGTGTGAATTGGAGTGTACGTATGTACACTCAAATGCGCCAGTCCTTAAGTCAGTCGATGTATAGTTTCTATTATAAACAAGTACTATTTCTTGAACGGCCTTCAGGCATAATGTTTTTGAGATTATCAGTAAACACACGATATCTTTTACTCATAAAAAATATATCGTTTTTTTACTGGAATTTTATTTCTAGACTTTTAGTATCTAAACAAGAAAGCAAATAATACTAGTGCTAAATAACAAAAAATAGCAAAAAATATATAAACTTGTTTTAATAACTAAAATTATTAAAGTTTATACTGAAAAGCCATTTTGCAATTTCTAGTTGCTATGTTATTTTCATATTTTTAGTTACAGTTGCAAAATAACTTTTGAATCTCTAAAACATAATTACAAATTTTGATTTTGTACAGTACAGTGCGTTTGCAAAAACACTAAAACTGTTTTAACTCGCATAAATAATAAGTTTCAATTCAAAAATTGACAAACATTTTTTTGTCATTCTTTGAAATGAAACTTATTTTATTCGAAGAAAACTTTGTAAATAATTATAGCTCTTTAAATAATAAATCATTCCATAGACAAGTTCTGTTTCACAGTGAATTCTCCCTTTGAACCAAACAAATTAAACTTTGATTGAAGTCTGTTTGTCATCAGACTTAAACATGCCAAAAGACAACTTCAACGTTTTTCTTTCATCTGTTTTTTTTTTTACAAAATGTTGATTTAATGAATATATTTAAATGAATATATATATATATATATATATATATATATATATATATATATATATATATATATATATATATATATATATATGTATATATATATATATATATATATATATATATATATATATATATATATATATATATATATATATATATAATTGAAGCACTAATGCATAGGCATCAACCATTTAGCCCATGCATTGACATTGGTCTTGGTATTTGGCTGATGCTGATTGTTTTGAGAACATTAGCTTTTTGGCATCGGTCAAAAGTAGGCAGCGATGCACCTTTCATATATAATCAACAATATATTTCTGAAATAATTGGTTATATTTCAAAGTTGTTTACTACTAGTAATATTATTAACATTAAGTAAACACTTAATGGAAATGGTTAAAATAATAATTGTTATAATAATAAAAACCAGAGATGCGGAGTCACAAAAATTCTCTGGCTTTATGTCTCTATTTTTTCCTGATCAAAACTGAAAAAAAAAAAAAAGAAAAGAAAAAATGCAAAAAACCTTTAAAATATTTTATATTGTTATATGCACACACAAACATACATACACATATACAGATGTATAGATATGCATACACAAACATACATATACATTTACATACACACACATACATATACATTTGCATTCAGAAATACACATAGGTGCTTACACACACTTACATAGAAATGTATACATATACATATAGATATACAGTTTTAAAAGTATATACAACTTTAAAAATGTCTGACCAACAATAAAAAAACTATAAGGAAATATATATATATATATATATATATATATATATATATATATATATATATATATATACGACATCGGTTAAGATGGAGGCATGAACTTCCGATTAAATGTTTATCCGCGGTGTTCTGTGATAAGACCGTAAGGACTTCTTGGGGCACCAAAAATAATTAAAAAAAAAAAAAAATTATACATTAGGGTGCATTGAAAAACAGAAATTTTTCAAAGTTGTCTTGTAATAGCTCTAAATATATGCGATATAACAAATTATCAATAAATTCGAAAAATATTTTGGAATAAAAAATAATTTTAGAGATGCCCCAAGTTAATTGAACATTTACAGGGTCCCTAATATTTAAAAAAAAAAAAGTTCTACAAAAGTAGATCAACCTGGTACTCATAAGAAGCAAAATTTTATAAAAAGTTCAAAAATAATATTTGTTTCATGTAAAAATTATTATTTTGAACTTTATTGCATAATAACTATAGTTTTTTAACTAAAAATAAAAAAAGGGCACTTTTACAAGTTTTTTAATAGTATATATTTTTTTGATATGTTTTTTTATAAAACAATTATTATTTTCGAACTTTTTATAAAATTTCACTTCTTTTGAGTACCAGGTTGATCTACCTTTAAAGAATTTTTTTTCCCAGAATACTAGGGGCCTTATAAATGTTCAAGGGACTTGGGGCACCTCTAAAGATAATTTTTTTCAAAATTTTAAGTTAATCAAGTGATATTTTATTATATCGCATATATGTAAAGCTACTACAAGATAATTTAAAAAAAAATCTGTTTTTCAATGCACCCTAATATACATAACTTCCTAATAAACCTTCTAAAGGTAAAATATAAGGTCAAAACAAAAAAACAAAAAAATGATGTGTTGTTACTAATTTATTACTGCATTGCTCTTTAAGAACATTGAATGTTCTATTTTAAGAATACTAACATAATTTACACACACACATAAGTATGTATATATATATATATATATATATATATATATATATATATATATATATATATATATATATATATATATATATATATATATATATATATATATATATATATATATATATATATATATATATATGTATATATATATATATATATATATATATATATAAATTTTTAACTTTAATTATGAACAAAGAAATATGTATGCTTGTACTTAAAGCTGTGTTACATAACAAAATATGGATTCTTTTAAATAATCTTTACTAATAATATCAAAACTGCACTGAGACATTACAACTATTTGCAAGCAGATTAAAAAATGAAATTTTAAACTTAAAAAAAAGTAAACTTATTGTTACCCATAAATCAAAAATATATTTTAGATAACTTGAAAATTGCTATTTGAAATATTTTAAATGCATTTTATATTCAATATTTAAATTTACAAATATTATACTTTAAACATAAAATAACATTCATATTTATGAATGATTTATAAATATTACACTTTTAAATAAAATACGATAAGTAAAAGCACATTCCGCTATGCAATTCGCCATTTTTATTTTTCAAAATCCTTTAATCTGCCTCGATATCAAAAAGAAAGTAAAAAGACACGTTTATTTAAGTTATCAACTATAAATCAACGTGGAACTGACGTTAGAAATTCTGACGTTAAAATTTCTACAACACTAAGACATTGAAACGACCTCGATTTTTTTAACGTTGCTTTATAAACTATATACCAACGTAGAAACAACGTTGAGAGTTACGACGTTTAAATTTTAACCTAGCTTAACCGTTGACACGACGTCGTTTGCTTGCTGGGAATTATTAAAAAATTCTATGTACAACTTAGATATTGGATAAAGGATGAAAAACCTTCGTAAACATTAAATTAGGAAATGTAAATAGAAATATCTGTACAAATTTAGCGATTGTCATTCATATATAACAGGGATGGCTAAATAGCGGCTCGCGATTTCTTTTCAAAAGTTTTATTGATTTAGTGATAATAAAAACTTGAATTATACATGAGAAGGAAGGTATATTGTTTGAAAAATGGATATTGCAAAAGGTGACAATAAAGCTCTTCACAATAAAAGTAAGAAAAGAAAAATTGAAGATGAGAGCAGATTATATCATAGTGGTTGGACAGAAAAATACGCATTAATTAAAAAAGAAAATAAACCTATGTGTTTAATTTGCAATACTGAACATGCTCATAATAAGACATGTAATATTAAACGTCACTATGAAATAAAACATATGTATTTTTATAAGGAATAAATTCATGTCATAGAAAATATTAAAATCGAGTTGCTTAAAATAATCTTTAAAAATCAACAAACGAATTTTTCATCTTCCAGCAAAGAATCAAATTTTACTACAGAAGCAAGTTTTATTACAGCTTGGAATATTGCTAGAAGTAAACATCCTTACACCGATGGAGAGTTTGTAAGCAAAATCTTTTTGATGAGATCTCAGTTTTAGATCCTAATAATAGCAAAATTCAAAAGTCATTTTCAAATATTTCTGTTTCTCGACATACAACTGAAAGAAAAATATCTGAGATTAGTGTCGAAAATGAACAGCATTTTTTAAATGACTTAAAAATTATGAAGGATTCAATTTGGCATTGGATGAATCAACAGATATTCAAGATAAACCTCAAATGGCAATATTTGTTAGATATGTAACATCAGATGTAGTTGTGAAAGAAGAGTTGCTAGATTTAGTAGAGCTAAAAGACACAACTTATGATTTAAAGGAAGCCTTTGACACTGTTCTTGAGAAAAGCAATGCTCCTAAGAACAAGCCTGTTAGTGTTGCTACAGATGGTGCAACAGCAATGGTTGGAAAACATGTTGGACTTATTGGTTTACTAAAAAGTGATCCAACGTATCCAGAGTTTATCCCAGTTCATTGTTCCAGAGTTGATCCCAGTTCATGGTTCATCAAGAACAATTAGCAGCAAAACATTTTCATCGAGAACAATTAGCAGCAAAACATTTTCATCGAGAACAATTAGCTGGAAACCATTTTAATTTTCCAATTATTTTTAAATCAGTGCTGGAGAGTGTAAATTATGTTCGATCTAATGCAAAAAATCACAGACAGTATAAAAATTTCATTAGTGAATTGGAACTTGCTGACAAACCAAGTGACTTGTCATTTTACTGTGCTGTAAGATGGCTTTCAAGTAGTTCTTTATAGGTTTGTAGAACTATTAGAACCAATTAAATCTTTTTTGATTGTTAAGCAAGAGACATTTGAAACATTTGACAATGTGAATTTTTTGCAAGATCTTTTATTTTTAACATTTACAAAATCTGAACTTGTCACTTCAGGGAAAAGAAGAAAATATATCTGATCTTGCTCAGACTATTTTTAGTTTTCAAAAAAATATTGTTTTATTTCAGAAAGATCTTACCTTAAAAACTTTTAATCATTTATATATGATTATAAAATATACATGTTAGTCTTTATTTTCAACAATGAAATTTGTTAAATCAAAGTATCGTGCCAATCTAACTAGTGTTATAGTAGATTATTTGTTAGAGTTCCTTAGAATATCAAGCTTGAAACAGCTTGAACAAGCTTGAAACCAGATTTTAAAAAACTTACCAGTTAATGTATAGTGAATTATGCAAGTTATTATGAAAGAAGAATATTCTAATGGTCTTTTACAAAATAATTGATGTTATAAAAAGAATTCTTTCTGTTATGTCTAATTTTTTGTTTCATGATGAAAATTTATTTTTTAATTGTGAAAAATAAAAATAATTTGAACTTAATTGAAAATCACTGAAAAATTAGTTTTCTTTTGTAGTGATTTATTTGGTATTTTGCATTTTTTAGTAACTTGTGCTATTAAGTGGTTTTAAGCAAGTTCAGTTTGAATAAAAGCATGTTTAATTCAAATAAATTAGCATAATTTTTTTTAAAGAAACCTTTTTATCTTTAGATTTTTATATCTTGCTCCCAATTATTTTTAGAAGAAAAGTTATGTTTGTTGTAATTGTGTTAATTTAAAAAAAAATTAATGATCTTGAGATGCTTTTATCAATTTTTTCTACATATGCTTTTCTAGTGTGAATAACATGGAATCAGATTTTATTTAGGCAAGTTTTCATTTAAAGAATAGTTTTTACATTCTTTATTTTAACAAAAACTAAATACTAAACATAAATTTTGTACATACTAAATTTATTTTTAAAAGTACAACTTCCATTAAAAAATTATAAAAATTCTCGCCAATTATTTTTTTTAAAGTTGGTATAGCATATTTATTGCGGCTCTTCGACCACGTCAGTAATTATATGCGGCTCTCGCGTCAAAAATTCTGGCCAGCGCGCTGGCCAGAATTTTTGAGGCGAATGCTGCAGCGCAAATATATAATGAAAATTTCCGTTAAATGTAAAGAAAAAGGCAAAATGTAAAGAAATGACAAACAAAATAAAAACAACAATCCAAGACAAATGAAAACTAAGATGTGCAATTCAATGTTCATTTAGAATAACTTTTTTAACTAACTAAGCCCACTTTTCAACTTGATGAAATCACAGCGAACAACATTCTTGATCTAATTATAGCCGAAAATGAAAATCGGGTCCTCAATATCATTTACCATGCACTTTTAACGTCTCTGAAAAAATTTCACCACGTCTTTCAATGGGATTACGTTGTTAAAAGCGCTGCAGTTGTAGGTAAACCCATTGAAAAAAGCCTTTATTATAAAAGCAACTTTGTCAAGATATCCGAGTTTTTTAACAATATCACTGGCAGATGGAATTCAATGGACGAAATACTGGTGACTGATATAACATTTTCCTGAACCACTACAAGGCTGCATGCAAAAGTTATGTCCCAGTTACTTATTCAAAATGGATTCGTCGAAGAAGCAAATGAATGAATGATGGCATCGAGAATAAAATAAAAGCTAAAAATAAACTATGATTTCGATGTAGAGCGAATGGATATAAAAATCTTCAACTAGTCAACGAAAACAAGTGTAATATTTAATTGAAGAAGCTTATGTATCAAGATTGTCGTGATTTTCAACTTGATTTAGCGATAAAATTGAAGCACAATCTAAAGATCCTATTCAAGTATGTTGATAGCAAATAAAATGTTAGAGCTACAATAACAGCCTTAAAAGGAATCCAATAGAAATCATAAATTGGCTGAATGACCACTTTCAAAGTGTTTTCAACAAAAATGAAGACGATAAACTGCAATGTTTTATAAAACGAACTGAAACCATCTGCAAATACTCGAAAATAACTCAAGATCTGGTTAAAACAAGCTAAGCGATTTATTAGTTGATAACACCGTTGGTAAGAATGGTGTAAGCGCAAATGTACTGAAGAACTGTACGGACAGCCTCTAAATACCTTTAACCAAAATTTTTCAGAAGTTGCTAGATAGTGGGTATTGTCCTGAAGTATGGAAAAAGGCTAATGTAACACCACTGTTTAAAAAAATATACTTAACATCAATTGTATTTAAAGTTATAGAGATAGTATTACGTGACACTATGGTCTATCACTAAGTCAAACATGGCGTGTATGACAAATTTGTTTGAGTTGATTGACGTGATGTCAAAAGCATTATCTGACAAGGTATCAATGGACGCAGCTTTTATAGATTTCAGTAAAGCGTTTGATATGATTCACCACAAGAGACTAATTTACAAGAGACTGATTTACCACAAGAGCCTAATTTACAAACTCGCGGCATATGGTTTTACTGGAAATATTCTGAATTGGATAAAATTGTTTTTACACCAGCGGGCTCAACAAATCGTGATGGGCGATTATGTATCCTTGTGGCTAGAGGTACTTAGTGGCGTCCCTCAAAGATCCTTCTTAGGTCCAATACTTTTTATCATTTTCGTGAACAATATATCCGTATTCGTTAGCCATCCGTGCAAAATGTATGTCAATGACAAAAAACTGCTGGCCCATTTAGACCACCCATTAGCTTCACAAAAACTTCAAACTGATATCTACAACATAGCCGAATGGTGTAAAACCTGGAAAATGAAACTTAATCTCAATAAATGTAAAATCCTGCACATAGGTAAAACAAACAATTTCTATGTCTACTCAAGTCCAGCTAATAACTATTTTAGTGTCGAAATAGCATAGAGTTTAGTTGAATATGACTTAGGCATCATGATTGCGCCAGACTTGAAATGGCATAGCAATTCAACTTATGCAACCAATAAAGTCAACCGTGTATTATGCATGTTGTATTGCTCTTTCAGTCACATGACTCCGCAACTAATTAAAATTCTATACACAGCCTTTCTACAACCTTATCTGGAATTCGCGGTAGCAGCCAGCAATCCGTCGTTATATGGACTTCATCTGTTAAAGTTTCAAGGCTCAGCTCGATGCGGAAATTTCAAATAACCCGCATAAGTATCGAGGTTATAACTAAAAAAATACAATTACAAACTTATACTTCATACTGGATGTCTTGTTGTAAATTTTTATATATATTTATATAAATAAAATTAGAGTATGAAGTAGATAAGGCTGCCAAAACCTGTAGGTTATACAGGGAAACCTGTTGCAGCATTTTTCTACTACTACTACTACTACTACTACTACTACTACTACTACTACTACTACTACTACTACTACTACTACTACTACTACTACTACTACTACTACTACTACTACTACCATATATTCAGATCATATTTCCATATTAAGTCTCTTTAATTTTGTAACTCTGAAAAAAAAAAAAAGTAAACACTATTTGATAATGAGCTCTTCTTGCAATGCAGTCATTATATTCTTTGTCTCCTTTCATGGATTTCTTCAGTTTTGAGAACTGGAAATGGTTGTAGGGAGCTAAACCTGTTAAATATGATGGTTGAAGTATAATTATGGTGAAGTTTTTAGTCAAAAAAAATCTTTCAACAATAATGAGTGAGCAAGTGCATTGCTGTGATACATTTGTCATTATAAAAACGCCATTATCAATTAAAAGTACTTAAAAGAAAACAGTAAAACCTTGGCAAATTATCAAATTTGACGTTTGTTTTTAATCTTGGTTCTCCTGGATTCAGACTATAATGAAAAATTTTATAAAAAAATCAGTAAAAAATATAAATAATATAAAAAAGCAGTAAAGTAAAAAAAATTCATTTTTTACTTAAAAATTTAATGAAAAACTTTTGATAGATCATTTTTGATTTTTCGAAAACGTCGAACTGCGTTTAATATTTGTATCTGTCAATATCAAACCAATAATGCTATACTGTTGCAATTGTAAACTACTATTTGAGACATGGGTACCAACGCAACAAAACATAAAAATCGAAAATCGAAATTTTGTTACTCGCAAAATTTGAAAAGTTACATTTTAAGTTATCTTTTTTAACACAGCTCATACACCTTTCTTAACACATCTCTTCCTAATATTTATTCCTAAGCTTTATATATGCTCGATCATTTTTACTATCAGTTTTTAGACTGTCTTTTCCTAATGAATTTTTACAAATTTTACATGGTTTTGATAACTTATGTTGATCATGCATAACTGTTTAACGCAATGTAAAGTGGGTGTGACAAGAGTTTAGCAAAAAATAAACAATTTTTGCTAAGCTTATAATGTCACACCCAACAATATCAATATTAGCTGACTTTAAAGTATAGTAGAAATTGTTTATATTAATTTTATCTTCAAAGGAAAAAAAAAAAAGATCAATCTTTCCTTTTTGAAGAAATAAAAACATTGCGCAAAACAAAAATAAATGAAAACTAAGTAAATTAAAATTTTTAACATTTTATGCACTTGAAATCAAAATTATTTTCCGTACCTCTAGAAACGTTATTAAATTTTTTTTTAAACTTTTTTTCACTTTTGCGTAAATTATTATAGAGTAATCTAAATAATATGAAATAAATTATTTAATCTTCTTTTATCTAGTCTATTTGTTATTAATTTGTTAGGAAAATTACTTTATTTAAATTGTTCGTATGAAAGTTTATTAAGGCGTTTATGCTTATTAAGGCGTTATGTTATCAAAGATTATTAAGGCGTTATGTTATCATAACGTAATCTACGAGAAGAAAACTTTACTTTTGTCAAGTGAATATTCAATAATGATAAAATTTGAGCTTTATTTTTATTTTGGTTTTTATTTTTTTAGTATTGATAAGTTTAATCAAATGTGCAAAAAGATTTTTTTTAGTTTTAAAACGTAAAAAATAAAGTCTAAATTCTTATTTAAAATGAAAAATAGTTTTTTAATTTAAATAAGATTTCAAACGTTGACTATAATCGATTGCAAAGTGTTAGGATCTAATTTAAAAATACGAATCAACTATAGAATTTCTTGAGGTGATACGACGGTTGAGCTGCAGGCTTACCATGCACAATCTCCTAAAAAGCTGTTTTTACAGACTTGTTCAAATCTTTTAAATAGAAAGCGCTACGGGACTGATTGACAACTTTTTGAAAATGATTTTATGTGCTAATTTCGGAAACGTTAATAGCTAAAAGGTTGTTAGATTTTGCAAAAACGAAATATATATATGTATAACAAAATTACTTAAGATATATATATATGTAAATATATATATATATATATATATATATATATATATATATATATATATATATATATATATATATATATATATATATATATATATATATATATATATATATATATATATATATTGACTTGATAATACCCACATTTGGTTAAAGACGTTGGTTAAATTGAAAATTTTGTGAGTTTTTTATAGTTTGCTATCTAAATTTACCGTTTGTGGTAAAAAATGTTTCTTAACGACTCTTTGTATTTAAAGAAGACAAAATTAAGTACACTTTATGTCTACACCATAAGACTTAATCGAGGAAAGACACTATAATCATTGATGACACACACTATAATAAGTTAATAAAGCAAAAATGGTAGGGTGATTTTGTCCAAACAACTCTCTAACAGATCATCAATTTCTTAACCTCGCGATCAATTCTATCTTGTTTTTAACAGCGTATGAGAAGAGATGGTTGTGTAAAGAAAACTTATTGTAGATGCATTTGTTAATTTGAGCTACGCCCTCTCCGTAACATTATAAAGGAACACGAATATAAAAAAAGCGAGTCATTCAGGGATAACATCAACTTTCAGCAAGAAGATACAAATTTTCTGTCACTAAGAACAATCGTTCCTTCTCCGAAGACGATTTCAAACCAAACTCACACAAAACCTCATTTTGCACACATTACATGCGTTGAAAACATTGAAATGTTGAAAAAAAAGAGAGAAAAGAAAGAAATAAATAATAGAAAATCTCAGGATGTGTTTTCCAATCTAAGTGACTTGAAGAAGAAAAAGCTCTCTATCAAACAAAAAAAAGCAAGTGGCTCAAGGAAAAGGAAGTTTTCTCCCAATTAAATAAAAGCAAATGGCTCATAGAAGAAAAAATCCTATAGTTTGAAATCATTATTAAATTAAGTGCAACCGAGTATATTAAAAGCTTAAAACAGAAACAGCAAAAAGCAACTCATGATGTGTGTGCGGTGTGGCATGAGAGGATTCATTTGAAGACTGGCTTTCAATGCTTTTTTTGTCATGGGTGAGCATGTGAAGTCTACTTTTGCATCGACATGTACACAGAATGTGCTTAACTCCGTAAAATATAATAAAGCTTTAACTATCTTTCATTGGCAAAGTCGCCCCATATGAAAGGCAAAATTACCCCATAAAAATGTGTAATACAATTTGTTGATCATGAGTATAAATTGTTTATTTTTTTTTTGAATTTTTGAACGAGGTTGAACTAAATATAGTTTATTTAATATTATTTAGTTAATGGTTAAGGTAAAACCGTATTAGGTTAAACTTTAAAGAAGCAAAAGTGGAAAAATTGCTCCGGTCAACCCGAAATTTATTTTCTATAATATAATTGCTACAGAAACGTTTAATGTTTAACGTCTTTTCATTAGTTACTAGGGTTTGAAAGAGCGAATTATGTAACAGACCGACCATAACCCGTATTACGGGTTGCTTTCTGCTAGTAGTTAATTAATTTATCTAAAAACTAAAAAATAAGTTAAGAACAAACTCTTTATATTATTAATATACAATATATTGCCTATCAAATGAGAAAAATATCAAAACTTCACTTTTTTTTTTCAATTTATAGAAACTATTTGGTGGTGTACTACCTTAAGCAAATTACAATTTTCTCTCTAGTAAAAGAACAGAAAATAAAACCAGTTCCAAGTTTGTGTGCGATAATATTTGAACCAAAAAATAATAATAATAAAAAGAACGAGGGGGCTAACTAGGTATAAAATAATTGGTTTGTTTACTAAAATAATAACTATCAAGCAACTTTTTTTTCTGCTTATGTCACAAATCGTGAAATTAGCCAGTTTCATGTTTTGCGCGATTTTTTGTTTTGCGCAATCATGGTTTGCACAAATCATGAAACAAGATTGTATTTTAGTTTTTTTTAATATACACAGCAATATTTAGGCTAAAATAATTTAAGTTTTTTAAATTATATTTTTAAAGATATATCTTTAAAAATATAATTTAAAAAACTTAAATTATTTTAGCCTAAATATTGCAAATGATACAAGTTTAAACAAAATGGGCAAATAAAATTTGAAAAATAAAGTATATATCAAATGAAAACATAGCTTTTTACAAATAACAAATAATTTAATTATTATGTTTTATGTACTATAAAAAAGAGTATATTTTTTTGTTTCACAATCTACGTAAAACTGGGGATTTCAAAATCTGTAACTAACATACTGCCATGCCAATCAAGAACATCCTACGTGCAGAAAGATTTTGAGACATTAGCCATAAACTTTTTAATATTCGGCCAATGTTCAAATATGTTATTATGTTCGTTTTGACAAGTCCAATCATCCTTTATATAAAGTTTCCATGATTTTTTTTTAATAATAATATTCAACACTTAACTAAAAAAGTTCAATTTTTGTATAGATATAAACAGAAAAAAAGTTTAACTTATTTTAATACCATTATGATATGACCATTAACAAAGGTCAAATTTTTTTCGTAAAATAATTATGCCTAAGCTGTAAAGTGGTCTTTTAAATAATACGTATTCGTTCATTGTATTGTCCGTTCATTGTATCGTCCGAATGATAATACAGCATGATAATACAGCACTCGTCCATCGTATTATGAGAATGGTAATAAGAACGTTATAATAAATCGATGTTTTATTTTTATTATGAAACAAGTTTTATTTCATATTAGTTTTAATTTCTCCTGAAATGCTAATAAATTAAATATTTCATCTGAAATACTTTTAAATTTATTAAATTTCTAGTTAAAGTCTTACTAAAACATTTTTTGTTACATCTTATGCAATTTTGATTTTATCAATCTCTGTATCAGTTGTCATGAGGTTTAACTATAATTGTAATAAATAATAAATAAAAGAAATATGTTTGATAAAAATACTTTCGCTAAAAATTACATCAAAATATTAAAAAGCAGCTAAATATATCATTCTGCGTGATTATTCAAAAATTAATGGAGATTTAAATCTATTTAGTCGAATTATTTCTCACTTTAACAGCGTTTTTTAATCTTTTTGTTAAACAAAATTTCGTAATGATTTATAAAGTTATATAAGTTTTAGTGACACCCTAAATAAACATTTTCAAACAACTTTAAGAATACATTATAAACAGCCGTGAATTTTTTTTATTTTGTGGAGATATGTTTTGAAAATATTTTTAAAAACGTGTTACTTTATGAATGATAATAATAATTGTTTTTATGATAACTATTCCTCACAACTTAGCAAAATGTAATCAAAAAAATATCCGGTTTTAAACTATGACCAAATTTATTAAAATTTGTCAATTACAAACCTTTATTGGTCACAGTAAAAAAGGCTTACTACTTTGGACTACTAAATTATATTCTTAATCAACTTCAACTATGACCGGTTTGCTTCTTTTCAAGAGGTTCAATTTACTAAAGTATAGTAAACAAACAAGCAAACAAGCTAATAAGCACGGATAATATCCGTGCTTATCGGTTTGTTTGCTTGTTTGTTTATTATACTTTCCTTGTTTGTTTATTATACTTATAATATCCGTCGGACATTAATAAAAGCTTAAACTAGTTAAAAAAATGGTACTTGAGCGTTGGAGCTAACGCATGCGCATAATAATATTCCAAGATCTAAACTATCGCGGTAGAAGATACTTAAAATTACTTGACACGGTTGATCTTACCATCAATAAAAATAAATGCGAGTAAAAACTAAGTATTGTTTTATATTTAATAAGATTTTTTACTTAAATAAATGTGTAAATAAATGTGTATGTTTAATTTTCGATAAAACAAAATGCTCGGAAGATGAACTATTAATATATAAGGAATACAAAAAAGCAGAATATGATCAGAGAAAATTCGAAAGACAAATAAAAAGAAACAAAGCAAATAAGATACCCGTCGGACAATCAAGGGATTATATTAAAAGCAATACACAAATCCAAAATAATTCTTCATACAATCATGATGACTGGACTTAAAACTTATACAAAAAACAAAAGTAATACTTCAGAAATTAGAACTATAAAAATTATATTAGAAAATAAAAAATATTGAAAAAATTAAAAAAAAAAAATTTCAAAAATTAATAAAAAAAAAAAAATACAGTACCCATAAGCTTTATAGATAAAAAAACAAAGGTATAACATTAAAAAGTTAAACTACAAAATTAACAAAAAAACTTTTATAAAATTAAAAAAAAAAAACTTTTAATTAGTCTAAATATTTCTTTTATATATATTTAATTAACTTGATTTTTAACCCTTAGTTTAAAAAGTAATGTTTTTAGTAGATTTACACTTTTACAACAAAAAAATTTAGTTTCATAAATTTATGGTTAATGTATAACAGAATTAATTTTATAATGTTCTCATTGTTCAAACAGACTTTTTGAAATATTTTTAGGCTTTTTCGAACAAACTCGCTTCTTCAAAGTCTCTGAAGAACTTTAAATAATCTTTTCTTACGCATTTGCAATTTAGCTTTGGAGTGTTATTTTTATTTCAATAGTTAGCACTTTGAAAATGTCCGACTAATAGAAAATGTCCGACTAATAGAAAATGTCCGACTAATAGAAAATGTCCGACTAATAGAAAATTTTTACAAATGTTTAACTAGCTTTTTTCATAGGAATAATTCAGGAAACTCTTGCATAAACTTTTTTTGTTTTTTTGAATTAAATAATTAGGTTGTATATCTAATTAAAAAAAAATTATTTTTGCTAATGGTCATATAAAATGGTATTAAACTTAGTATATTAAATTTTTTATGAAAAACAATTTTTTTATTTTATTATATCTACGCAAAAATTGAACTTTTTTAGTTAAGTGTTGAATATGATTCATTATAAGATTTTGCACTAGCAAAAGAAAATATTCAAGAAAACCTTATATTAAGGATAATTGGACTTAATGTCAAAACGAACATAATAACATATTTGAACATTGGCTGAATATTAAGCAGTTTAACTGCTGACTTCAGGTTCTACGAAGAACCATTTGTTATGCAAACAACTATTTCATTTATAAACAATAAATGGTTACGTCTGGACCCCAATTGTATTACAAAGTTATTTACTTTAGGCCTATAGAAAACAAGTTTCAACATTCTTTGTTGCCTTTTTATAGTAATGATATGGACCTCGATGGCATTAAATATTGTTTAATCAGTGCAACAAATATGACAACGTAAGTCATTTTTCATCAATTCATCAATTAGCAAACTGTTATTTATCTACAATTGTTTAAACATATTCACAAGCGTAATCTCGTTATCATCTGATAAGATTGTTATTGTACCGTTATCGTGAAGATCTAGGTTGTTGTTAACTCTGCGATTAGACAGAATTATGATTTTTTCCATAAACCAAGTGCATTTAAATTACCTTTTTTTGTGTGTTTAAATTTTTTTTTTTTTTTTTATAAAAAATTTTAAAATAGACACACAGACACACACTCAAACACACACACACACACACACACACACACACACACACACACACACACACACACGCACACATACACACAGACATGCGCACATATATATGCATACATACATATATATATGTATGTGTGTATATATATATATATATATATATATATATATATATATATATATATATATATATATATATATATATATATATATCAAGAAGAATAAATGGTACATCGATACCAAAACAATAACATTATAACCGATGCCTTTTCTATCAGTATCGCGTGATCTCGTTTTCGGTGTTGTCTGGTATCAATACGATACAGATTACTCAGTGTCTAATTTAAACACTATTAAAAACATATTTTTGTAATCATAAATTAAAAATAATCAAAGTTTTAACAATTATAATTTTAACAATGATGTTATTAAAAAGTTATAAAGGGCATAAATAAATATTATAAGTATATAAATAAGGTGCAAAAGGTGTACATAAACATTAATGAGTTTATAAAAATGTTCATGAGGCTTAAAATTTTTTGCTTATTTATATACCTGACTTTTCATTTTATAAAATTTTTTTTCTTTTTAACAAGTCAGGGGCCGTGTTCTCTTCTTTACATTAAGCTTAACGGAGCGTTAGTCAAAAAATTCTTTTTAACTACATTAATAAAAAAGTTCTATAAAAACACTTTTTTTTGTATTACACAGTGGGTACGCGATGACCGGATATTGTCCGTGAGGCGTCTCTTGGACGTCCAGACGTCCATAAGACTTCCGTTCCCTGGACGACGCATGCCCAGTGGGTAGTATTATTTTTAAAAATATAAATAAAGTTTTCGTCATTTCTCTACTTAAAAAAATTGTGATAAAAATTCAGACAAAAGCTCCGTAAAGCTTAACGGAAAGATGTGAATACGGCTGCAGGTGATAAATGCAATTGTTCTGTTAATTTAATGGGAATTTAAAAAAAATTTTAAAATATTATTTTAGAATAATGCTTCTGATATATGCATATATCCAATATTGTCGTAAAATTGAGATCTATTTATCTCGGCTTGTTGCTTAATGTGGTTGGTTAATAAAGTAACCATTCAATAAGACTCTAACAAGACAAGACAAGACATAACAAAAATAACTGTTTTAATTTCAATATATACTTATTAAGATAATAATTAAAAAGTAGAAAAGGATTTCTCAGCCGCTTACACAACCAACAAAACCATATATAACTACAACAGCAGAAACAAAATCACGGATGTTAAGAATGCAAGACTGACTAACATCTCAAAAAGTTACTTAGTTTCCTAAGAAAATAAATTTTGTAATGGCAAACAATGTGCAAAAACCTAAGCTTAAAAAATTGGTAACACTAAGTTTCCATTTTCAATACACTTTTTATGATTTTTTTTTTTCTAGTTTATTTGTGTTTAGGAACTAATTTTACTAATTTTTTTCAAGTTTTTCTCAACGCAAATAATCTTTTTCACGTCTAGTAATTTGAAAAGTGTTTTTTATCAACGGTCCGTTTTTTTGTTGAAATTTTGTGTTCAACTCGATTAAGTTAAATAAACAAATTTTTACAGTTTTTGTCATTATTTTAATATATAGAAGATATTGAATACTGTAGGCCAGGAAAAAGAATTTTAACGTATTCAAAATAATTAAATTATTTTTAACGTATTATTTCTAACGTAATTTTAACGCATTCAAAATAATTGAACAATTGTTCAAAATAATTGAACAATTATTTTGAACGTCTCATATGATGTTATATCAAAGTATGATGAAGAAAAATAATATAAAACAACTATTTTTGAAACTCATGAATTTTTAAGTCGTTGATAGCTGAATGACCGAATAGCTTAAATGCTTACCGTGTTGAAAGAAATTGTTCAACTCAAAAATAGTTGAGCAATATGAATTCGAGTTTGGTCGCCACCAACTCAGCGCATAAAACGCAAAATTGTGGATAAATAACAAACACCTGATAAAATAATAATGACATTTGTAATTAATAAAAGTCTGGTAAGACTATTTTTTTTTATGGAAAAAACATGGTTTGAAAGTTGAGATGTCTCGCATATATCGATGCGAATCCAAAGTTTTCTGATTGACACAAAATTTGAGCAAAATATTAGAAAATTTTGATTAATGCAAGGCCAAAGTGTCAATTACAACCTCTTTGCTCTGAGTCCGCAATTTTAAGTTGTTTCTTCGCAAAGCCAAACACTATTTTTGGACCTGAAAAGTTATTGTACAATATATACAATCAATAATTTCGGGTAAAAAAAGAAAAAAAGCGTAGGTTAATTTAAAAAAAATTGCTGCCCCAACCCAAGCCTTTTGTCAGTGTATTGGTATTCCCTTGTAAGTTTCCCTTGCGAGTGTCAGTAAATGAAAGTACTGAAACTATCACAGCTACCTATCTATTTCAGTATAAAGTCATACTAACTAGCTAAATACGCAATATTAAATGTATAATAGTATAAAAACATGTAAGTAAAAATAATAAGCAAATAATAAATTTATGAATCAGTATATTGTCAAAAAAAAAAGTAAATAAATAATAACGTTTTCGCAAATTTGTTTTCAAACCTGTCTTTACATTTTTGCATTTCGTTACTTTAGTATTTAATTACTATGGTAGTTAAACTCATATAGTTTGATGGTTTATCAATTGTTACAACAGAAGGAAGTTATTTTTTAACGTTATTTTAATTGCCTCAATAACAAAATATTTTTAATTGTTTACTGACATTCCGATGTTTTACTCACAGTAGAGGTAATAAAAACCAACCTATTAAATGCTATTAAAGTAACGGTCATTAATTTGTGTAACGTTTTATACAGCGACACTTTTGAAATTTTATTATATTGTCGGTTTATTGAACTTGTTAAAACTTGTTCAAACATTGACTAATGTATAAAAAATGCAGTTAATGTAAAAAATTATTCATTGTTGTTCATAAGTAATCGATCACACCTGTCCGCAAATTCGGAAATACGTTGAGTTTTTCACGCTCGGAATGAGACGTAGCTTAGATATTTACAACTGCCTTTTTCCTGAATAAGAAAGGTCTATTTATTTAACTTTATTTTGAAAAAGGTTTATTTAATTAACTTTATTAAACTTTGAATTTAGTTATTTAAAATAAATTTAGCTAAACTTTTTAAAAATTGAATTTAAATAAGTTTTCAAAAAAACTTAAAAAAAGTTTAAATTATGATTTTTTATTTTAAAACTGTAACGTTAGAAAAAAAGTTTTTAATTAATGTTTTTTTTTAAAGCTCATGCGTAGATGTGAAAGACTCCGGATTTAGAGAAGCAATGAATATTTGAACTCGAAGTTCTTAGGTATAATGTTGGCTAAGACTACAGGACTCAGGACTAAAAAATAAAAGGTTCTATAAAATTCATAAAATCTCATTAATTCACTTATTGCAAATTATAAATTACTTAACATTTGCAGGGCTCCTGGACACCAGAGTTCATGAAAAAATAGAGATATAAAGCACGAGTCCTTTTGGGACTCCGCATCCCTGTTTTCCACTATTTTTTAATATTTTGTTGAATTGTTATAGAAAAAGCCATCTTGCTTCATTCTCCATCTTGCCCCTTCATCGTTTACTATATATTCCTCTAAAATTATGTTAAACTGTATTACCTAATATTAACACAGTTAGCGGAGAAAAAAATGTCTTTTTCTTAATTTGGTTATTATTTGTGCACGGAGTTAAAGTGGTGCATTTTTACATCGAAAGAGCCACACGAGGTTTACAAGCCGCAGGTTGTCGACCCCTTTTTTCTATACCTTTTACTTTTGTTCTCTTTTTGTTCAGAGCAAGCATTTGTAACTTTAAATGTTTCTCTAAATATTTTAATTTTAATCTCTTTTTCGTTTTACTTGTAAATTAGTCTATTCAAAATACTGTTTTGCTTTTTTTTCCATTTAATTTTATTAGGGAGGGGGAGGGGGTAATTGAATGTTGACGTAATTTTTTAAGGAGGTCTCTGGAATTTTGACAAGTTATTGACAAGGGTGAGGGGGAGATAAAGTTTGCAAAAAAACTGTTGACGTAATTAATAGACAGCCCCTTTAGTGCTCAGTCAGCAAGAGACGCATTTAAGACGTTATTAGACTTTACGAGACGTCTAAAAAAGAATATCAAGTCATAAAAACAGTTAAGTTTTAAAAGTATTTAGTCTTTTGTTAAAATAACTATAAAATTAACAACCTTAATTAGGCTTAAATAAAAAAACAAAATATGATTTCTGAACTTATATTAATATTTCTAAAAACAAAACAGTTTTCCCATTAAGAAATCTATAGAGTAAACTAAGAAAAGAAATAATTATTATTTAGTAACATTTAGTATTGTTTAGATAAAAGTATTGATCAAATAAGTTATATTATAAATAATTTTAGTTTTTATAAAGTAGCTAAAAAACATATTATATAAGTTTTAACAGATGCATTAAAAACAAAACTGAACAAGTTATTGATACTAAGTACATTTGAAGTATTTCATAAGATGTCGTATTTCTTTATTAGGATTTCTTCGGTCATAACGGAACAAAAGAGTTTGCGGAACAACAGAATCAGTTTTAAAGGGTATATTGGATGTTAATGATGTTAATAATGACTCCAAAGTTTTTACTATATTTTATTATTTGTCATTGATTAAAGCAATGACAAATAAGAGTAAAAATAAACTAGGCGAGTAATTATGTAAATGCATCACTTTCTTTTTGAATTCTATGAAAAGTATCTTTCAAAGAATATTTGCTTTCAATCATTTTATTTGTATTATTACCTAAAAACCCAGCCATTATCCTACGTTAACAAAAAAATGGCTACTTTTCTTTATGAAATGATATTTCCTTTATTGAATAAATGCTTTCAAAATAAATTACTATCTTAAGTACCAATAATATCTGCTTCAAGAAAAGATTAAATAATGAAAAAGATGTCTACCAAATACATTATACCAAATGCATTGTACCAAATAAAATGCAAATCCTGGTTCCGTTGCCTCAAATGTAGAAAAATCAATTTAAAAAGTTGATCATTTTATTGAAGACAAACGTTTATCTTGTAATCAAATAAAAAATATTATATAGAATATTCAAGAAAGCATTGCCTGAGCAAAAGCAATACGTGCGGATATAACGAGATTAAAAGTAACGTTGCAATCCACGTTGTTAAGTTACTTTGAAAACTACTATTTTTATTTATAAAGTATTTTTCTTTATCATAGCACTTTTCCTAATAACCTAAAAGTTTCTAAATGTCTGTCTTGTTAATAAAAATAGTCACACGCAGAAAAAAAACTTATGTAGAATACATATAATGAGTTAACGTACGAGTGAAATTGAACTGTCGATCAATTTCTTTTCTAAACTTTATGAAAAACTAATTTATAGTTACTTGACTTTAAAACAGAATTTTATGCAAAAAATTAATTTAGTTTTAAGAAAAGCTCTTCTTCTGAGCTTTTCTCAAAACTAAATTAAATTTTAAAGTTAGAAAAAATATAAGTACTAATTGTATTAATTGACACTTATAAAGCATTTGATACAGTTTATATTGAACACATCAAATAAAAAATTTTTCTGCTAAATTAGAAATATCATCTAAAGAAGCACTCATAAAATTAAGTTGCAATCCTTCTATTGACAATATAAACATGTGTAAAATTAAAAAAAAGTTGTAAAATAAAAAAAAATGATAAAACAATCTTACTCATGTGAAACCCCAAAAATTATAAATGAAAGCGTTAAATGTTCACTAAGTTGTTATCTTAGCTAATTTATTGTTTATGCTAAAACACGAAGTGGATTTGTTTTTATTCAATTTTTTAAACGTTTTTAATTGTTTATTTATTATTGCTTTATGCCATTTATTTATTTTACTAGTTTTTTGCGATTATTATGAAAAATTAAAAGATCATCAATGATAAAACAAACAAGTTCCTGTAACCATATTGCCTTTTTATCAAATACTATATGCATTATATAAAAATATGAGTACTCAGTTTTTAGATTGTTGTTTTTTCTTTCTTAAAGTTAAACTTCTGTTACTTTGGCCCAGATTCCGTGGAAAATCAGACAGTGTAGCTGTAGTCAAGATAAAAAGAATCTTGAAGTGAACATTAGACACATATTAATCGAATTATTTCCCTTGTTTTAAAAAGGAGCTCTTCTTAAGTTATAAACATTCATTCAAAAGGTGTCTCATTTTGCACCGGGTTACCCTACCAGTTACATAATTTTTTAAATTAAGTAACAAACCAAATATTTAAATATGGAATTTTAATAAATAAATTACAATAATTTATTTATTTGACAGTTTTGTTAATTCAGTTCGGATGGTTTTAGTCGATAGCCAAAAGTTTAGCTAAATCAGTTTCAACAGTTGAATCTTTTCACAAAAACAACATTAATGAGGATAGGAACAAGAAATTGCCTAAATAAATGCTACTCAGTAAAAAACTTAAATTCAGATATAATATTACATAACAAAAAACATTATATAATATCATATATAAAAGTAAGCTAGGTAAAAAATACATTTGTTGTTATAATATAAAGAGTTTATAGTTATCTATTTATAAATATATAAATATTTAGAAATATTTTTCACAATATAGTTATGCTACAAAATCAAAAGTAGAAAAAGATTTTAAAGAAGGTTATTAAAGTTTGCTGTATAGTTACTCTAAACAACAAAATTTATTTTAATGGATTTTTAGATTTGTCAAAAAGATTTTAAAAAATAATTAGAAAGATTAAAATTTAAGTAAAAAGCATTTTTAATAAGGTTGTTATATAAGACAAAATAGTTAGGTAAAAATCGTTAACCTAAAAATTGAAAATGAAATAAGTAACATGAACATCATTTATTGTTTTTTTCTTTCACCTTGATATTAAACAGAAATCATAGCAACAAAAAATTTATATTCATTCATTATTTATTTTTCGCCATTTTAACCGTAACTTAACTTTAAAGTTGGCGACTTTGCCAATAACACTGACATTTTCGAGCATAAATTCATCATTTTAACTGATGCGGCAACGTCTATGAAAATATCTTTGTTTTAACTTTTTTTGTCTATTGGTTAGTATATTAAAATCTTTTTTCTGATCTTTCTTCTCTTTCGCAAGATAAACACTCACAAGATGAAATAAGTTCCATTGCTATGTCACGTGTCTTTTTTTTTCTTCTTGAGTTGCAATCCAATTCAAATATTTTTGTTTTGACAGTTTTCGCTCGACACTGTGAGCAACTTTGAAGCAAAACTCTTCCTGGTATGTATAAAGAATTGCACTGACCCCAGCAGTAATTGGTTTCTACAATTTTGTCATTGCATTTTGGGTGGCTCAGTGTGATGTTGATTTTCTTTTCAATGCACCATCCTTGTGAAAACTCGTCATTTGACATTAAAGGAGTTCCAGGGTCCTTATTAAGTTCACGTTCAATTTTTTCTTTTATGCTATTCGTAAAATCTTTAATTTTAGAATCATTTTCAATAATTTGCGAAAAAGCCAAGTTGAAAAATATTACTAAAAACAGGATGTATGCCATATTTTCTACCTATGATATAAAAACGACATAACTCAATTAAGACAGAAAAAGAAAAAAAAAAGTTTAAACAAAAAAAAAACATATTTTTAAAATATAATTTTAAATTTACAATTATTTTCTTTCTTAAATTAAGTTAAAAACAGTATAATATTTAAAAAGAGGTAAATATAAAGGTTAAATAAAACAAGTTTATCTTTTGTTTTGTTGTCACTTTTGTCAACTTTTTTTGACTTTTGTGTTGGGCCTCAACTTGAGAACTTTTTAAGTGTCTCCTATTTTTAAACGTAAAATCTTTCTTAAGAAGATTGTTTCCAAACATGTCAAGTTAATTGTGATTTTTGTTAAAATCCTGAAATTTATAGGCAAACAAATCATGCACAGTAGAGAGGAAATTTTAGAGCAGAATAACAAGAAGTATTTTCATTCATTTGATTCCGATTTTTTTTTTTCTTCAAATGTCATAAGAATTTATTATATTATATCTTAATAAGTTAAATAAAATAATTGAAGTTAAAATTTATCTTTCTGCTTCTCATGCATATTGGTTACTTATCCGGTCAATTTATATTGCGATTATTTGTAAGAACAACAATAATTGTCTAGTCATTTATAATTATAGGTAGAGTATTTTTAATTTTAAATGGCTCATGAATTTTTTTTTCTATGATACACGATACAGTGTTCAATGGCTCACGATAAATACCGTATTTTTATTAATTTGTCAGATATAAACCTAATAAAATAAACGATCATGTGTTCACGCTAAATTAATTTGATAAAAAAAAAAGATTGAGTATTCAAAGAATTTTTATCCTCAAAATTCAATACTTACCTACTAAATAGTATAGTTTAAAA
This sequence comes from Hydra vulgaris, assembly GCF_038396675.1. Taxonomy (NCBI): domain Eukaryota; kingdom Metazoa; phylum Cnidaria; class Hydrozoa; order Anthoathecata; family Hydridae; genus Hydra; species Hydra vulgaris. The sequence goes on from NC_088928.1 coordinate 38,077,681, forward strand.
AGCTACGTTTCTAACGGATTTCTATTTATGGATGAAATTCTTTTTTATTATAAGACCGCGATTAAATCTTAAGGAATTCGCATCGTCGTCACGTTTTGTTATGTTTTATGTTACGCATCAACGAGAAAAATAAGATTAAAAGTTAGCAAATTTAATAGGAAATATATAGATTTTTTGTTAGAGGCCTCAGAAAAAAAGTTTTGTTCTAATTTTTTATTTTAATTTAAAATAGAATAAAAAAATTCGTACTTGATGTTTATTACTACAATTCTACAAAACTCTACTAGACTATAATAAATCTTATAAAATTAAAGTAGTATTTAATCCTCTTAAAAAGAAATTTCATAAAAATGAAATCGCAACATATTGAAACGAAACTTGCATTATTATATAGTTACAGCAAATTATTACTGATTGCAATAATATATATTTTAATAATATATAAATTTAATATCAATAATTAAATTTATTAAAATTGCAAACAAAGTTTAAATAATTATGCACCATCTTTACTATCAAATTTTAGACATGTTTACACTTGCAAAAAATTATCTAAATGTTGCGTAAGTTTTACTCAACTATGTAAGCTTGGATTGAATGATTTGATTATTTGCAAGGCTATAACTTGCAATTTATAAAACTTTAGCTGCAATTGTATAAACTTAGCTCCAATGTTAAAATCATTATGTTGAAATATGTTTAATGTTTTTATATTAAAATTAATTTTAAAGTTATGTAAAGTTATAGCAAAAACTGTAAACTTTATTAAAACAATATTTATTGGAACGATATGAACTTCATAGACATAATTAAAGCTTCATTAATTTGAGCTTAATTAAAGTTAGTAAAACCTCATCGCAGTTATATAATGCATATTGCAATTATACAAACTTGATTATAAACATCAAGATAGAATAAATTTAATAATAAAAACTATAAACACCACCTACCTTTTGAACCAGCGTTAATTAACAGTTAGCATCAAGTGAAATTGCTTTCCTGTCTAATATACACGCTGTTTTAGACATTGACGTAATGTCTACTTTTTAATTATATGCCAATCCGTGGTTCTTCCGACTGAAGACAAAAGGGTTGTGGTTGCCATTAGATATGACTTCATTCATTGCAATCAAAATTGTTTTGATAACTTGTGTTTGTTTTTAAAGTACAGTACAAAATCTTTATACCATTAGGCAGCAACTCATATCCTGCACATAAAATGCTGCCGGTAATGGTATTAAATGCTGCCGGTAAATGGCAGCTAATGTACAATATTATGATTCACTGTTTATGCTGTTTATTAACTCTAAAATTTTGACTTTACAACCGTTTTATAAAAATTATTCGAAAAACTAATCATATGGGTGGAGGATCATTTTAATTTATATATGTATATATATGTATATATATATATACATATATATATATATATATATATATATATATATATATATATATATATATATATATATATATATATATATATATATATATATACATATATATATATATTAATCATTATATATATCTTAAACTCTTAAGCTAGTCAAAAACAATACAAAGAAAGATATATTTTTTTTAGGATTTAATTTAATATTTAAGATGTTTGATTCTAAAGTTTACATTTTTCAGAACTTAGTCTTCAAAAACTATAATTGGCATTATAATAAAACTTATTTTGTATTTGTTGCGCTTACTTTGAAGATAATAGAGAATGATTTTAAAGATAAAGTTTGCCCAAAAGATTAAAATCTTTAATAATAATATAATCTTCGTTATTAAGTTACGAAGTTTATCTATTTTTTTAAAAAGGCGTTTTTTACCATCATAAATTTTGTAAAAACTGCTTCTAATTATAAACATTATCCCTTAAAAACTATTATTGTTTCTTGAACATTTTTAAGATCAAAGTAGATTTTATTGTTCTATTTTGTGCGTTTTATTTGACCTTTTTTAATGATCATTATATATATATATATATATATATATATATATATATATATATATATATATATATATATATATATATATATATATATATGTATGTATATATATATATATATATATATATATATATATTTATATATGTATGCATGTATGTATGCATGTATACATATATATATATATATATATATATATATATATATATATATATATATATATATATATATACATATATATATATATATATATATATATATAAATATATATATATATATATATATACACAGTGGCGGCGTTAGGGTAGGGCCTGTTTGGGCGATGGCCCAAGGCGCCAAATATAAAGGGGCGAAACTAATTGGTTATTTTACCCTTTGCTTTTTTTTTGAATGGGGTTAAATTGAGCTAGGGGCGCCTGAGAAATCTCGCCCAGGGTGCTGGTAGTGCTAAAACCGGCACTGTTCATACATATATATATATATATATATATATATATATATATATATATATATATATATATATATATATATATATATATATATATATATATATATATATATATATTTATAAATATATATATATATATATATATATATATATATATATATATATATATATATATATATATTTATATATGTATGTATGTATGTTTGTATGTATATATGTATGTAGGTTTATTTACTATTTTTTAGTAGTATTTCTTGGGAGAGTTTTACTTGAAGCCTAATATCTCAGCTTATTTTTTTTTTTCAAAAATTTTTTTTTGAAGAAAAATTTTAAATTATTGTGTTTCACAATTAAAAAAAAAAATAATTTTAGTTATACCAAAATGCATTTAAAGTAATAAAATGCATGAGTAAGTTCGCGAAAAACAAAATTTTGGTATATTCTTTATCGGTACAGTGACAAAAGTTTTACCTTCAATTTTTGCTAATTCGCTTTACTTATAAAATGTATATATTTTGCAGACATTATTTTTCATCCTCTTTTAGAATCTGGTTTTAAAATCTCTAACATGAAATTTTTGAATAGTATTAATTTCAGTAAAATGATTTTTTAGGAGATCGTTAGGGCAATAAGCTTATTATATAATTGACTACAATACTACTATTACATGATGCTGTGTACAAAGTGGTTCTATTTTTATTCTATTATTTTTCTTATTTAGACTAGCAGTTTTAGAAACAAATTTAAAGAGATTGTTATTTTTATAACTTCAGTAATTAATAGCGTTTAATAATGGTGGTAAGAAAATATATTTAATTATATTAGAAAGACCTATAATCGTCTACAATGCCTTTTGATATCTTGATGCAGTGATAATTATTTTTTTAATACACCGTCTTTTTCAATATCTTCATTTGTCATTAAAAAAGCCCCCAAGAAACTTTTATTCAAACTTTAAATGTAACTATGAGAGTTTTAGTATTTATGTCAACAAATTATTAAAAAAATCGATAATATATTATTCGTTAAAATTTTTTTTCTTTCACTGTTGAATTTTACAAAACATTATCAGTTATATTTTTTAGATGACCTCATCAATAATGTGTAAAGTTTTTAAATTTCAAAATATAAAATGTCACTAAATAACTAATATTATAGCTAAAAAAAAAATCTTCAGTTTATTCAGTTTTCATTGCCTCTCTTTCAATGTTTTTAATTAAGAAGAGGTTTCATTTTTTTCAAAAGGCGGTTCTTATGTTGCAAGGGTTCACACTACACACAACTTGGGTAACGTGGGCTCATTAGTAGTGGATTAATTAGCTGCATTTCAGTATACATATACATATACAATATATAATATATAATATATAATATATATAAGTATAAATATACAATTTCAGTATTTTTTATCTCAAGTTTTTAATTAATTTGTTTAGTCTTTTTGTAATAGGTTTATCATTCTAAAAAATTATATTTTTATTGAATTTCTAAAATTTACATGCTTTTGTGTTTTGCATAAATAAATATAAAATAAATGTTTTATTGTTTAGATGTTGTATTTAGCTGATCATCCAAACGTATTGTCATAAAAATGATAGGTTAAACTAAAAGAAATAACTTTCAGTAACTAACAGTAACTCAAAAATAAAGTAGTAACACAAGCAACATACTTAAAAATTCTTTGTAAAAATTTGAGTCATTTTCACTATTTGCAATCTAAACTGCGTAAAATGTACACAACGAAAATAATAAATAAATTTTTTACCAAACTAGCCGTAGTTTAATACAAAATTTGCTTAAAAAAAAAAGTTGCTTTTTCCTAAATTTATGGTTACGCATTTATCCTAATGAAAAGCACACAGGTTAAATAATTATTTAAAAATAATAAAACATTTTATTACATAAATACTAACAGAAATCTTTGCTACAGTTTAAGTTTTTAGGCACTGTACTTACCCGGGTAACTTTCTTTTTGAAAATGTCAAAATAATGTTAAAAGTAATGTAAACTGACCAAGCCTGTTAAAGGGTAAAAAACTAATTAAAAATTATATTCAACCAAAAAGGAACCCAATAATAAAAAAAAAAACTCAAAAATAGCAGTGTGTCAACCTTGTATAATATTTAGCACAAAAGAGTAAATATAATTAAATAATTAAAATAAAGTTTTAAATTTTATTCCGATATATCATGAATAGTTACAAATATATTAGTAACTATAGTTACCTTCATCAATATGTGATAAATATGTTCGTAATTGTCATCGTTACCATTGTCGTAAATGTAAAATATTTATTTTTAATTAAAGCAGGATTAAACTATTTAAAGTCCAACTCATAATCATTGAGTCAACTCATCGCAATAACTTTTTTTCATAAAACATTCTAGAGATCCCCCAGCACGCAAGATATTAAAAAACAACGAAAAAGGACAAATGAAAGTGAACCATAAATAACATAAGTTTATTTCAATTTTTTGTAATTTATGCAAATGCTTTCAAAAATTAAAGAAGTACTACAGTTAAAAAAGTTACAAAACTAGTAAACAAAAATGTCCATGTGTTAATTGATCTGATACTGCACTGAACAATTTATTAGTAAAATAGAAAAGTTTAATTAGAACTCTCCTGTAAAAAACCACAAAGTTAAACCTTGTGTGTCACGTTACCATTGTAGTCAACTAGATCTAATCTCTACTATGTTTTAAAGTGGCAAACCACTTTTTAAAACAATTCAAGAATAAGTAATAATTAGCTTACTTATATGTGATTCGCAAGTCTTGATGATTTTTTTTTTCTCCGTCTAAGTTTATTGTCAGCGTTGGAAATTTCCAGTTTTTAAACCAAAGTGTTCTAAAACCTTCAACACCTCTCTGCGTTCATCATTAAAATGAATAAAATACATTTTTTTGACAAATATATTTTTCTGTAATCTTGACTATATGAGTTTGTTTAGGCCTTTTTTATGTTTGATCTTATTGCCATACAATAATAATTTTCATGCAATCAATATATTAGTAAGTTGACTTTTTTGAGAAGTTTTTGTACCTTTTACAACAACTGAAAAGGTTTTCTTAGTCCCAAAGCATTTCTGTTGTGTTTCTAAGCATTTCTGTTGTGTTTCTAAGCATTTCTGTTGTGTTTCTCATGTAGGATGCATTCAAGCTTAATTAGTGTTATACTTTGTTTTATGCATGGCTCAGATATGGTAATATTAATATGATGATGTCTCCAAATTGCCAAATCCAAAATATTCTTTAGGTGCATTGACGCCGTATTTGTAACCTTAAAAACCACTTTCTGGTTTAAAGGAAGTCTCAGGTGATGTAAAAAATGTTTAACCCAATCGTCGAACACTTTAAGTGAATAAAATTATACATCGAACACTTTATGTGAATACAATGTGCAAAATCAATTCTTTTTGCATCATATTTCAATGTTCATAAAACCTCTTGAATAAGACGTCTTATGAACATTTAAAAGACGTTCTGAAATCTTTTGAACGTTTAAAAGTCGTCTTTTTAGGATTAAATGCCGGCTGGGAATAAAAGGAAAGTAATAAACTTTAATTTATGGTAACTAGGGACAATGCAAGGGGCTCTGTTGCTACCTAAAAGTGTTTTAAGGTCTAAATATGAACCAAAAAGTATTTTTTTTAATGATTTTCAAAGTTTGCATCGAGAACGTAAATATATCAAAGGGTTAAATTCTACCATAAAAAAACATTACATTTGTATCAAATATCAGAAAATTATAAATATCAGAAAATATAAACAGTAGTATTTAAAATATTTCATGAAAACAGGAAAAGACTTTTATAATTTTACGAAATACTAATTGCATAAAAACTAAAATGAGGATCAATGACAAAGCATCGCTTTTTTTTTAATATTAATGCACAAACCTTTTGTATTTTATTTTAGTTAATAAAACAAATAAAAAATTTTAGGTTAAGAAAAAATGAAATCAATTTCAACCGTTTTTATGTCATTTTTAATTCAACTTTTATGTTTTTTGAATATATTATCACCCTTTCCAAAAATTTTTAAATGCGTAGGTGTATTGTTTATTTTTGTAAACTTCATTATCTAAACCCTAATTTTTTGATATAGTGGCTGATTAAAATAAATTAGATAACATGAAACGTTTTATTAACAAATACTGTAAATAAAAGTTTATCGGAAATAAAATATTGATAACTTTAATAATTTTACGTCATTATGCAATTATTATAAAGTAAACTTTTCTAAACATTAAAAATAATATAGATGATTTGCTAAAGAGTGTTGTAATACATTTGGACAACTAAAATGATTTTATTATATAAGATAAAACATATCTTATATTATAAAATCATTTTAGATGACACTAAATAATTTGTCATACTTGCTTTTTAGTTTTTTTGTTATATTTATATATCAAATATTGGTTAACTCAACTAAACCGACAAATACATATCTTCTATAAAAAGAAAACATTGTGTAATCTAAATATTTTGTTTATATTTAAATATGTTGTAAGGTATAAACATTTTGAGGAGGAATGAACATTTAATCTGGCTCCACTCAGGACTGCAGAGCTAGCCAAACGTCTCAATTGATAGTAGTTTTTATTTAGTCTAAACGCAACAAGTAAAGATAAAAACGTGTTCGTAAAGTAAAACAAATTGTATTTTCATTATACCATTGAAACTACAATTTAAAAGACATATGTTGTAAAGCCAAAAAAGTCAATGCGAAAAAATATTTATTATTTTGCATTGACTTTTTTTCATATGAAAAGTTGACTTAATAATAATATAGTAATAAAAATGTTATTAAAAAAATCTTGCATAAGTATAGTTATATAAATGTTTGGAGTTTGCGTCATGTCTGCAGGTCAACTATTTCAAACTTCAAAAAAACTGGATACGCCATTGTCTTGCATTTCAATATAAATATTTAAGACAGTGACGGGGGAAGTATGGCCCACGTCTAAAAGTGGCCCGTGAGAGCTTCCAATTCGGCCCGCGCTTCGATCCTGTATATTTGACAAAAAAATTAAAATAAAAATTTTAATTGTATTTTTTATTTTCTAATAATGTTTTAAGTTTTTAACGATAATTATATATTCATCAGAAATTTGTACATTTTGAAACTACAAAAATTAAGTACATGTTTACAATTTTAATGTTTTAACATGTTATTTTGCATTTATATTTAATTACTTTTTTTGAAAAGTATTTTTTACTATGATCGCTATTTGGTTTTACAATAGAAATAAGTATGCACAACAAACAGAACAAAATATCCTATCCTAAATATAAAACAACTTAAAAATTTTTATTTGATCGTTTCTAATAAACTATTTATAATATGAAATGCAAACATTTATATTTGCATTTCATATTATATTGTATATTTATTTACGGATAAAATGCAGTTTGATTCTTTATAGTTTGTGAAAAAAGTCTTCTTGTTTACATACAAAAAGTAAACGCTCACAACTGTTTGATAGGGTGGTTCAGATTAAGGTGAAAGTTTTTTCTAACTAGACTGTAAGCTTATAAGGTACACAGACCCTTGTTTTAGATGTAAGGTTTAATATTTAAAAATAACCTTGCTCAAACTTTAACATTTACTGTTGCCTAATAAAATTGAAAAAAACTTTAACAAGTGTAAAATGTTGATTTCGTAACTATAAACAGCAAATGTTGAAAATTTGGCATAACTTTTTATTTGACTTTTTATATCATGTAAATGAACTTTAGTAACATAGATGTTTATTTTCATTTATATGAAATATAAGAAAGATAAAAAGTTATGCCGAAGATTTCTGGAAAAATAAGAAATGGAGGCAAAGAAATATTCTTAGTTAAAAAAACTAGGAAGACACTATCATCTGTTTACTTTTTAACAGTTGAACAAATAATCCAGAATATTTTTACGTACGAGAGTTCAAACCATTTGTTTCTCTAAAATACTTAGTTTATTCTCCAAACAAAGTTTCTGTATTTACACAAAATAGTGTATTTACACATTACACAAAATAGTATATTTACTGTATTTACACAAAATAGAAGCGGACAATTTGGTGTAAATGTGTTCCCTGGGAACTTGGAGGATACAGAACTTGTAGCATACAATGCGTTTTACGGTTAATATTATTTATCAAATCTTAATGTAAATAAATTATATGGTTATCTAATTAATATTAATTTTAGGAAAAAAGTTGAGGCTCTAATGATGAAATAAAAAAAGCTGCAATCCCTTAAAAACATATTGACACCAAAAGCAATCAAGAAAAGAGAAACCTTTTTAATAGAATCTAAAAATATATTTTGGTTGGAACATGACATTATGATTGATCAAATAACAAAAAATACAAAAGAAACTGTTTTTTAAAAATACAGAAGAAAAAAAAGGCCAGTACTGATTATTTATGCTTAGAATGCAAAAAATTCTGTTTAAAGTGAGCTAAATAACAATACCCAAGACAAAGAACAAAGTATATTACTGCCCAAAGATATTCTAAAGCATATAGCGCTAACTGCTGTAGGAGAAGGACTTTCTGTCAACCAGCACACTGCAATCATGAGATGTGTTATAGCTATCTCAGAAGGGGAAATACATGATTTTTTTAAAATCTAAATCATTCTCTTTTTGAACTGTAGATAAAGAGATAAGTTCAGAAGCTCAAAAAGTTATATAGTAATAAAAGTATAGAAAAGACTAGTTTTTCATGTAAGTTGATTTCTGTTTATTCAGACGGAAAGTTATTTAAAGAATATACGGATAACGTATCAGCCACAAGATAAAGATTAGCTGTACTAGTGAAAGTGAACAAAAAAATTGAGCTGCTAGACATTCGTCATATTGATTCGTGTGCTAGAGAAATGCAGTTTAAAGCAGTTTATATTTTAACAGAATCTTTCGGCCTTAGTCGCCATATACAGTGTATATGTTATGAAACTACTGCTTCACAACACTAGAAAGCACCACGGAGTTATAACAAGAGTGGTGCATGAGCTTGAGCGGCTTGTTCTTGCCTACAAACATCATGTTTTAGAAAGAAATAAACCTATTTTAACAAGATTTATCCCGGAATTTAAATATCTGACCCCAAAAATTAATCTGGAATAATCTTGAAAAAGACACAGTTTAATTAAACAGTATTCAAACTCAAGCAGAAACTTGGTTAAATAAACAACATCTTGAGGCTAAACAGTTCTAAAGAGATGTAATTGATAACAGGATCTATAAATGGTAAACAACAACTGCATCGTTTGTGCTAACTTGATGAAAATAATTTTTATAATCTGCTTTGTACGATCAAAGTATGTAAAACTAATTCTCATAATTTTAGAATGGTAAATCAAGAAAAGAATATCAGGAGTTAGCTAAAATATCATAAACGGCAGTTTCTCAAAAAGAGAGATTTAAATTTTGTATTTCTGGTCCGTTACATCATGCAAGATTTATGGCAATAGCATTATATTACTTTAAAATGCATTTACTGTTGGAAATCATTCCAAACATATCAGAAAAAAAATATAAAAGAGATTTCTGATATAGCTTTGTTTGTTGGCATCTTTTACACTCAGTGGTTCCTTAGAGCAGTATCTGCAACTACTGCTCCATATCAGGTTAAAAATAATAGTAATACTTAATTAGAAAACAGATTAAAAATGATTAGTTAATTATTTAATTGATGAATTAATCTAATTATATTAAAATTTTGTAGGAAATGAAAACGCTGCACAGTGAGCCTTTAAACTAACCTTTAAACTATTGTTTGTTTAAATACAGTTGTTTGCGTTCAGGGAATTTGAAACTGGGTATGTTTGGTTTTTAGGAGTGGTCATGACCGCTCAAGTGATCATTTTAGGAGTGGTCAAGTGTTGTCCTAGAATATCGCGATAGTTTTTCAATTAGATGGTATATGTTATTTGTCTAAATATAGATAATTGATATCAGGAAAATCAAATCTGGCCATTATTGGTTCCTAGGAGTGGTTATGATTGAGGTTACAGGTTGTCAAGACATTTTCGTAGTTTTTATTTATTTTATGTACTTGATTTCATTGTTATTGTGAATATTAACAAATAACGTTCAATAAAGTTGAACTTAATTAACATATTTTTTTATATATATAAGAATCTTGGTGATGACATACATCATAAATAAGTACATCAAGAGCCCCTTAGCCTCCTTAGATTGATTAGAGTCTTTAAATTTTCCGTGACTCCTTCTTATTCTGGACACCTTAGTAAAGTAGCGGCAATGCATTTCCATCATAAGATCATTGTTTGAGGCCTTGAGAATTTCTTTGTGTAATGCTATCTGTTGTTTTAGTCTAAAACATTAATAATAGTGTGTATGAAATTACTATTTTTCACAATTAATTTACTGTTTTTCCATTTTATGGGTGTTATTTAAATGAACAAAACACATTTGACACATTTAAAGCACAATTTTCTAAATGAAAACGGCGTTTTACAAAAGTTATTTAGACGACGTTAAAACTAAAAGTATTAGATGATGTAGTTTTCTCGCTTTCAACACAACGAGAAATTAAAAATCTTTTTTCTCGTAAACAAATTAGTTTCTCTTTACTAAACTAGACTCTTCTTTTTACATAAATAAAAACTTTCTGCATATATAAATACAAATAATAAATGTGCTATTCAGTAACGGATCTAGAATTTTTGAGGTGTTTGAAGTAACTAACATTCAGACATGGAGCAAATCCCAAACATTTATATGTACTTTGGGCCGGGGGTTGTCTTAAAATTTGTCATAAAATTTTGGGGCTTATTTATTCCCATCCTCCTTCATAAAATCTTTCATTACTTTTCACAACAAAATTAAAAATGCTATTTAAAAAAGATTTTAAAAAGCTTTAAATATGCGTCTTCCTCAGTTTTTTAAAGCAAAATCTACGATTGGATTTCATTTATAATAAAAAGCCTAGCACCTACTGCGCTCAGCTGAGCTCAGAAATTTTGGTAGTAAATTTTTATCTATATATGAGAGTGTAATTTAAAGTAGATAAATGTGCGGTCTAGCGCGGCCTAGTGTTTTTCTGCTTGTGTAAGTGTTAAAAAAAATGTTTCACATTTTAAGAGGTTTTATTGAAAAACACTTTGAAAAAAAGAAAGCATAAAAAATAAAATTTCATAATTTCTTATTTCAATATATGATGTCAATTGACTAATATAAACCGTTAAAAACTAAAATGTTGTAAAATTGTCTTACTGGCCCCATATTTAATTTTTATATGATTCTTACATTATTAACAATATTTGAAAGGTAAAATATTGCCATATTGTATATCATCTGCCACAGCGCACAGTGGGCCACAGCTGGTTCACTGTGCGCTGTGGTATTTATTATACCACAGCGCACAGTGAACCAGCTGTGGGTATAATAAATACCACAGCGCACAGTGTGCGCTGTGGTACTTATTATACCCACAAATTTGTGGTATTTATTGGAGAAAACCATTTTTTTGGCAGATATCTACACAAAAAATGGTTTTCTTCAATAAATCCCAAAATAATTTTTATAGTAATATAAACTATATTATAGTGCAATAGTTTTTATTTTAATATATTTAAGGTATAGTATAGCTCCACTCTTATTAGTGGCACTTATGTTACTTCTGGATTTAAATAATAATAGAAATCTAGAAGCAATAAGGACCTTATGCTTCCAGTTTATTCAATAAAGGTAGGTTTTTTTTGTTTAATGTCATTGTAACTGATGTGAAGATCTTCGATAAATGTATTTCAATCAAAGCATTGTATTTCGTTGAAATGTATAGGTCAATCCAAGTCACAACTAATGAGGTTTCACGTAATACAGTCACTATGTGTACAAAATAATTATCACAAACCTAGGATCACCCTTTCTATTCCCCTTTTAAAAAGAAAACTCAACACCTTGCAAAAGAAAGAAAGCAACAAAAATCGTCAAGTTTGCGTTATCAGGAATATACCATCCATCTATAGCATGTCTACAAAAAACAAAGATTCAAAGATTATAGTTAAAAAATCAATAAACTGTAAAGGAAGCCTAAAACCCCAAAATTTCCTTTTGCACACAAAGTAATTTTTAATTTTGCCAACGACATGTGTTATTTTTGAACAAATGCAAAAAAGTTTCTACACTTTTAGAGTTCAAGTGAAAAAAGTGTTCAGACATTATTAAATGTACGTAATGTACTTTTATTAACTCATAGTTCTTCTATAACTAAAAAAAATGATTTTCAATACAGCTCTACGTATTTTCAAGTTTTTAATTATTTCATTACATATACATTGTTTTTGTGTTTCTCTTTGAAAAATTCAATTTATGAAATAATTGTTAACTTAGTTAACACTTTAACTATTAACTTTCTTATTTTAATATTTGTAATATTTTTATTTCTTTTTTATTTTAATGTTTGTGCTTTTTTTTAGTCTGATTGCAAAGAGTATTTTCATTTTATCTGATGTTGTTTATTGATATATCATCGTTTATGATTTTTTTGTTTTGGTGACTATTGTAATTGTCATGACAGGACAGTTTTCATTCATCTTATGAATGCATACATTCTGGGTAATTGACTTCAGTCCATTATAATTTAACTAATCTTGAATAATGGCAGTAAAAGATTATAGGCATGTGTTTGTTGTGATCCTGTTGATTGGAATGTATTATCATTATCATAATTGCAGCAAAGAGTTCATTTTTTTTACCTCTTTGCTGCAATTATGATAATGTATACACTCTGAATATGTGAGTATAACCATGATGTGTTTGATTGTCAAGAGGAACACCTTTTGGCAAAAGATTACAATATGAATGAGATAAAATATTTATAAATGAAGCTTGGAGGAGGGATATCTATGTTTATGTTTCTCAGGTCTTAAACAAACTACTGGCACTGGAACTGCAGAAAAATATCAACAGGACTAAAAGTCGTGGTAAAATTAGGTTTTAACATGAAAAAACTGCTCAAAAATGTTTAATTCAGATCTAATCTAATTATATATAAGTTTAATTAAGATCTACTCTGAATATTTCTGTATAAATAGGAGTCGGTCTAACTATCTACTCATACTCATAGTGCTTGATTTAACAACAAAAGTTTTGATTTTAAAACAAAAACAATAAGTAACAAAAAAAATTCTATATACTTCCAAAATATTCAAAATATGTATAGATATTAACAATTTTTTTTTACTTATTATAACAGTTACTTGTTTAATCTTCGCTTCCAACAACAACGAAGCTGCAAGAGTCACTACTAGAATTGGAAGTTACTGGAAGAGATAAAGTTTATGATGAAAGATAACGACTCACAGATGACTTGATTGACAGATTGCAAATTATATGAACGAGGAAAAGATGATGGCGGGAGAGATTTCTAAAGAACATATGTTCGAGTAAAAAAACTAGACAAATAAGAATTTTTGGAGCACTTAGAAACAGTCACAGTTAAAAGATGAGACTTAATTGAATGATGAGTAACAAAAGAATAAATTTAAGTAGATTGCAGAAGAGGCCCTAGCTCTTTCGAGTAGCGCTTATTATAGTATATTTTAAAAAGGGAGTAAGAGAAGCAACTTTTTCCCGGATCAACTATGCGACAAAAAAATTGAATCGAAAGTCGCTCCATTTTTTAACAAGGCAAGAGATCGCTATGGTGGTCAAATAAGGTGAGGTATGTAAATAACTGATGTTTCAATCGATGAAGAGAAAAATATCAATAGTTAGAAGGGGATTGAAGACATGGTGAATATATATGTATATATATATATATATTTATATATATATATATATATATATATATATATATATATATATATATATATATATATACATATATATATATATATATATATATATATATATGCATATATATATATATATGTATATATATATAAATATATATGTATATATATATATGTATATATATATGCATATATAAATATATATGCATATATATATATGTATATATATATATGTATATATATATATATATATATATATATATATATATATATATATATATATATATATATGTATATATATGCATATATATATATGCATATATATATATGCATATATATATACATATATATACATATATATACATATATATATATATATATATATATATATATATATATATATATATATATATATATACATATATATATGTATGTAGATATATTAACCTGTGTGTATAAAAATATTTATAAAAACTAACTCTCCATATACAGCGCCATCTGACGGCAAACAATGCAAACAAACCACAGCACCATCTAATGCAAACAAACCACAATCAACACTTCCTTCTTTTTGATGAACTGGTAATACATTTACTTTAATTACCGACTTTTTGTAATTTAAAAGAGAACATATTTGCGAGTATCTAATGACAAAGACTCATGAAAATTGCTGTCAAGTACATGCACTTCTCCATATTTGCAATCGTATTTGCTAACAGCAAGCCAGTGATGTCCATTATACAAAACTTGAACAAATGGTTGAGAACCTTGAACCTTGAAAATTTATTTTTGTCGAAGTATTGGATCTTCCAACCCATTTGCAGACGGATAAACCTTTATAATTAAATTTTGAAAATATTGAATAACACTATCTGATAACATTCTGTCATTTAAAATATCTTCTATATCCTTAGTTTCAAGTTTATGACTTGAAGTAACTTTCATGTTATCATCACCGGATAAAACATTTTCAATATTTGAAAGATCTTCTAAATCTTTAGCTTTAAGTATAGGACTTGAAGTTACCTTCTGGTTATCACCATCAGTCAAAAATTTCTCAATAATTGTCGAATCAATCAAAGCAGTAAAAAATGATCGCCCTGCTAATATATCATCAGTAATAACAAATTCTTGTATTGGTGCTTCATGAACAGCATAATCAACTTTGATGCTACACAATGAGAGCAATAAATCTTTTTTTTTCCAAATCGGTGAGATTTTTTTTTTAAGACTAGGTATTTCAACTACTTTTGTTAGATTATTGGGTATGTAGTACTGGTATGTAGTATTGGTTTTTTGAGCCCTAACAGGTAGACCTTTTTCTTTTTTTCTTGCGCGAATAAGAGTTCCAAGATTGTTTGATGGTTTTTTATGTAAATCAGAAATTTCTTCAGATGCATCATCGAAATCATATGTCAGAGTTTTAATTGTTGTTAACATTTCACGTACTTCTGAAATAACAAAAGCCCTTTTTACAAGTAATTTCATCAGAAGGTTTTGAAGATACTGTATCAGGGGTTGAAAGGATAGACTTAGTATTATTGTCGGTAATATCATTTTCAGTAATATTATTATTAACATGATTGCGTTTATATATGAATGGTTCTTTTAATATCAAGTCATTTTTAATGTCAATATTTAGAAAAGGGGACTCCCTATATAAAGACGATAATGATTGCCAAGACCAAGACTGTGGATATCTTCTAAATATTAGGAAAAAATGCTTGCACAGGTTGACTGATTGCAACCAGGCAACAAAGGTACATTTTGGCATTGTGTCTTTGTCTCCGAAATAAACGATGTAGTTTTTGTTTTTATCTGAAAAGTTGTTGATTTAAAACACTACATGATTCTTTATTATTACTCCATTTAAGTCAGTTTTGTTAGCCAAATCAATTTTCTGCAAACAATGTTTAAAAAAATAATGTGGCTTATTATGTAATTATTATGTTGCTACTATAGCGTCTGTATTTACAATTCATTTTGAAATTGGTCTCTGAATAACTAAAATGTATAAATAAAATACATATTTTTTCAATTGCATTGTAGTTAATAATAGTTATAATTGACAACTAAATACTTACTATTCTAACTGATCTGGGAAGAATTCTTCAATTAACACAGTTAGCATGATAGTAATAGAGGAGTTTTTATGTCGTTGAAGAAAAGAGTAATTGAATGACTAACAACCAATCCCGACGATAAGCCTAATTCTAGGCAAAATAAAATGAGCGTATTAATTAAAATTGTCTACATTATAAAAGAAACATCAACCTGAAATAAATATCGTATAAAGACACAGATAAAAAGTAAATTAAATATGAGTAATATAAACATATCATTAAAATAATATTATCATTAAGTTATGACATTACAATCGACATATACATTACAATCAAGATCATAAAGAGAGATTTAGTAAGCTTTGGTAATAGTAAGGTAAATAACATAGTTACTTCTTTAATACTTAACCAATAATTTATAATATATTTCTTAAATTTATAAAATTTTTTATCTAGCCAAAAGTTTGAGGAATGTAGTGACTCAATAGCAGCTTCTACCTGATCTTCAGTTTGCACTGTGGCAACACATCACAACAATGAAATTATGCAACCTTTAAAGTCAGAACAGCAATTTCGAAAAGCCAGCGATACTGTGCCTGCTCTCTATGAAAATTGAATAACTCGACAAGGTAAAAAAAGTAATCAACACCATTCATAAAGAACAGTTACTAGGCAATAAGCTGTTATTTATTTTTATTGATTAAAATTTTTAGGCAGTTTTTTAAAAATATCAATTTGAACAGAGTTTTTGGACAAACATAAATCTTTTACCTGGAAAAATAGATTGCAAGGATTCTATTTCTTCATTGCAATTATCAGCCCTGCAAAAAGCAAGGTTAAATGATGTGTTCCAATGCTTTATTATATTTAATGCTTCTGTGATAGACCTTTTATTTCGTTTTCAATTTAAAAAGTAGCTATAACTTGTTAATCGACATTAGTCTCCACCACTTAAAAAAATAACGGAAGAGAATACCTTGTTGTTCGGTAGGTAGCATCAAGAAGCACTATTTCATATCCATAACGTAGAAGAAGTTCTTGTTGCCAGAGTGACTGATAAACAAAAAGAAGTTTTTTACTGACATTGCTTATGGTTTCAGATTTTTGTCTGAGAAACACGTTTATTGAAGGATTGCTTTTTTTTCATTCATCACATTTTTTTAAAAGACATTCTTGATCAATTAAAGAATACCTAGGCAGTATAAGTATGTCATTGTTAAAATATATATTACACATGCATATATAATAATAAAAGCAATACTAAAAAAAAAAAATTTTTAAAATGTATATTAAAAGTATTTAAATGTCATTGAAATCAATCCGAAGGATACGTTTCATCTTTCTTACATTGAATACTCCTTCCATAACATAGTCTTCTATTTTTTTGCAAATTAGAGGATTAATACTTTGAGCTATCATTTCCGCCTTAAAAAAAAAAAAATAATAATTTTATTGGTTGAATGATTATCTAAAAGTTAGAATGAAACTATTTTTTATACTGGTCATAAAAGATGTTTATCATACATCGTCAATAGCAACTACAATTATTCTTATATTAAATATTTCATTTAATGCAGAGGTTTTTAGTTTTTCAACGGTTTTGAGGCTTTTTTTTGACGCCATAAAGACCTCTCTGATATCTAAATATATAAAAAGTGAGAATAAAATTTAACAGTTTTAGGCTTACTTATTATATAAAACATATCATTATTTTATAAATAATTTATATACTAAACCTATTTTTACCTTAAAATCAGGAAATTGCAGTGTCATATTGATTTTAGCAGGACACATGAACTTTTTAGTATCGTAAAATGTCGTAGTTCTTTTGAAATCAATGATCATCCATCTATAATCAAACAGTTATATAATACATTTATGGTGTATTATACAACTTACTTTTCAAAATTTATTTTGATTTTAAAAGTTATTAAAGAAAAGAATGATACTAAAGATTTAAAAGTAATGTATTACGTTAGTTTTTCTTTTTTTTTTAGTTGATAATTTTTTTTAATGACATATTTCTGTCGAACCCATAATGACAATCTGAAACTTTACTTGAAACTATTATGAAAGGCATCCCAGAATAAAGAATAGCAAAATCATCCCAAAGTACATTATGAGTCTATGTAAGAGTGTCTAAAGCATAACTTTTTTTATCATTTTTTTTATTAAAATAATAAAATATATTACTTAAATATATATTAAATATACTTAAAATAATTTAAAATATATTATTTTGAACATTTTTATATAAAAACACCAGCACACCAGTCCTTCCAAAATTTTTATTTGCCGTAATAATACATTTGTATTTATTGTTTAAATATTATTACAAACCTTTATTAATGTAAACTGCAGAATATGTATTTTGAGCACCTGTATCTTCTCCAGTGTTTTCTAATTTAAAAAACAAACTGGTAGTTGAGTAAAAGTATTTTAAAATCAACTATATATTAGAACAAACTAGATTTGTAAACTGAACAAAGTGGATATATATATATATATATATATATATATATATATATATATATATATATATATATATATATATATATATATATATGTATAAATTTGCAACAGTGGAAAAATACCAATTATGTTATAAATTGGTTCTCCATAATCGAAAATAAAAAAGATTGTACATTTATTCAATTTGACAATAATCATTTTTACCTCTCAATAACAGCAGATATTTTAGATAAAACAATTGAATTTGCAAAAAGCCACACATTTATTCCTAATGAAACAATCCATATAATAATAATAATGTACACTGTGACAATTGATGAAATCAATTGTGGAGCACATTAACAGAAGATGTTGTGCTATAACAGCTATAAATGTTTTAAAAATAGCATTGTTTACTTTTCAATGTATATAAATATTATTTAGTATTTAATAAATAATTTTTGCAATAATCTGATTTATCAAGTTTATTTTTGAATTGGTCAATCGTTCTTGATTCGACAATATGTGGTGGTAAACCATTCCAAGCATTTATGACTCTACACGAAAAGAAATTATATCTAGCATTACTCTTACAGTATGCCTTTGTTAACTTTTGGTTATGACTACGAAAATTGTAAGGTTTTAATTGAACTTTAGATATTGAGTCGTTTATCCAATTTATTTCCTCATAACCGTTCTGTATTTTATATTGAAAAATAAGATCTCCTCTTAAACGACGTTCTTCTAGAGTTGTTAATTTCAATAACTGTAGTCTTTTTTCATATGGCATTTTTTTAAAAGCTGGTACAAGTTTTGTTGCCCTTCTCTGTACTTTTTCTAACTTTAAGATGTCTTGCTTCAGATAAGGACACCATACTTGGATTGCAAACTCAAGATGGGGTCTTACAAAAGTCGTATATAATTTTTTTGCCATATTCGAGTCAAAATATTTAAAAGTTCGTTTAATAAGAGCAAGCATTTGATTTGATTTTCCGACAGCTTTATCAATATGACTGGTCCATTTTAAATTAGATTGCATCATTACTCCTAAATCTCGTTCTACTTTTGATGTTGCTAAGATATTATTCTGTTGAGTTTCAGCGTCGAACATTGAATAAGTTATACATGGATTTTTAAAGCCAATGTGCATGATTTTACACTTTTCATAGTTAAATTTAATTAACCATAATGATGACCATTTCATAATATTATCAATATCTAGTTGTAATTTGTTTATGCGAATATCTTCATCTGATTTAAAAATATTTATAATTTTGCTATCATCTGCATATAATTTGATATTATTTTTTAATGTGTCTGGCAGATCGTTTATAAAAATAAGAAATAGAAGAGGCCCGAGGACAGAACCTTGTGGAACTCCACTCTCGACTGTTAGCCATTTTGATACACAATCCCCTAAAATTACTCGTTGCTTTCTATTATGTAAATAGGCTTTTATCCAATTTAGAATTACTCCATAAATACC
This sequence comes from Hydra vulgaris, assembly GCF_038396675.1. Classification (NCBI taxonomy): domain Eukaryota; kingdom Metazoa; phylum Cnidaria; class Hydrozoa; order Anthoathecata; family Hydridae; genus Hydra; species Hydra vulgaris. Next base: position 38,097,824 of record NC_088928.1, read on the forward strand.
ATATGATTTTAACTTTAACATCAATCGCATATGAGGTACTTTATCAAAAGCTTTTGAGAAATCTGTATACAACATATCAACACACCAGCCATTCTCAATAGCATCAAATAAAATATCTTGTGTTTCTAGTAGATTAGTAGTACAGCTTTTTTTCTTTCGAAAACCATGTTGGTTACTATTTAATAAATTGTTTGTTAACATGTAATCTATTATTTTGTCACCTAAGATTGATTCAAGAATTTTGCATGGTATTGACGTTAATGAAATTGGTCTATAGTTTGCTGGATCATTTTTATTTCCATTCTTGTATAGTGGTGTTACATTTGCCATTTTCCATATGAGTGAAATTTGTTCTTCTTTTAAGGATCTTTTGAATAGTAACTCTAGAGGTTTGCAAAAACTATTTTGACATTTTTTTAACACATATGAACTTACACCATCTGCTTCTAATGCTTTATTGACATTTAGTTCACTTAGTTTAATTCGAACGACGTCTTGAGTTATTACTGAGTCTATATCTAATTCTAAAATCTTGCTTGTTTTTACTGTAATGTTAGGAAAGTTTGTTGGATCTTCTATAACAAATACTGAATGAAAGTTTTCATTGAGGATATTAGCAATATTATCACGATTTGTTTGTAAAGAACCATTTTTATCTGTTATTATATTAATGCCTAATTTTATTTTTCTGTTTGAATTAACATATGCATAAAATAGTTTTGGATTTTCTTTTGATGACTCAGCTATTTTTTTTTTCATAATTTATTCTTTTTTATTTAACTAGATTTTTTATTGTTTTGTTGATTAAAAAATATTGGACTTTTAGCTTGTCACATTTAAAACCATTAGATAATAATTTGTGCCATAAACTTGTTTTGTTTCTTATTGCTTTTTTTGCTTCTCTATCAATCCAAGGTTTGGGCTGTAATTTGTTACTGAAGTATATATTTTTTTTAGGAATGTATTTGTTGCATAATTCATTATAGATATTTAGGAATATTTCATAGCACTCATTAATACTATTTTTTCCAAAAAGACTTTCCCAATCATTTTCATTAACAGCTTTATTTATGACTGTGTAATTACCAAGTTTATAGTTAAATCCAGATTTCCCAAAATTTGACATTTCATTTTTAGTAGTGTTTTTTACAAAATATTTCCAGCTAAGTATTTGGTGTCCATTTCTAGTGTTGCCTAAAGTTGGGTTATGATGGATTTTATTTATACGTTCAGGTGTTTCTGTTAAAATTAAATCTAAGATATTACCATTAATTAAATTTGCATTATATGTAGGTGATATAACTGCTTGATGTAAGTAGTTGTCATTTATATATTCAACAAATTCGTTGGAGTATTTATCATATTTTTTCATGTTTTGAACATTATTTTTTTTCCATATTATATTTGGATAATTAAAATCTCCTGAAATAAGTAAACCAGAGTACCTATTATGATCAATTTTATTCTTAGCCTTTTCTATTATTTTACAGATACAGTTATTAATTTCTTCAGATGCATCAGGTGGCCGATAAATACAACCAAGTAAAATTTGTTCATCTTTTATACTTAAAATACACCAAGTATGTTCAATGTTGTTGTTTTTAGTGAAACTATCATTGGGTGAGTAAACTAAAAAACTTTCTTTTACATAGATAGCAACACCACCTCCATGTGTTTTAACTAAACGACTATTTGATCTATTATTATGGATTATTTGATAACCATTTACATGTGTAACTGAGTTTTCATTAAACCAAGTTTCTGTGATCATATAGATATCAGGTTTAAAGGATGCAATATCCAATAGAAACAAGTCAAATTTATTGTTTAATGTGTAGCATTTGTGTATCTACAATTTAGACAATTATTATTTATATCTATACTATGTTTTTTTGAATTAATTACATCACAAGTCTGAGATTTTTTAACATATTTAGTCAATGTGTTAGTTGCAATGTTTTTTTTATTGAATTTATGATTAGACAAAATTGGTTTGAATGAACTAATATTTAAACTCATTGATTGCTAATTTTGTGTACGTTTTAATTTCACTATTTTGTAATCTCTGATACCATAATATATCGACGATGCATTAGTAATTGAAGTATTTAGTTTTTTAGTTTGATTCCTTAGTTGATACATAAGGTACCTTTCTGCTTCAGTCATATCAACGTTAAAATAAATACCATTAATTTTGTCCTTGTTATTGTATGCATTTTTCAACATTAAATTTCTAAAGGCTTTACTTTCTAATTCAAGAATTATTGGTGCTGATTTACCTTCTATTTTAGATCTTAAACGTGTCAATTTTTTTATCTTTATATCCTCTGTATTAATTTTAGACATAATTGTGTTTATTTCATTTTGGTCAAACTTTTTTTTCTCTAAAATATCATCATTATTACATTGGGTTATTCCGTAAATTAATATGTTATTTTCTTTTTTCATTCGTTCTGCTGTTTCATTTGCAATAATATTGATGATGTTAATTTGCTCTTTAGTCTTCTTAATGTTCTTTCCAGCTACGATGTTCCATGCTTTTTCGCTTTCAACAACAACATTATCTAAAGTTTGTACATTTTTGTTCTGTCTTTCTAAAAGTTCTAAATGTTCAATTCTATATATTAGGTTTTTAATGATTTCGTCTTTTTCATCTAGCTTATTTTCAAGAATCTTTACTTTTTCAGTCAAATCTTTTACTGCTGCCATCGCCATGCTCAGTTTTCTTGTGCTCTGTTTTCTTGATACAATAACACAAGATTTAAATAAGTTTATAATTTTTTTTTACTAAATTACGATCGCCATCTTTAAACGGCGCGCAAATATATCGCAAATATATTTCATATAATAGAACATTGTAGAAAAATCTTACTTTATTTTAATAAGGAAACTTGGAAAAAGAAAACAAACATGATGCTTTGATGTAAATCAAAATAAACATAAATTTAAAAATTGTGAACTTTCTTGACGTTACATTTAACCTCTCTGAAAATTCATATTAGCCTTTTAAAACATTAAACGATGAATTATTCGATATTAATTATAACTCAAATTATGCATTCCAAATTTTAAAACAAACCCCGATTTCAATTAATAACAGGCTAATTTATATATATATATATATATATATATATATATATATATATATATATATATATATATATATATATATATATATATAAAGAATTTTATAATGTATTCTGCAAAATGAAGTACTGAACATTCTTAAAAAAACAGAGTAATAATAAATGAATATATATATATATATATATATATATATATATATATATATATATATATATATATATATATATATATATATATATATATATATATAAATATATATACTATTTAATAAAAAAATTTTTGTTGATGAAATATTATACTATTTTAAATTAGTATTTACCTAATCCTATTAAATATTGCTGTCAAGACGTGTTTATGTTTATTTAAACAAAAAAAATAACGTTTATCATTCACGTTATTTTTCTAAAACGGTTTATGTCATGTTTAATTAGGATTACACGTAATACGTGTAAAATGCAGATTAAAAACATGTTATACTTCCACTTTCATCTGAATTAGTATCTTCAGAACTACTCATATTTACATTGTTTTCATAGTTACTTAATTCATCCATAGTTTTTTATTGCAAAAACTTTTTATTAATCTTTAGAATCTTGTTGTATTAAACTATTTAATGTTTTTAATGATTAAGACGTGGTTGCCACGTGATTATTAGAATAAACAAAATTAGAAACGGTAACCGAAAATTACGGCCTAATTCTAAGGGATGTTAATGTCTGTTAACCAGTTTTAATGACGATTTTAGTTGTTTGATTTAAACTATTATAGCTAAACTCGTAAAATGCCTAATAAGTGCTGCGTTTATGGTTGGTCCTCAAATTACAAATCAAAAATAAAAGATAATGTTTATGTCACATTGTATAAACTTCCCTTTAAATCCGAGAATCGCGAGTTATGGGTTAAAAAACTTCTAAATGCAAACTTTGTGTTTACAGATTAAAAGCAAATTTGTGCTCAGCACTGGCCTAAAGATGCAGAATTAAAAAAAGTTAAAGGTGGTAGTTTTGTTCCAGTGCATCCTCAATCAGTCTTTAAAAGTATACCAGTGTCTTGCATTCTAACAGTGTCTAGAAAGCGAGATGTCACTGGGTTAATGTGCTCTGAACGAAATAGTTTACCTAATGAGTTCGAAAACTTCATAAAAATGGACGCTTTTCAGTTTAATTAAATTGTAAAAAGTTTGAAGTCAATAATAAATAACTGTGAAGAAAAATTTTTTTTTGTTGAAAAAGAAAAAAATATATCTTTAATATCATATGAAAATTGTAGACCAGTACCTGAGTTTTCAATATATATAACTTTAGAAGATTCTGGAGATATTTATTTTACTGGATATAGCCAACTTTTATAAACTAAGCTGTCTTTTTTAAACAAAGGAATTATTAAATATTACTCTCAACTGGAGAATGCTGTTAGATATGTTATTAATAATGAAACAGATTCTAAATAAGCAAGTTATACTAGGCATCATTAGGCTTTATTAAATAAAATAAACAATACATCATTTTCTTTAAAAGACATTTCTGATGCATTGCATCTTTATTCAAAATCTCGTTTCGTATAATTTGATCTCGTAGAGAAATTTGTTTTTCCAAGTGTAAGAGAGTTACAACGAATGACAAACAAAATAAATAAACTCGAAGATACTGAATATTTAAACATAATATTTAAAGAGCTTCAGGAACTTGAAAAATACTGCTTTATCTTGGCTGATGAGGTGTACATAAAACCTGGGAATACAGTACTCTGGTGGTAAGTTATTTTTAACTAATCAAATGAAAAGCCATGATTATTGTTTTTAGTTTTCTTTTTTAACTATTGTTTAAAAAGTTTAAATAGTTGTAGAACTCTCAATTAGTTAAAACGAATCATTAAAAAATGTGTGATAGAAGAATTATATCAACAAACCATAATTGCAGATGGAAAGCCTCTTGGGATAATAATGAATAACTGTCGAGTAAATCAAAAAACATTTCAATATTTTAATGCAAAAAATGTTCCAGAATAATATTTTTTAAATGACACTGTGCATATTTTAAAATATATTCGAAATAATTTAATAACTGAATAATTACAATGTTTAAAATATAAATTGCTAAATGATAACGATACTATGCGATTTGCAGAATGGAAATTTATAATTCAACTTCATGCTGCAGATAATCGAATAGTTAAGTTGTCACCGTTAATACTAAAAGCTGTGTCACCAAAACCAATTGAACGACAAATTGTTGGATTATTTCTCAACGTTTTTTGTAATGAAGCCGTATTACGTGTAAAGATTCCTAAAGCTAAAGATATTTCATTTTTTATTGAAACAGTTGTCAAGTGGTGGCTTATTGTCAACAGTAAAGCAAAAGGTCTTGATATTAGATTAAAAGATATTCAAAGAATGTTGAAGCCTATTCAGCTTCACGCGAATAAACTATTGGTTTAAACTATTTCCCACGGTGCATTGTATGTTTCGCCATGCTCTTAAGTTTTAGTTGCTATTACTTCTTAAATGTATTCTGTATCAGCTCTTCTTCGTATTTTTATAATATATGATTGTAACCAAACAAGTTGTTCTTTATATAACGTAAACCGTTGAGTAGACCAAAGTACTCAATGAAGAAAGCCTATTACACAGTCAATGATTGGCAAATAGATTTCTTAGAGAACCATATTTCTTATTTTGCTGAAAAATTGAAATGCGTAAATTCTAAATTAAGAGAGAAAAAGTTAACAATGGATACTGCGAGTGCTTTGTAAAAAACTTCTAAAAGATTAGCAAGCTGTGCCAAGTATTTGTTGAATTGCGGTGTATCTTATGTATTGTTAGGATTATTGTTAGGTAATCAGATGCACTAGTAAAACAGTTTCGGAAATATCGGCAAGGGTGGCACATACTAATAACTGTGCAAAATGTTATTCAAAAGTTTAGTATCGACAAAACTAGAAAATTGCTGGACGAGCAAACAGATTTTACAATATTTCCTCCTGCTCACCACCACTGTGATAAGTGTGAACTTGATGAGGAGTTTGATATGTCAATATGTGAAAATTGTGAGGATCAGTTGCCATATGAATGCAAACAAGGACTTTTATATATTGCAGGTTTTATTGCTAACAAGCTTTCAGAATTGTATTCAGTTTTAGAAGAAACAGACACCTTTGATATGTTTCAAAAATATGGAACTTTGATCAGTTCTTTGAACAGGGAAAGACTTCTAACAATTTAGTCTACGTTGAACCTTCTGACAATTTAGTCTACGTTGTTATTTATGGTTTTTTCATATTTGAAGTGACACTTGTAAATAAAGTTACACTATTGCTCTGCAAAAGAGGATTAATTAACTGAAATAATTAATTTCAATTGCTTGATCGAAGTTTTAAAAAAGTTTGCCACATTTTAGCAAACATTTTTTCAAACAATTATTGTTAAAAACACTCTGAAGATTTTAGGAAGGAATGTTTAATAAAACAAGCAAAACTTTTAACTTCTAAATAAAATACTTTGAGTCAAAAAAGTCGAAATATTTGTAATAAAATAAAGTTAATATACTTGTTTGCTTTTATCAAAAATTTTATTACTTGTATTATAAGTGTTAAACACCTAAAAGAAACATATAGTTATAAAAATTAGGTTTAGTCATATTTAGCTAAACTCTTTAAATTTTTATTGTAATTAACTTATTTTTAAACGTAAAATAAATTCCTAAAATATTTGATTCCGAAATTTACTCAAAATGTTTTGTCCTAATAAAGCTCTTTATTTGTTTCTGAAGTTTGTTTACAAAAGCAAGGATAAAAAATAATTTTACGGAAAATGAGCTGTCGCGGCCTGTTTAAGAAGGCTTTGATTTAGATACTTCACTAAGTTTAATGTCGAAAGTAATATAGTATACTTTAGTAGCTTATTTATAATTTGATTTATGTGGTCAGGGTTAGGGTAGACCTAAGGTAAGACCGTTGACATTTGAAAATATATTTTTTGCCTACTTTACTACTTAAGTGTTGAGAAAAGAAAATATGTCGAAAGAGTGACAAATTTTTATAAATATTAGTCATTGTTAGAATAAATATAAATAAAAAAAATTAATAATATTTAAGCGGTCAAAAGTTGCCATACAAGGGTAAAAAACATATGTTATTTTCATTAGTTGTTAGAATTCGAAGTTTTTATCTAAGAACTGTTTACAACTATTTTTATTAAAACGTTTGAATATAAGTTGTTAATGTTAATATAAGTTGTTAATGTTAATATAAGTTTCGTTTTTAATTATTTGTATGAAACGAGTATTAAAAAAGGCAAAAACAAAACGAAAAAAATGTAAGAAAAGAAAAAAAAGGATTCGATTTTAGAAGATTAAACGAGGAAATGAAATAAAAATATTTTTCTACAATATATAATAATAAGCCTTTATGTAATAAAAATGTTTCCGTGGCTGAAGAAAGTTTCAAGAAACTTTAATGTAAGACGTGTTTCTTTTACTAATGTGGCTCTGACTAAAACTCAAATAGAGTTAATGAGCTGTTAAAGTCACTTAGTGCACAAAGTGTAATCTATTTACATAATGCAGTAACGTTTTGTTCTCGCTAACAAGACGTTTTCTGAAAGCAGGTTGTGAAAGTCTGTGAATTGGCAATATGTAGTTATATAATTAATATTTTTAAGGGCAATATTTGCCCTTAAAAAAAAAAAGATTTTCAGTGTCATTGTCGCGTAAGGTTATTACCGAAAGAATAGAAAAGTTAAATGAAAATTTATACTCGGGTTTGTTAAAAAAAATCTACTAATTTTACTTTTTTTCTGTAACAATAGACGAAAGTACCAATATTACCCTCTAAAAAATGAAGCGTTGATTTGATGTTGATCAACGTCGATTTTGCGTTGACATTAGCGATCAACGGCGATCAACCATAAATGGATGTTGTAGCAACAGCAATGTTATCAACAGCAAATCAACGTTTATTTACAAACACAGAGCGTTCGTTGATTTACTGTTGACAAAAAACAAATTTATTGAGCCGATTACTAACAGTAATTTGCTGAGCATTTTCTGCTGGGATTTTTTTTGTTATTTTTGGTGGTTATAAAATGTTTGTTCAAATTTTAATTGTATTACGGTATGAAACGAATATAAACTTTATTGAAAAACATATATTTTATTAAGTAATTATTTTTTCAGTTCTTGAATAAAGATTATCCTAATGAAATTAGGGTAGTTCTTTAACTATTTGAAGATAATAGAACATCTTAATATAAATATTTTAACAATTTAACATGAAAAAGTCACAACTTAGCAGCAATTTGGCCTATTAATGCTTATTATAATAACATTACTATTATCATAGCAAATTATTAATGGCTGCAAGTATTTGCCTGATAAATTCTGACTGCAAACTTAAATCATATAGTACAAAATGCAATTTAAATTGATTTTTTCTGTATAAGAATAATAATGCCTTTAATTTTTTTTCTTTTGTGATGTAATAAAATAAAGATAATAATGCCTAAATATGACAGAAGCCTATATATGAGAGAATTTATGAAAGAAAAACGAAATACTGAAAAAAGAATAAAATATCTTCTTGAAGAGTGCAACATTGTTGGTAGAGGGAATTGCGTTCATCTAGATTTAGACATTCAAAAGATTTTTGAAGTTTCTGAAGATGTGCACAGTGATATATTGATGTTTTCCATCACTTTGCCACAAAATAAATTTTGTTTAAGTAAAGTTGAATCTAATTATTGTGATGTTGACGACATTTAAAAATAGTTTATACAGTAGTATTGATACTCTAACTTCAACAAAAGATTTTTTATATGAGTGGTCATTAAAATACTGTATAAAAGATGATGCTTTAAATGCACTTTTATTTCACTTAAATAAATTTACTCCATCTATACCGAAATGCTGGCAGACATTACAAAAATCTCTTCAAAAAGTTAATGTTTTATATGTCAGTGGAGGCGATTATATATATCTTGGAGTTAAAAGTGCAATTGATTATTTTATATCAACAGTTGGAAATAAGAAAAAACTTGATCTAATTGTAAGTATTGATGGTGCACCTATGTACAATAGTAAAAAGACTTCTATTTGGCCTATACTAGTTACAATTAACAGAAAAGGATCCTATGCTGTTGCAATTTGGCATGGTCAGGGAAAACCAAACAATTTGGATGAGTACTTTGAAGATTTTATTCTTGAAATGAAAAAATTGCAAACTAATGGGTATAAACAGCTTCTGGTGACTATTAAAGCTTTTGTTTGTGATGCGCCTGCAAGAGCATATGTTAAATGCATTATAGGGCATAGTGGCTATCATAGCTGTGAAAGATGTATGGCAGTTGGCACACAAAAACATGGCGTAAGGTTATTGGAAACGACTACTTTACTTTGTACTGACATGGCTTTTAAAAATAATTTTTATAAAGAAGGTCACCAACTTGAGAGTCTTTCTCCACTTGTTCAGTTAAATTTCCCAATGGTAACTGGATTTCCATTAAACTACATGCACCTTATATGTCTTGGAGTAGTTAAAAAACTTCTAATAAACTGGTGTAAAGGTCCCCGATGTATTAGAATAAGTCAATCTGTTAAAGAAAGTATTTCAAATGAACTCATAAATTTACGAAGTTATACACCATCCAATTTTCAACGTAGACCACGCTCTTTAAATGAACTTGAGAAGTGGAAAGCAACAGAGTTTCGATTATTCTGCTTTATGCTGGACCTGTTGTTTTAAAAAGGAAAAATAAATAAAACTATGACTTATTTATTTCTTTTTCAATTGCTATGCACATACTGCTTTCTAATAAAATGGCCAAAAATGAATTGTTAGTGGCATTTGCTAAACAGCTGCTTATATGGTTTGTCAGAGAAGTAAAAATTTTGTATGGGGAGATCTTGGTAACATACAATGTTCTTAGCATGATTCATTTAGCTGATGATTGTGTTAACTTTGGGTAGAGTCTTGATCATCTATCAGCTTTTCCTTTTGAAAACTTTTTGGGTTGAATTAAAAAAATGGTGTGAAAATCACATCAGACTGTTGCCCAAATAGTGAATCAATCAGATGAGAGAAAAAAGTTGGATATTTTTCTTAGAGAAAGGAATGGTAAAGAAATTTCTGCCCAAGTGGTAAATAAAAAGATCACATCAAATCTATGAGACAGAGTTTATTTTATTCAAGGCAAAGGGTTTATTTTAGTAGAAGAGGTTTTGGTAGATCTTGTAAAATGCAAGGCTCTAAATCCTCATTCAGTTCGAAAGTTTTTTCCTGATTGTTTTGAAACATCTTACTTAGACGTTTGTTATGTAAATTAATTAGCTAACCTAAAAACAATTTTTCCAAAAAAAAAAGAACTTTTGAAGAAAGGCTTGATGATACCTGTTTAAAAAGGTGGTTATGCTTTTTTTCTGCTTAGACATTGTGATATTGCTTATGATCACTGATTTCTGGAATTAAAAACACAAACTTTGATTATACTTGCAGACCATCAATTTTTAAAGTATGTCTGTGCATGTGCCATTTTGTAAAATTTGTTGTAAATTTGTCAAATATGTAGTTCATTGAACAAATTTAAAGTGAGTTTAATGCATTTTAATTTATAAATTTTTTGTGTGAAACAAATACCTGGTATGTTTATAGAAATAATAAAATATTTACACAATGTTTTACATTAATAAATCTAAAAAGCGTTTTACAAAGTTCATTGTTTTTAATCTCTAATGTATTTTTAATTTTATTTTGTAACTTATATAAGATTGTTTAGAATTAAATTGCACCAGAATATTGAAATTTCATTTGCCATTGTTGAATTTTTAAATGGAAAAATTAAAGAAGTGGAAGTGATTGCTAAAAGTTGGATGAAAAATGAAGGGAAATGCTTCTGGCTGCCATTTAAAAGTGATTCGTAAAGCTGTCACAACCTTGCAGGCATCAACCTCCGATTGGAAGATATACCCTGCTAGGATTTTATACACTATAGGTTTGCATATTGCTATAAAAAAATGTAAAATAATTGAATTAAATATTGAACTGTATGTTTTGACCAGGGCATTAGAGAGGATAAACATGTGCTGGTGCAAATTTATTTTAGGCCCCCTTTACAATATGACTATTCTCTCATTTAATATCACTTATTTTAAATCCAATATTCTAACGGGTTTTTTTAACCATGTTTTTAGTTTTTTTTAAACTCTTAGTGTTTTTTAAAAACTAAAAAATTCATTAATTTTCATGGGTTTTTCATTAAAATTCATTAATTTTTATGCGGTGCACCAATTACACTCCATTCTCATAGGGCCTGCTTTTGCCGCAAGCATTTCAATTACATCTTCATTAGATATTGATAAATGATTTTACGTACATAGATTTGTGTTTATGAAGAAGCTCAGTCACACTTAGAGAAAGCAGCAGATACTTCAAATATTGAAACTGACATCGAAGAGAAAAAAAGGGACAAAGCAAAAGTAAATTTTACTAAAATTAGTTTTTAACAAATAAAAAATTTTGCAATAAAGTATTACACAAATCATGCACTTTTTTTGTTTATGAAGTAAAGTTTATATTAAAGGAGAAAGACAGCAATGACATTTTGTAAAAGTGATGAAGATATTGCGGTTGGTGATGAAGAACTATACGGAAGATACTATTTTGATAGTTCAAATAGCTAAAGAACATCTAACGTGATTCCAAATATAGCAGGTTAACTATTTTTGTAAAAGTTAAATAATGGTTTGTTAAAATAAAATGCTTATTTTTTTACTGAATTATAGATGTTTTTAAATCAATATCAACACCCCATTTACACAGTGAAATAGCAAGCTTTTCATTTGCTGAAAATAACAATGACTTCTCGAAAGAAACTAATCTATCTCAAGGGAAAATGATGTTGTCTTCAAATATATTGGTAAAAAAAAGTCCTAATGTTGCTTTTGTTCTAATTAAAATCTGTGTGTGTGTGCAGTAAAAAAATTAATAGAAATCAGAACTATATGTTATAGAATATAATTTTGTTGACAAATATTTTATAAATATATGTTTGTTGACAAGTTTAAATAAAAATCACTATATAATGTTTAAAAATTTTATTTAATTTTTGTATGTATAATTTATCTATACCTAGGTAGAAAATGGCTCTAAAAATTGTGTTTTGGATAAAGAGGATAGCAAAGAAAGATATTTGTCTTGCCAGGGTAAATTAAATAAAAGTTTTATTTATTTTTTCAATTTAGGTAATTTTTCATGGTTAATTTTTTACAAAATATTTTACATAAATAATAATAATATTGTTTATTTTACTACATTTTTTTTTAAAGATTTTCAAAAAAGATTTGCGTTGAGTTGGATGGCAAAAATAGATAAAGAGAAAAGTGATTCAAGAGTCAATTTTAAAAATCCATGTATTGAAATTAAGATAATTTCATTCATATAGAATGAACATAATATGTATTCTGACCCTTAAGTAATTTTTATTTTGTTAATAATAGATGAGTTCTCTTAGTCGTTGTGGAGGTAATATAAATCGGCTTTTGCTTTTGGAAAGTTGTTGATGAGCGAGGACGCTGGGGCCTGTTTTAATGTCTTGGGTGGTTCATTGAAGATAAATTTTAAAACATACACCCTGTATCATATGATAGTAGGTAAGAATGGTTTTATGCATTTTTTTAGATTTTTTATTTCACAGGAAATATATTTTGTTTATCCTAGTCAGTCATTTATGTAACTATTTGCTATAATTTCTGCAGTTTGATTTTTTTCAAATTAGATTTGAATTTTTGATTTAGTTGCGATTACACGACAGCATCATGATGCAAAAATTTGCGAATGTTATTCAGGCATTTCGAAATTTTTAAGGCAATCAGGAACACGACTCAATCGAAAAGTTTTGAAAATGAACAATGCTGCAAACGCTAAATAAATTGTTTGAAAATGTAAATTTTGTGTTAAATTCAATAAAAAACTTTCTTACTTTCTTTCATTATTCTTTTGAGTTAGCTTTGAATTGCTCTTTTAATAAATTTTTTGCTAAATCCTTTATTTACAGCCTGTTTTTTACAAAACAAATAAAGATTTGAGCAATATGTATAAATTTTATATACAAATATTTTATATATATATATACATATATACATACATAATATATATATATATATATATATATATATATATATATATATATATATATATATATATATACATACATACATATATATATATATATATATATATATATATATATATATATATATATATATATATATATATATATATATATATATATATATATATATATATATATAAATTATAAATCAGTAGAAAATCACTTAACAAAGTTTTTTTTCATTTAACACTGTGTTTCATTAATAAAAAGACTCATCAGAAATACTGAGTTTTTTTATTGATGAGAGCATTTCTGATGAGTCTTTTTATTGATGAAATACAGTGTTAAATGAAAAAAAATTTTCTTAAGTGATATCCTACTAATTTATAATTGCTCAGTTCTTTTAAGAACATTGAGCACTCTATTTTGTAGAATACATTTTAAAGTTGTTTAAATATAAACTTTAAGTTGTTTAAATTTCGTAAACTGTTGATATATATTTTTTTGATATATGCATCAAAAAGCGATATCAAAATACCGTCGGCTATTATAAAAATCAGTGTTGAATCACCAAGAAAAAATGATTGTTGATTAAACGTTGAAAAGCAACATTCGATCAACGTTTTTTGTAAACACCAAATTAACGTTGATAAGTGGCTAACATTTTGGACAAAAAATCAATATGGAATCAATGTTGACGAGAAACATTGAATCAACATCAAATCAACGCCTCATTTTTTAGCGGGTAGTAATACTGCTCACCTTTTATTATTTATTAGAGATGTACTTCCTTTACAATTCATTAAAAGGATCTACTACAAAATTATATAAATTTAGGGAAATCAAAAAGAGCATAACACTCTTAAATACTAATAAGTTGGTCAATATTACAACTAACATCGTCAATGTCAGTCGTAATATTAAAAATGCAAGAAATTTGAGTCGCAAAAATATTGGTTTTCCAAGGAGTTTTCAAGAAAAAACATCCAGAAGTTTTAATTGCGTTTCTGGATTGTATAATTCACCAAAACGTTTTAGGCAGTGTAGCTCTTAACGTGAAAGAAGTGCTTGAAGTTATTAAATCTGTTGACAATTTTTTACGTTCCAGAGCATTTAACTATAGATAATTTCAAAACTTTCTACAACATGTAAGTGCTGAATATGCATACCTAATTTATTATGCAAAAATGCGGTGGTAGAGTATTTTAAAGGGTTTGGCACTAAAAGCATAAAATTATTTTATTTTTCAAAAAAACTTATAAAAAAGAAAATTTTTAATGTTTTAAGATAATCACTGGATACCAGATTTTGCTGATTTTTTTAGTTAATTAAATGAACTAAATAAAAAACTTTAAGAAAAAGAGCATTTAATTGAAGTACTATGGGGTAATATATAGGTCTTGAAGGCCCAACTAGTACTCTTTAATAATCAGCTTCTAAAGAATAATTTAACAAAATCCTACTAATAATAAATTAAAACTATATGCAAAAAAGCTTATGCAATTACATAACAAATTTGAAAAATGTTTTGAAGATTTCATACAAATAGAATTATATGACCTCCAAAATAATATTGAATTAAAGCGACTGTTTATAGCAAATTTAAAATTATATAAAACTTTGAACAAAACTTTATTCCTGAATTTGATTTTAAATTCACCGAAAATGACGACAGTGTTTGGTTTATCAAATATATGTGAACAGGTATTTTTGACAATGAAGCTTATAAAAGTTTGAGTCCAAAATAAACTTATTGATAAATAACATAGTTCAAATTTTAAGAATAAATTCTCCCTAAATAGAGCCTAGTTTCGATAAAAATATTGAAAAGAAATCACAATTTCATTTTTCATTCTCTTCTAAAAAATGAGAGCGATATAATTGAATCGGTCATTTCAAAAACCTCATAAGTCACTCAATTAGAATATTCCATGAATCAATAAAAACTGTTTCATGCACAAACAAATGAGTTTTAAGGGAATTTTCATGCTTATATAATTTAGTGGTAAACAATTCAATTAACGAATAGTCTTCACAGTTTATTAATAAGAATAATGAAAAAAACCTAAAAATTGTACTTGACTTATGTTGTTTTTGCAAGAAATAGGGTTATAGGTATATAATTTAACCAAAGCAATTGTAGTAATCATATTTTTTATTGCTGCTTATTGAAAATTACACTTAAAAATAACCTTATTAACATTTTACATGTATTAATTTGTCATGTTTTAATATCTTCAAGGTACATAGTCATATTCTCCATCATTCTCATCTGGATTATCTTCAGCATTTGCACTTGGCCAGTTAAAAATTTTGTTATAAACTGGCATTTGCTCTTACAGAAGCTTCCAGAACTTGGTTTAAATTGTCTATACTTTTTTTATTGATGGGTATTTTAGTATTATGAGCCTTGGCTGATAAAAGTGAAACAGAAGTTGTAAGTTTTTTCATTATTAAAAATACATGTCAAAGGTGTGAATGATTTTTTCTTTTGGGAAACTTTTTCCATACGATTTAGTTGACAAACATGTTTTTTTGTACAAAGTTGGCTACCATTTCTTAAATTCTGAACCATCTTCAGTTTTTAGCTCTACCGATGTATATTTTGAGCTGGAGTTCGATACCAATTCAAAGCATTCTCCTGGGACGTAGATACGCTCATGCTTTTGAACATTTTTTTATGACTCCAAAATCACGGTCATTTAGTAAAAACGAATGACAACGTATGGGAAGTTAGTTATAAACATTTTCAAATCTTTTAGAGTCATTCAAAGCCAATATCAATCTAAACAATATATTATTTCTATTTTGACCAGGGCAGCTGTCCAAAATTAGATATGAATACTTAATAGTAGCTCAATATAATTTTTTATATAATGCATCAACATTGAACAAATCTCGTTAGTTCCTTTGTTTTGTTAGCAATGCCTTCCTGATACATGTAAAATGTCAAATTGCCTGTTTTTAAATCCTTAATACCCAAACAGTGAACACAAGTTGCCGTATATAAAAAAAATTTTGTATAGGTATATTCCTTACAAAGATCTTGAACTAACAAAAGTTTGTTGTAAAACTTTTTGGCACGTCTTTTATGAATCATTAACTGAGCTACTGCCGAACGTTTTACATTTTCAGATAAGTTTGGTTGTTTTATTTTTGCTGATAGTTCTTTGCAAGTTTTACATGTGCCAACTTGTAGTCGACCAAATCTTTGGAAAAAATTTTCATTAAAGTATTGTAAGTGATATTTGTACTTTATACCGAGATCTGGATGCTTTTCGTTAAACATTGAACTGAATCAAGGTTTATGGGAAGCTTGCCTGCAATTTTCACCGTTAGATCTTGGAGCTATTTATTGGAGCCATTTTCAGCAAAAAAAACATTTCGGAAAAAAATGTGACTTAAAAGGTTTTTGAAATGACCGAATCAATTTTAGTAATTGTTTGGTTTTATTTTTTTTAAATAAAATTTTTTTTGTATTTTATTCAGATCATGGAATCGAACTGAGCAGGATGGAGCAGCCGTCAAGAATAACATATTCGATTAATTTCCACATCCTTTTTTAATAACAAATATTGGTGTCAAATATATTTAACAACAAAAATGTTTTAATTTAATTATTGCGTCATATTAAAAATTTAAATTAATATTGCATGTCACATATTTTAATTTCCAAATTTTACTTCTGGAGTAATTTCCGTAGAAAACACTTTTTGATATAATTTAAATCGTTAAATGTTACAAGGGCGAAAGTCCAAAAATGTAAGCTTTCTTAAAACTAAAAAAAAACTGCATTTTCCCCCGTAATAAACTTTTGTTAATGGTTTAAGAATATCTTTTTTGAAAAGGGTAATGTTTTTCACTATCAAAAAAAAATTATTAAACCATTAACAAAAATTTACTACGGGGAGATATGCAGTTTTTTTTAGTTTTCTTAAAGTTTACATATTTGGCCTTTCGCACTTTTAAAACTTAACGATTTATTTAAAAACATCGACTCCCAGTGGGCACGGTACCTTTTTTGAAACGTTTTTAAGACGTTTTTTTGAGGTTTAAACCTAATAAAAACGTCCAAAGAACGTTTTAAAAACGTACTGTGCCCACTGGGCTGTAATAATAAACTTTCACTTGTAAATATTTTCTCATGGTTTTTCTTATGACTTCAAACATTTTATTATTTTACAATTGTTTAATACAAAAAATTAAAACTTCTATACTTCTAAATTTTTTTGGAGTATAGCATTTATTTTACTTTTATTTATTTCACTTTGCATTTAATTTCACTTTTAAATATCACAAATTGTTAACAGTTTTAATTAGAACAATTTTTGATGATTTGAAAAGAATTGTTATCATTTTATATACTAAATAACAAATATAGGAAATAAGCTAATCCTATAAAAAAAATCTAAAATTATTAAAAGTTATTTTAGATAGTTTTAGATTTAACTTTTTTCTTTTTAGGAAAACAATACTTTATAGAGGCTTTTAATTACACTTACAGTTGTTTTTAAAACTGTAAATTTTATTATCCAAACTTTATTTTTTTATATAATGGTTAAACAAATATATCAAAAAAGCTTTTTTTAAAAAATATAATAGAATCACTATAGCTGCAACCGGAGGCGATTCTACAAAAAAATTGTGAATTGTGTAAAATACTCGACTAGCCGACTAAATTCGTAAAAAAACCGACTATGACAGGAAAATCACCTATTTAGGAGGGGGAGGGGTTAGAACACCTTCCCCCTGCTCATAAAATCAACTCTGGCTGAATCCACAGCAACAATTGCACAAAAGTTCAAAGTTGTATTTGCTGTTAAAGCAACTACCAATTTACAAAGATCAGCAAAAAATTATTAGTGATCAATATAATTTTGCATTGTGTTTAAACTTAGAAAAAGCAAAGAAAATAGGAATTAAGATTAAAAGCTTTAAAGTTCACGCAACTTGAAATAATTATTATTTCAAGTTGCGTTTTATATTATAACTTGCCTATGTGAGTTACAAAAAAAACCCCCAAAAAAGATAATTTTTGCTTTGTAACTCACATTTGCATGTTATAATATTAGTTTTAATGTTAAAACACTTTATTTGTTGCTTTTAAACTGAATAAAAGTTATTACTAAGTCATTACTAAGTTATTACTAAGTTATTACTAATTACATTTGACTAGCTCTGCAGTTTTGTTTAGTCAGATTAAACCTTTATTTCTCCTATACAATAACAACGTATTTAAAAAATAAATAATAGCTTTGATTATAAGCTGTATAAAAATGTTTATTTTTACAAACGATATGTCTTTGGTAGGTTTAGTCGAATTTGATAAATAAACATAACAAACAAAATAATAATAAACAAGAATAACAAACAATTAAGTGTGAAGAGTTTAGGATATAATTTTATTTTTGAACATTTTTAAAATGCTGACAGTTTAACAGCTAAATAAGGATTTTTTTTTTTGTAATATCTTGTTTCACATAAACAATTCAAAAAAGAATTTGAAAATTTTAATATTTTTACAATGATAAAATCAAAATTAACACATCTACCTTTCATCACTCTCAAAATAAAAAATGTATTGTATTTTGCAATACAAGGGAAGTTCTGACTTAAGGGCAATACAACGAAGGTTCTGACTTTAGCAAAATAACTGCCTAAATGTATTGCAGAAATCTTTAACAAATGCTATATACTGTTTCTTGTGGTTAAAAAATTTACTTTTATATATTTTTTTAAATTATTGTTATACTTTTTATGTTTTTCTCATTATGTATTTTTTTATTAAGCCGTACAAATAATATTTACAAGTTTCTTGTAAAAAAATATATAAAGATTGGAAGGATAAAAAGAGTACTATGTTTTCTCATCACCTAGTCTCTTATTTTCCTACACACACATTTATATAATTACATTTTTATTATTATTTTTAAACACCCAATAATTTATATTATGGGTAAAATAAACAAATGACTGTTAGGTATGCTGCTTAGAATGCTTTCCTCCATTAGATTGTAAATATCACTCATTATTCCTTTAAATTTCGTAGTTTAAATGTTTGTTTAAAAATTGCCGCAACCTTGGCTCCCAAATAAGAGAGTGAAATTTTGTTACCTTAGATCAAACGTTGGAGTATAATTACTTTAAATAGGTTTCATATTGTGAATACATTACTTATAAATGATTTCTGATGATTTATACACAGTGAGTAAGTATAAATCGAAAAACATTTGTTTAGTTGTCTGGTAAATAAGTTTAATCTAAAGAAAATAGCTGACATATCTTTTTCTTTGAAAACAGAATGCAAGCAGAATGCGAAATAGCAAAATTTTGTGGAAAAGTTTGAGAAAAGTTTGAGAAAAATCTAAAATAATTTAAGTATGCAGACTATTTCAACGATATCTTTAAAGTATAACTGATAATATTTAGAATTATTTTAAATTAAATATGATAAAATAAGTTTGTTTATTTTGTTAGTTGAAATTTTTTAGATAATATAATAATTTGTGCGTAAGCAGTGCTTGTACGTAAGCACTGTTTAAACGTAAGCAGTGCTTACGTACAAATTATTAGAGTTTATCAGTTAATAATACGAAAATAATAATAACAACAATAGTAATAATAATATATTAAAATTGAAAAGAATTTAAGGTTCAAAAAGAAATAAAATTTGAAATTTGAAAAATTATAAGAATTCAAAATTCTAAAATTAATAAGAATTAAACTTTTAAAAATTCGGAATTCGGAAAATGGTAGGATTTAAACTTAAAAAAAAATATAAGAATTCAGAATTCCAAAAATGGTATAAAACATCAAAACATGCTCAGAATTTAGGATTTTAAAAATGATAAGAAATTAAACTTAAATTGAATAAGAAAAAATTAAATTTTTCTTCCTTCGTTTTATTTTATTGACATTTAAAGTAAAATAAAAATGTTATTATCAAGATTAAACTTGGTTTTAATGTTATAATTCATTATTATTACTTTTATAAATTTACTTTCTTATACAATGTTATACTTTTGTATAAGTAATTAATGACGCAAAGTCTTTCCATTCAAAATAAAATAAAATTTATTTCATAATTTCTTAAGAATGATGACTTCATAAATAGTTTTAGAAATAACACTCACTTTTCTCATTAATTAAAAGCAGAAATTATAGTTTTTGTTTGAACTGATCGAGACTATCTTAACTATGATATTAACTACTGATCATTTTATTCCAAACATTACGTTCTCAAATAGTTATTGAAAATTATATTTTTATATTATAAAACAATGGCTTGAAAGATTTTGTTAATTTATTTTTAATTTGTAAATAAAAATTATAGGAAAGTCTATTTATGTTTTTTGGCGCACATTTAATATATTCAGTTAATTAAATAATTTTGAATGAAAGGCGTTTGATAATGATAGCATGTTTTTGTTTATTGAGTTAATATTTATTTAAATTTTATTGGTTTTGCACCAAACAATGAAATCAAACCTTTTTAACGGCAATAAAAAGTACTTATGATCAGTTAAACTAATAAAAAGTTTAATTTACATTTAACATTCAGTAAGTTTTTAAAAATTCAATGTTGACCGTTTTGAACAACGTTTTCATGTAACAGTGGTAATAAAATAAATTTGCGTTATCAGTAAATAAGATAGAATCTAATATATTAGAAGTACTGCTCAAATCATTATAATATATTTAAAAAAATGTGGTTCTAATATATTGTTAAATTGTGGTCCTTATTAGGCTGTTAAAAATTTCTTAAGCGACTTATTCAATTGCTAAATCGTCTCTATTTTTTCTGTTAATTTTCAAGCTTTTAATTTAATATCTTTTTATTGTTTTATAATTTTAATGATAGATTTGTGTATCATTTCACGAAAGACCAATTTCCTTGATCCGAGACATCACAATAACATTATTATAAGCTTGTCCACTACAGTTTTCAATACTGATTAATTCTTTCTCTAATTTTTCCATATTCATAGTTAAAGTATCTGAGAGTTTTTTTCTTTCGTGTTAATGAAAATAGCATAATATTCTATAACGTGTTCTTGTTTTCAATAAATCGTAACGGAACGTAAAAACTTAGCCCATTCATCCTTATGTAAAATGTTAATCAAAAATTCCTCTTTAGTTAGCTGAGATTGGACCCGTAAAAATATGGGTTTTTGTAAGTTTATTCCGAACCGAACTTTCTTATACTTTTTCCTTATATCTACTTGCTATCCGGATCCGTAAATTACGGGTCTTTACCAAACTTTCTTATACTTTTTCCTTATATCTACTTGCTATCCGGATCCGTAAATTACGGGTCTTTACCAAACTTTCTTATACTTTTTCCTTATATCTACTTGCTATCCGGATCCGTAAATTACGGGTCTTTACCAAACTTTCTTATACTTTTTCCTTATATCTACTTGCTATCCGGATCCGTAAATTACGGGTCTTTACCAAACTTTCTTATACTTTTTCCTTATATCTACTTGCTATCCGGATCCGTAAATTACGGGTCTTTACCAAACTTTCTTATACTTTTTCCTTATATCTACTT
The DNA here is from genome assembly GCF_038396675.1 of Hydra vulgaris. Lineage (NCBI taxonomy): Eukaryota > Metazoa > Cnidaria > Hydrozoa > Anthoathecata > Hydridae > Hydra > Hydra vulgaris. The sequence goes on from NC_088928.1 coordinate 38,119,564, forward strand.
GCTATCCGGATCCGTAAATTACGGGTCTTTACCAAACCTACCATTTCTATACATATCTATTCCACGCCGATTATTTCTATACCTATTCCTTATTTACTTCAATATTTTTTAGTAAAATAATTTATTCTGAAAAAAACTTTTTGAGCAAAAAACTTAACATGCGCACCTTTTCCGCATACGTAAAGCTTAAAAGCGACTTATAATTAGGTTGGTATTCCTGTTAAATGCTTTTCATTGATAGCTTAGTGGTTAAGTGCGCAGTCATCAGTGTTATTTTGAAATTTTTTTTATCTTGCTTATATATTTATAGCAAAAAAATAATAATATAGCAAAAAAGATTTTAAAAATTTAAAATAAAATTTTAAAGTTTTTTCATTTTGTAGATATATTATATACAATTATTCCGTATAATGCCTTCAAACTCAACATATGCCCACGGCGTTTACACTTACAAACGTTTGTACGTTCATTCTTATGATTAAAAACTAAAGAATAATAAATAATAAATTAGGCGTTTAATAGCCTCAGCTATTAATAGGGTGGCCATCTGCGAGTATTTAGCCGGGACAGTCCCGTATTTTTACAAAATGTCCCGTGTCCTTTATTTGACCACATTTGTCCCGTATTTTAAAATAATTTAGTACAAATTTCACTTTTTAATTTTAAATGAAAAGTTTAACGTTTTTTTTTTTAAACAAATTTGCGATTTATGATGTCAAGTTTCTTTTAAATTTCGAATTTCGTCGTATTGTCTTGAAATCTGTATTGAAAGTTTTTTAAAGTGACAAGAAATTATTTATTTTAATATTTAAATTTATATTTGTGATTCCTAAATAAGATTAATATATTAAACTTGTTATATTAAGTAAGATAGTAAGTAAAAAATATACAATTAAGATTGTTTTAATTAGTAATTTGACTTTCTTATAGCATCATGTCTGAGAAAAAGAAACGAAAAACTCAATGGAGTAACAAATATGCAACTGAATTTGAATTTATTAAAAAAGTGGTCGGAAACCACAGTAAAGCGTATTGCAATTTATGTTCAGCAGAAATAACACAAGTAGTTGCACCGTTTATTGATGTGACAACAAAAAGTGAACTAGAAAAGGCTAATTTTATAGCTCTTGTAACAAATACTTTCTATCATAAGAGCATCAAAATGTTGCCTGTAATTGCAAGATTCTTTAATCCAGTCATTGATGTTCTTAACAAAAAAATTTCACTCCAAATAATTCCAAATTAACAGTCAACAACAATTTCTAATTTAATTTTAAAAATAATTGAAAAACAAAATTTAAAGGAAAAAGTAGTTGCGTTCACAGCTGAAAATACAAATTTGAATTTTAGTAGACTCAATCGTAATGGTGTCAATAATGTCTAACGTAAGCTTCAAAACGATTTAAAAAGAGAAATTATTGTAAATGGATCTATGGCTCATACAGCACATAATGCTTCAAATTAAAATTTATAAACATTTAAATATTTACACTGTGAGAACAGAAAAATTCAAACAGTTTTGTAATGAAGTTGATTCGTATTATAAACCTACAGTATTGGACAAAACATTTGCAACCAACATCGAACAATGCTAAAAAGTGTTCCTAATTTTCATGTCTTAAAAACGAAACGCATTATAATATCACAGCAAACAGTTCAGGAGTCTTGAGTCATAGCATGCCATGACATGAGCAATCAGCTGACAGGTGACAGCACGCAGGCAGAATTTCGTTGACAAGTGCCATTTTGTAGCGGACAAAACAAGTGCAACTTTTTTGGTTTGTTTCATTTTATTAAGTCTGGTCCGTGTCAACGTCACGAAAGTTTTTTAATAGTTAAAGGAAGAACCAAGAAGTTTCCAGAAGCATGCAGAAGCTTCCAGAAGTTTCCAGAAGAAGCATCTGAAAGTATCCAGTAGCATCCAGAAATATCCAGAAACATTTAGAAGCATCCAGAAGCTTCCAGAAGCATCGAAAAGAAGCATCTAGAATCTTCCAGAACAGGTTCACACAGGTTCATTTTACTATATATAAGACATGTAAATCGACATGTAATTTAGTCAGTATATGGAAGTCAATCAGTCAGTATTATCAAGACAGTTTGTCGAAGTGAGTTTTATCAAAGTCTTTTTAATCGAAGAACATCAATACATCAAGTGAAATACAACAAGTGTTTCATGACATCTATACAGTTCACATCCAACCAAGACGTTGTGTTCCACAGAGCATTATTGTATCATCACGAGGTAAATGTAACAGGGTAAGCATTGAGAAGCGTAATTATTCATTTTTATTATTTTTATGACTTCAAGTGCAAAAATGGCTCCCGAAAGTCTTGGATTGGAACTAAGAAAGAAAATTATTGGCGATTACGTAAGTGAATGTCTCAAAAAAGTATTTGTGATAAATATCGCGTGAAAAAATGGACCGTATCAAGACTATGTTCCAAATATCAATCTACGGGGAAGTTGGCAGCAGATAAGGTGGAAGACCGCGTTCCACCACTTCTAGAGAGGATTCTATGATCGTCAGATCCGTCAAGAACGATCCCTGGATATCATCAGTCGAGATACAAAAGCAATTAAAACTGCCTGTATCGGACCGAACAATCAGACAACGTGCTGTTGAAGCCGGATTGTTTTCTCGACGCCTTGCAAAGAAACCGCTGATTTCACTAAAAAACCAGAAGAAAAGACTCCTGTTTGATACATCTCATATAGACTGGAATGTGCAGAAATGGCGATCTGACTTGTTCAGTGATGAATCGAAGTTCAACATCATTGGGAGCGATGGCATTTGCCGTGTACGTCGACCGGCCGGAAAACGCCTCGATTTACGTTACTGCCATAAGACCGTGAAGCATGGTGGAGGCAATGTAATGGTCTGGGGGCGTTTTTCTGCTAACGGTCTAGGTCCAATACATCGAAACAATGGAATAATTGACCGTTTCATGTATAAAAATATCCTGAAAATTGAAAAAATGCAGCACTTTTATATAAAGAAACTAAATTAACATTATTTGGTTGCACTCGTTTTGTCCGATACTGTATGTTAAACCATTTAAGCACACGCTTTTTAACACTTCAACTGAAATTTTTTGTTTAATTGAGTTTTACAATTCTTTGAAGGATTACTTTGCATCGTTAACAAAGTGTCCACCAGTTATCAAATCTTTTTTTGACAACAGTGAAAATAAATTTTGGAGGTTATTTATTGCAAATCAGCATAAAAATTTAAATGATTCAATGAAACTTATTGAATCATTATCTACATCAAGTTTTGAAGCAGCAAATTAAATGAAAATATTGAAAGGAAAAATAATAAATAGAAAAGCATTTAGATTTCAACCTACTGATTTTAAACCTGAATTTAAAAAGCTAAGTGAACCTAAGAAAAATCAAGTAATGATCAAAATGAATGATTTTTATGAAACTATATTCAATTATATTCAGTTATGGGAAAATTCAATAGATGGTTTGCAAGTTTTTATGTGGATGATAATGAATAAATATCCTGATTAAAATGATGTCGAATTATTAACTCAATCTGTTAAGAAAAGATATGGAGAAAAGTTCAATAATATTATTAAATGTTGATTTAATATTTGATGAATATGGCTTAATGCGTGATTATGTTATACAAAATTTATCAGGCTGGTCAAACTTAACTTTCACCAGAGAGCATTTGGGTTTAGATTTTCATAAATTTTAGAGAAAATTCAACACCTTTAACAATTTTAGAAAAATTGCAGAGTTTGCATTTTTTGTTTGACTGGCTCATCAGCAGAAATTGAGAGATTTTTTTCGATAAATAATCAGATCTGAGATGATAACAAAAATCGACTTGATATTGAGACAGTTGATTCATTGACAACTATTAACTACAATTCTAACTTAAAATGCTTACATTTTTATAATCTAACTAAGGATAATGTTTCTTTCCTTAATAATGTTATTTCAAAAGAAAAATATTCAAAATAAAAATAAATTTATTCTTAAAACTTGATTTTTTTTTAAAAATATCTTACAGTTATTACTGAGTTTCTTAGCCATTAAATTAAACTTTAAATTTAAATTAAACAAAAAAAAGTTTGTTTGCTCTACAATAAGGTTATGCAATCTCAATTTTTTTACTGAAATGCACTTTTGTCATTCATTAAGAAATAAATTATAAGAAATAAATTATATGAAAATCTTGAGCAATTTTTTTAAAAATAACTACGAAATCTAAAATATTTCGAAAAATAAATTTAAAACTATTTTTTACTTCAATATATTAACAAAAAAATTTTTTTAGCGAATGTCCCAAGTATCAAGTATAAAATTTGCCCGTCTCTTGATACAAGTATCTTGTATCAAGAAACGGGCAAATCTAAAATTGAAGTTTCAAATTTTCCACTTGGATGAGACAATATGTTTTGCGCTTTTTCAATCTTGTCAATTTTTTAAAATATAACAACATTCACAAAATCAAAACAAAAAGCTTGAGCAAAAAAGACATGTAATTATTAGAAAAGTTTACTTATATAACATATGATCCTGAATAAAATGTTATGTAAGTGGATTTTTTACATTTTATAAACAGTATATATAAACAAACTGCGTATTTGTTTATATATACATTGGTTATATAGGGATCGTTAAGCGCAACAAAGTTTAAAAAAAAATTAGTTTATATTAAAAGATGATTTATATAATGTTTCTTTGCAAACACAAATACACTATACTTAAAATTTTGAAAAACGGCTGTAACCTATATTTATAGTAAAGAAATAAATGTTGCAAAAAAAGCTTTTAATTTTCAAAAGAAAGTTTTACAGTTTTTTCTAGCTGCGGGCTTTTTTTTTTTTTTTTTTTGCCTCCGCAGCAGCATCTTCTGGAATAGCAGGACTGTCTTATTAAGTTTTTTATTTATTAAGTTTTAGACAATTTTTTTTACGGACCATCCACAGCATGTTAGGACTATTTACCTGAGCGAATTAATAACATAAGTATCTCAATCATGAAATATACGCAACAATTTTTTTCTCCCGGTGTTTTGATGGTTTTACAATTTTTAACTTTTTTAAAATCTTTTCCTCTGTTAAAGTGTATAATATCGTTACATATGTTAGTATATAATCTCTATAAAACTTCAAAAGTATTTTGTATTTTAAAATAATCGAAAAAAATTAAAAAAATAAAACAGTGGTTGGACTCAAACCAGAGCTTTTTTTGTTCAGAGGTTCGGCGCGCAATCCATCCGGCCACGCTGGCACTTTGATGTTCAAAAGTTTTTAAAAGTATTGAATAATTTTTTTAATAAGTCAAACTATAAAACTTGATTAGATAACATTAGATAACTTCGAGTTTACATTAGTAGAATATTTGCATTCACTTTTGTTTACGTTTTCTCATTACGAAAAGTGCTGCGACACTTTTTCAAGGGTTCAAAAGGGCCAAGGGTTCCGTGTCGAATGGGCACTAACACTATTAAGTTCAGCAATAATACATAGAGATTACTTGTGTAGTACTTCTCTAATAATAATGTCTCTAATCTTTAAATATTCTCTAAAAAGTGTCAAGTCTATCAGCAATAATGTTAATAACAATAACTTATTTGTTTCAGGATAAGAAATACCTTAACTCGTCATACAAAATAAACGATGATTTAGCAATAATTTCAATTAAAATCAAATGAACTCCCTATTAATGAAAACAAAGTTTTAAATTCCACCCTCTAAATAAGCAGAAAAAATATATATAAATTTCAAAAGCTTTTCATAAATCTGATAATGTCTTTGAGAACTTTTTGTTTCTGAAACGATTTAATAATGTTTATTTTAATTTTTATTTTTAATAATTTTATTGAGATTTAACATTTTAAAGACATAAATGTTACATGGCGGTTATTAATAGTTATGACAATAGTTCTTAATTTTTGTTATTTGTATATATATATATATATATATATATATATATATATATATATATATATAAATATACATATATATATATATATATATATATATATATATATATATATATATATATATATATATATATATATATATATATATATATATAAATATAAATATATATATATATACATATATATATATATATGTATATATATATATATATATATATATATACATATATGTATATATATATATATATATATATATATATATATATATATATATATATGTATATATATATATATATATATATATATATATATATATATATATATATATGTATATATATATATACATTAGAATATACCTTCTTTACGTCTTATTGGATAGTCACAACACTTTTTTAATGCTTCAATTAAACATTTTTAAGAACTTAAAAATGTATATATGCTCTTATAACACTAAAAGCAATAAGTATACAAAATCATACACTTCATCAATTATAGATAAAATTAGAATATATTGTAACTAAAAAAAAAAAAATTCTTTATATGAATACGTTCCATAACTTTTCGTTTACTTATTTATTAAAAGAACTTTTGCAATAAGGTTCAGAAATATATGAAAATGAAGCTTTTTATACTAACTATATAGTCTTATTTCTTATTATGTAAGTTTTGTAACATATTTATGAAATGTTTTATGTAAAATAACTAATTGTTTATACAACAGCTTTGAATAAATATTAAGTAAAAACATACTATTTCAATTCAAATATTTATATTGCCATATTTTTACTACTTTTTCTCGTGATACAATCTGAAATTAAATTAGTATTTATGTTTATAAAATTTAATTGGTAATTGAAACTAAACTGGCATTTATGTTTATAAAATTCTTTATAAACATAAATACCAACTTCAATACCAAAAAATAAAACTTTTCCTTTTTTTTTTTGAAAAAAAAGGTAGAAGGTTTTATGTAAAAAAAAGTCTTTCTTTGTTATAAATGAATCTAAGTTTAATTTAAATAAAAATTGCGCAACATTTATTACTTTCAAAATAAATAAAAGTGCATGGTTAATGATAATAAATAAATATAAAAACAAATGTTTAAATGTCTAGATATCAATATTGCTAAATCAAGTTATCTAAGATAAACTATTTACTGAATGTTTCTGACAACTACTGATTACATATCTGATACAAACGCTTAATGGGTTATCAATAATTTTTACATTTGCAAACTGCAGCTGATACTTTATTATTTGTCTTCGGTGATTGAACATGTTGCAATATGTACGAGAAAGCTACAGCAACTACGACGTCCTCTTGAACTGGGTATTTAACCAGATTTTTGAACATTTCAACTTTTCTTAGAAACCTTATATTAGGATTAATTTTATTATATTATATTATAACCTTATATAAGGATTAATTTTATTATTACAATATATAGGTATGCTCTTTTTTGTTTTTTCTTAATAAATGACTCTCATTGCCACGTATGCAAAATCTTTTTACACTTAAATTTTAAATATACAAAAACAGCAACATCAAGTGGTTGCAGCATATGGGTTGCGTTAAGGATTAAATATGTAACGCAGACATTTTTTTCCTAACATGCTTTTATGATATCAGACAAAAAATGTAAAGCTAAATTTATCTCTAATAACGATCTTCGTTCCTAGAAGAGTTTGCTACTTCAGCATTTCTACAAAAGATTTTAGTGAACCAATGCTCAAATGTTCAACCAGATTTTCAACTGTCGAATATACTTCCGGCAGGGCTACCACAAGTCTACTCTATTAGCAGTTTTTGGCTTTATAAACAATCATGGGAGAAAAAACTGAGCAGCCGCACTCCTGCAGTATATAATACAAATAGCTCTTTTGGAATGCCGCATTTTTCTTTCTACACGTTTAAGGCCACGCCTACATATTACTGTTTTATGCATTGGTTATTGCTTGTTAATAGTTCAAATATACTAATATAAGAAATCATTTTTAGTGTAATGGATAACTCATAAAAAAATGAATAAAGTAAATCTTATCAGTTTTAGTTCTTACTGAAGTTACGTTGTCAGCAGTTCTGGCAGTCAGATTGTTGCAAAAAATAAGGAGTTTGGTTCAATTAGAGCCAGAGGAGTTATTTTTGAATCAGTGACACCTATTCTGTGTGGAGAATTTTTTCCCTAGCAGACGTATATCCATACTATCCAAAGGTGTTTTCCAATGCATATAATCAAACTCCTTGTTTACGGTCATAAATTCTCATATTACTTGCACTTTTTTTTAGAATATTTGCAAGTCTTTCTTTTTAACAAAAATAACTATTTGAAACATTTAAAAATTAAAATGGGATTGAAATTTCAAATACTCAAAATTATTTAAAAGTTAAAAAAAGTTACATATGACAAACAATACAAAATCGCTAACAAATCAAGAAAAAAAGTAATTGTAAAAAAAGATGAAATCGACATTCACTGTTGCAGAAAAGTTTAGATTTTTTTGGAAATTTAATTGGGAGTACCAAGATATAGTGGTATTTTAATTAGAATATACCTTTTGAACATCTACATATGGGTTTTTAGAATTCAGTTTATGCGAAAAATTATGATTATATTTTGAACATTTTTCGGAGACATTTAAAAATCATTATTTTGTTGTTTGAGTTCGGTTAACTCATGCACATTTGCACAATCAAGATCACATCAAAATCATAATAATTTCAAAGTTATACAAAGAATATTATATACTAGAAAATAAAATTGAAATGGTTGGTTATTTTGCAATTATATTTTCCGACTAATATTTTTGTAAGTAGCAAGTAAAACTATCGAAGTCACCTCCATTATGAAAGTCCGTTTTACGGTATATTGTTTATTTTTGAAACGTTACGTAATGATTTAGAGTTATGCTCAAATACGAGCCAACTTCGTTGTTATAAATGACAATAAATTATGTACTTTAATTGGTTGACTCTCCTTTCAAACTCTTATGGCAACACTGTCTTATAGGTCCGCAAACATGAAAAACTTTTTTTATCAACATTTTCCCAATTTTATTCTCTACGTCTACAAATCTCTGTTTTCCCTAATTTTGAAAATGTATGCTCATTCTAATAATGATTATGGCTTATTATTATTCGAATTTCTCCTTGCATATACATTAAGTATCCAAAAACCTATATTATTTTTACATAAACATTTGCTATATGCCTGAGTATTATTTTTAGTCGAGTTGAGACATCTTTTTATCAAATTATAATATAAATCTATAAGAATATATATGTTACTATAAATAAACTATTATAGTAACGTATATATTTTTATTGGTTTGCATTCTTATATTTTTCTATCAAAACAATAAGATATAAAACAAAAGATATAAAAAAATAAGATATAAAACAATAAGATATAAAACAACAAGAATATATATTACTACAGCAGGTTTTTTTTCCATATTGAACTTAGTTAGAATAGCATAAAAATTTTATGTATACCTAATATACATAAAATATAGATAGTTTTGGTAGAAATTTTGAAAAAAAAAAAAGGTAGATCTTATAAATAACAAATAAATAAAAAATATACCTCCCAGCGGGCACGGGTACATTCATTGTACGTACAAAAGACATCCGGACGGAACGTACAACTTTGGTTCAGAATTGGTTCAGATTCGAGATACTGATGTACGTCCAAGTGAACGTACAATGAACGTACAATTTGAACGTTTAAAGTGCGTCCAAGTTTGTATCAGAACTTACTTCACAAATTAGAATTTAAATTTGTTTATTATAATTTATACAATGAACTTTTTATTTCAATTAAATGAAATAAAATGAAGTTCTTTTAAAAAATGTTTAAGTAGAAAAAACATACACACAATGACTCTGATTACGTTTTTTTTTTTGAATGCTTGTTTAACTTTTTTGTCCATGTAGTTACATTTTATTGAATATTACCTTATAGGAACATAAAATATTAACCAAGTACCAAATTTTATATAAATTAACTGAGAAAATATCAGTTTAACAGAGTTTAAGTATGACAGTTTTAAGTATTCTTTAGGGTAAGGTGGGGTAATCTGAGCCTATTTTTACCTATTTCTGACTTTGAGTTAAAAAAAAACAATGCTTAGGTATCGGTTTTCTGATAAATGATGTCTTAAAATCATGATTGGACATCCTACTAAACAAATTTAACAAAAAACTATTACTTAAAATACTATCATTAAGTCAGGGGAGCCTTTATTCGAAGATACCTATATAGACCCACATTACCCCACTACGTGGGGTAATGTGGGTCTTCATAAAATATTGGTAGTTCTGGTTTAAAATACTGCTGCTTATGAAAAATCTGACATACATTCTATATGTACGCACCTTTTTTATAGTATATATACAAGGTTTTATTTTAAAAAGTAGTTTTAAGTTATTTTTTTTGAAAAGAAAAGTGCATACATACACAGCACAACAATAAAAATTAAAAACTCGGTCAAATAAAAGTAAAAAAATAGTGATTTAAAACAGAAATCATGTTTGAATAAAGTGTTTTATAAAAAATAACTATTTTTTTGATGATTGCACTTTTATGGTAAAATTCCTGCTATTTTGGGCACTTCTTAGATTTTTTGGGTTTTTTTGATATTTCTTTGATACTTCAGTAAAGGTAATAGTTTTTTTTGTACATTTTTTTTTAACTTTGTTTTTTTCCTCTCTGACTTTTCGTTCCTCAAGTAACCGTCGTTTGACTTTCTCATTTGTAAGGAGTTCTCCACATTTTGCTTGTACTCTCTTCCTTTTTTATTTTTGTTGTTCAATTATTGCTGCTGTTTCTGCAGATACATTAGGACATATGACTGACCTTAAAGCTTCTCGCATAGCTGATCTCGGTGTTTGTATTCTTGGAGATTTAGGGCTATAACGTTCAGGTGATTGATTGAGAAAGTCAATACCTGTTATTCTTCTTTACATCTTTTCTTTACTTAATGGTGAGATACCTGAACCACGAAATCCTGCTAAAGCATTGGCGGGAGAGAGTCTCTGACACAATTGTTTCAATAATCCTGTAAAAGCTGTCTTATCAATATTTTTTTGTTGTGTTTCTCTTGCAAACCGCTTTAAAATTTTTCTCCACTCATTCTTTAATGGTCCAAAGACAGCTACATCTAACGGTTGTAATGCGTGTGAGCAATTTGGTGGAAGACAAATAATTTGGATATCGTTGTCCATGGCTGCTTTTATAGTACCATATGTTAAATGACTTTCATGACCGTCATAAAGCAGGAGTATTGGTTTTTGATCTTGGTCAACAAATGGTAGGAAGTGCTCGACAAACCTAAATAAAGAATGTATTTACTTCTATTGAATCATTTGTACCGCCTTCAAGAGCAACAAAGGCTATTCAGTGTAAATACATTAATAAAAAAAAGGAAAGAAAAAAAAATGAAAATAGAAAAATAAAAATTATAAAATTCAAGTAAAATACCAGTTTTCAAATAGAAAGTCTTGCATCCATCCACTTGCTGTTGCCCCAAAAGCACATCCTGGTGGTCCATTTTCTACCCATTTAGAATACAGATAGCCTTCTCCCTTAAAAACAACAAATGGTGGAGATATCTTCCATCTGCAGACACGCAGAATAGCACAGAGTACATAGCTTTACCAGAAGAACCAGCCAGTTCATAAGCATCTTTGCTTTTTGGATGTACAAATACTCTCTTCGTTAAGTGATTTGTGGAAAGCCCAGTCTCGTCAAGATTGTATATACTACTTGGTACAATGTTATTATTATGAATCACATCAGATAAAATAGTAAAAAATTTATCTACAACTTCATGTGTTAAACTTTTAGCTCTTGAAAATGTAAGTATTTGAGATTTGCGTAATCGAAGTTTATCAACATGACGCTTCTTAAAAGAAATTATCCAATCTTTTCCAGGAATTCCATTTTTAAAAGGAGTTTTCATCCTCATTGTTGTGCAAAATTGAGCAACTAAATTACAAATGTCAAGAGAATCTAATGGAAGACCATATCTTTGACAATACTGCGCTGCAGCTACAATCATAGTTTCATCATTATCACTCAGCACATTTTTTCGACCTTCACGTTTGTTTGCATTAAATTCTTGTTGTTTTATTCTTCGTCTCAATGTTTCTTTAGGAACAGAACATTCTTTAGCAGCATGATAAATAGTATTTTTTTTTCTCACATACTAACACAATTGCTCTTTCCAAACTATCAGCATTGTACTTGGATTTTATTTTTTTATTATAACATCTTGGCATTTTTTAAATACTTTCTAAAGTAATAATTATGAAAAATCTGTTAAACTTTTAGTGAAATAAATTAGCATAAATCATAAAATATCACCAAAAAATATTTTAACACCATATAGGTCTTATATAATATTTTATTTGACCTAGGTATTGTTTCATACAAATAAATACACATGTTTCTTAATATAAACTTCAAAGCTATAAACTTCAAACATAAGTGTTTAATAGTTCTAAATAATTATTAACACAAAAATAGTTAGGTCTGATGAAACTAATAGGTTTATAATGTTACTAACAACAACTTCGATAATATAATTACATATCATAATATTTTATATACATAGACCCACTTTACCCCACCTGATTATATTTCAAATTATAAACAAACCATGTGCGTTAGTGTCTTACAGGTATACTTTCCTTAAAATATAGTAACTTTACTTTCAAAATAAAAATTTTTCATACGTTTACGACTTATTTGAATATATTTTCTCTGAAGTTTAAAAACGGAGAAAAAAATGACTTGGTTTATGTATCTAGCATTTTAGCAAAAAAAGTGCCGTTTCTAACAACATAGCAAGGTTATATTTTAAAATTAATTAGCCTAATATGCTATAACAACGTGGTAAAAATTTCAACTTTATACCTAAAGCCATTATTAATATAACAGATAAATATGAATTACCCAGATTACCCCGTAGACCCACATTACCCCACCCTACCCTATAGCTTTTTTGAAAAATTTACTTTAAAAGTATGGCTTTCGCATTTGCATGACTAGAAGTTCCATCAACTATAGTTATACTGTAGGAATATATATATATATATATATATATATATATATATATATATATATATATATATATATATATATATATATATATATATTCCTACAGTTTACGGCTAAGAAAACGTGTTTGTGGTAAAAAAAAATGGCTCTTTGCTTGTTTGTGATATTAAAGCTGAAAAAATTAAGGTTATATTATGTCAAAACAAAATTAATTTAATTGCAGGAAGTAACTGATCCACAAAAACGCAAATTAAAAGACTAGAATGTTTTTGATTTATTTTTCAAACATAAAAACATTCAGAATGCTTTTATTTTTTTATTTTTTAACTGTAAAACATGCGCGGAGTGTTGCAACATCGACTATCTTATAGCCTGATTTGCAACGGAGTGCTGCTACATTGACTGACAAATAACCTGACTCGCAACGGAGTGCTGCTACATCGACTGACAAATAGCCTGACTTGCAACGTAATGATGCTACATTGGCTGAGGGTTTGGTTGGGGTAGGCAATCTATCAAAAAATTAAAAAAAAAATAAAAAAAAAAGCTTTTCCTGTCTTTAAAATTAAAATAAACCTAAAACTGGCATTTTATGGTAAAATCTTAAAGACGACCATTATTAGAAATCTAACAATATTTGCAAAATATGTATATTCTAATTATACTATAATTATTTTGAATTTTTTAGAAAAGGAAAAATTTGGTTCACAATTAAAAACAAAAGCAACAAAGAAAACTATAATGTAAAAACTAGTTAGCGCGTTCTCCAAAGTAATAAAGATGGATATAAAAGATATATTCGAGCCGCTGCAAAATATAGTAATATACCATTAACAACGTTGATTGATAAACTAAGGGGAAAAAGCCAATAGGTGGCCAACAATATGTTGGAATAACCAAGGAAAAACACTGGTCCATAGAGTATTTATTAAAGCATGACTAAGATCTACTGCTTATTTCTATGCCAAAAGCATCGAAATTCGAAAAATCGAAATAAGCTGTAGATTAATAAAAGCATATTCCAAAAAATTGACGTAAAGAGTGTTAGGCATCACGTGATTGGCTCCTCCTAATATGAAATAAATACACTCAGATAACACTAAATTCCTAAAGAGTGTAATAAAACAAAAATAATAAACAAAAAAAAAGTAAAATCTGACAAAATTGCCCCGCTATTCTTCCCAGAAAACAGCTATAGCTAAACTTTAATGGACATATATAGACATTTTAAGCTTTTCACTAAAGCTTTGCTCACTGTTGCTTGGTAGACTATTAGTGGTAGCCGCAAAAAAAGGCTAGCCAATAGCTTACTAATTTAACATGTCGGGAAGTTATCGGCTGGCCATGTATTGCGGCTTCCACTAATTACCCACTAAATTGGTACTGTGGTTTATCCTCCTCCGGCTAATTGCCATATAGAGGCCACATTACCAAGGACCGCAAAAACAAGTTCGGCTCCAAAAGGAGTGTCATAACCCGCTCTACGGACCAAGAGTAAAGTGATTTTAGGAAGAACGAAGACATGTTAGATTGAAAGATAGAAGTAGTCGATTTAGAAAGATAGCATAAAGACAGCGAACAGGATTGCACGCGGTGTTAAAAGGTGCAATTTAAATATGTTCACGAATTAATTTTTAATTAATACGTAACATCCCACTAAATACGTAAATCCAACATACGTAATTACCCACTAAATAAACAATGAGTAAAACTGCCATGAACCGCTCAAAATGGCCATATAGGTCTAAACCAAGTCTTTGATAGCAATGTTTGTGGGGCTTATAAAGGGATTTTTTAGAAACAATATATTGTGGTTCACCAAAAGGTTTTGAGCAATTTATTTTTCTCCTTGTCACATATCTTGAAAAATGCTTTGCTTAAATCTTTTTGTTGAGTGGAATTTTTTTTTTTTTTTTTTTGAGTGATTCTAAGGAAATAACTCTTCTTTAAATAGTAGAAAAACTTTTTGTATTCTGTTAACTAAAAACTTTGTACCAATTACTTCACAATTAAATAAACGATGCTTCAATCAAAGATTATAAGTTGACAAATTAACCAGTGGGCACATTGCTAAATAACGTTGGAACATGGCTAAATAATGTTGTTATTTGTGTTTTAATAACTTTGGATTAAGGATAGATTAATGGAAAGGATAGATAACGTTAGATTTTCCAACGTTTGATTTTCTAACGTTAATCAACGTTGTAATTTTGATGTAAAAGCAACGTGTTTTATTGGAACTCGAACTCCGATTGCACGCTACTCACTATAACACACTTTTAACAATGCTACACAGTCGTACTCGTTGAGGAAATATTTATTTAAAAAAATTATGAAAAATTCACTTTTTTTTTGTGAAAAGTTAAATATAAATTAAATTTGATATTGTATTTATTTTTGAAAAATTAAATATTCAAACAATTTAATACATCAGTAAATACATTTTAATACAATAAGTAATACATCAGTAATACATCAGTAATACATCAGTAATACATCAGTAATACATAAAAAAAAAAAAATTAGTTCTAATAAAAATAACGTTAGGGTAACCAATGTTATTACAATGCTAGATTTAGTTAGTCAATGTCACCCAACATAAATCCAACGTTGGATCGACAGCATATGCTTACTGGGTAAGGTTCAAGACTATTGTAATTGTTAGGGAAACAATAACAGAAACAATAGCTGTTATTGTTGTATTAATTTTTTAGAAATAATAGCAATATCTGAGGTTTATAAATATTGTAATACAATAAATAGTGTAATACATTTATTGTAGTTACAATAAATGTTGTATTTTACTTCAATAATATTTTGTGCAAAAATTTTTGATTTGTTTATCAGTTTGTTTAACTAAACTTAATTTTCAATTAAATATCAAATAGTTTATCAATGCTACTTTCCTTTGTCAGGCTTCCGGATAGCCAATATTTTGTTGGCATTTGCAGTTTAGATATAAAAAATAAAGGTAGGTATGCCGTTTCATTTGAAGGGGGGAGGATTACTACGTGCAAATGACCCCCTTTAGTTACGAATTCCGAATGTTTTGCCCAAATTTTGTAACAAAAACCAAGAAAAATATATTTATTTAGTATTCTACATTGCCTCATTTTCCATGCAGGAGCTCTTTATAAACATTAGGACACGGCCCTGAAAAGTAATGAGAAATCTGAAAATATAAAAATTATTTTCGAAAAATATCTATATTAGTCTTTTGGTAAAAAATAAATAGTTCTAATGTTTAGAGAATGCCCGAATTAAAAAAGTAATACATGAAATTAATACATTATTTATCAATTTTACTTGCAATGCACTACAATAGTTATTGTAATTGTTTTTTATGAAACAATACAATTGTTATTGTAATTTTATTTCATTAAAATATTACAGTACAATATTAGGAAAATAATACATTATTACAATAATAATTTACGTATAAATGGATTAGAAAATGAAAATTGAAATGTATGTGAACCCATTATAAAAAAGACGTTGTAATAATTTTATGATATGGTTGGATTTTGATTGAGACTCTAGGTTACCAAACTCCAACAACGTTTGTGCATTTATAATGGTATTGTTCTAAGGTTTGTCTATCTAACATTAGAACAACGTCGGAAAATGAATGTCAATTGAGGTTTTTAATGTTCTTAATAAATGGACGTTGGAACAACTTTAGTTAGTTAACATTAAACCAACATTTGTCTGATTAAGTTTTAAACAACGTTTTCACCGTTTGCTTTTTTACCTTTTTGACTTTTGACATCGAAGCAACGTCAGCATTCGAACCTAAACACAACTTCATTTTACAACACAAACGAAACTTCTGCATTTTTAAATGTTAAACTTAAACGTTATCGAATCTTAAACATGATGTAATAATCATAAAAATGATGTAAATAAATATGCAGTTTAAACTTAAATTTAATAACTTTTTTCTAGTACCCTAAACTAGATCGCTATTATATCTCAATGGAGTTGTTTAAATTGGTTTGAGTAAGATGAGACGTACTGGGACACCTCGTCTCGGACTCTTAAGGTTGATTTAAAGGGAAATTTTTAAAATGACCAGAGAAAGGCGCTAAAAATAAAGTAAAGTGAGCAGGTTAAATCTCAAGTCGGTCGGTATAAACTTTAAATTCGTAAAGTTAAATTAATTGATAAAGGGTTAGGGTTATTTTTTAAAACCGCTTAACTCTAGTTAGGTTCAAAACCTCTATTTTTTGTTACTTTTTATGTTGTGAACAAAAACCTAACTCTTCTTAGTAGTTTCTAAAACAGTTTTGATAGCAGTTTACAATGCCTGCCACATGTGTCAATGGAAAAATAAATGGCTAGAAAGAGTTGTTTTCAATCATTTCATATTTTTCTACGCTCAGACAAACAGTATTCTAAGATGAATAATAAAGATCATAAAATCTTACGACTGATTTACTTTGCGTTCCTTGAGTTTGCTTTGGGATTGTTGATCATTTATTGGTATTTCAGTAAGAGGGACCAAAGATATCTCATTTGTCATTTGTTCTAACTAATCACATTTCTGAAAAGTCAAATGACTTATCCAGTAAAATGCCATTTGAGTTTGTCAGATAGCCTAGATCACTGGTAAAGATTAAAAGATGAAAGGCTACATATTTCTTTTGTACACTTTTGGTCTCAATGACAAGAAAATAAAAGCCAATTCAACAGCATCAATACATTGGTTATGCATTGATGCCGTTAATTGGTTTGTATTCGAGGCTGTGGAATATTATGATCCAATATTTTCAAAATACAATGTACAGAACCTGATTCAGTTGTTAAAAAACTTTGAGTGAGCCTTCATGATATGTCTGCCTTTTCATTTAAAAACTATTGAGCCTAAAATTATTGGTTCTTTGTAAAAAGATGTCAGTATAGGTAAGTTTACGTGAAAAAAAGTAGCTTTGATAATAATTATTAGACAAAAAAACACCTAATAAAGTGGCAGCTGATGGTAAAGATAGCTATTTATTGAAATCACTTTTTATCTTTTATTTTGTGCACTGTTAAAAATTTCTCTATTTTATGGAATTATTTTCCATTCTTAGTACGGAAAGTATCCATTAAACAAAATTGTTGGAAATTTTGCTTATTTAAGTATAGATTTTGAAACACAGAAATTTTTGTTGGAAAAAATTTTTATTATTGAAGCCTAAGAATAATGTTAACATACAACCTAGTGGGAACAGAATCAATCAGGCGTCTTACGGACGTCTTAATCAGGTCGCGACGTGTCAGACCAAAATAAGAGGTCCTAAAAACTTTCGGTGAAGACGTCTTTATTAGGACGTACTCGTGACGTTTTCATAAAAAAGTTATTAGGACTTCCATATTAAGACGTTCTATTAACATCCCTAAGACCTACTTTAGACGTCCTAATTACCTTAGAAATTGTTTGTCTAAAAGACGTCTAAAGGACAGATTCAAAAAAGTTTAAATTATAAGTAGACTTATATTAACTTGTATATAAACTTAGCGCATAAAAATATTATACGCTAACTCGGATAATTTAAAATGTCTACTTGTTTAGGTTGATTATTAGTTTTTGTTGGTTATTTATCGTTTAAAATTATTTATAATTTTTAAATAAAAGAAAATTGAGTTTAATTATTAAGTGTAAATAAGTTGCCAGTATATTAAGGGAATTTTGATAAAAGATGCAAAGTGAATTGTTGCAATATGACTTTCACTGTGTATTTTATAGAGTACTAGCATGAGTTACCCGGCGTTGCCCGGGCCATTATTTAAACTGGCTTACCTGATATCTGTACACAAAAATGGGTCCAAAAATGGGCCTAAAAAATCGGCCCAAAAAATGGTCCCCCCTGACCCCGGGGTCAGGGGGGCCCATTTTTGGGCCCCCTTGACCCCGGGGATCGGGGTACGGGGTCAAAACCCAGCTAAGAACCTTCTCCCCCTCGAGGACTACCCCCATGCCAAATTTCATCGAGATCGGTCCGGCGGTTTGGATTTCTATAGAGAACAAACAAACAAACACACACACACACATTGCCTTTTATATATATAGAAGATAGCTGGAGTTACCCGGCGTTGCCCGGGCCAATATTTAAACTGGCTTACCTGATATCTGTACACAAAAATCGGCCCAAAAATCGGCCCAAAAAATCGGCCCCCCTGACCCCGGGGTCAGGGTGGCCCATTTTTTAGCCCCCTTGACCCCGGGGGTCGGGGTACAGGGTCAAAACCCAGCTAAGAACCTTCTCCCCCTCGAGGACTACCCCCATGCCAAATTTCATCGAGATCGGTCCGGCGGTTTGGATTTCTATAGAGAACAAACAAACAAACAAACACACACACACACATTGCCCTTTATATATATAGAAGATATATATATATATATATATCTATATATATATATATATATATATATATATATATATATATATATATATATATATATATATATATATATATGTCTGTGTGTCTGTATAAATATATACAGTAGCGTGCAAAAGTAACCGGACAAGAGCATAACTTGAGATAACTTTTCATTGAAAAGTCCAATTTCTTTCAAGTTTTCATTGAAATGTCAAAAAATTGATTACAAATCTAAAAACAAATGAATTTTATAAATCTAAGCAAGCTAATCTTAAAAGTTTATTAAATTAAAATATGCGTGTGCAAAAGTATCCGGACAAAAAAAAAACTTGAATTAGGTTTTTTTTTAAACATTTTTAAAATTGAAAATGCTTTATTTTAAAGTAAATTGATTACTGCTTGAGAGTGACAAGGCATTGAGCCCACCAGCTTCATAATCACAATAATTTTGATTTTTCCCCTATTTTGTTTCAGAGTATTCAATAAATCACGTTTGCTTGTTGGTTTTCGAACTGAAATTTATTGATCAATGAGCTTACATAGACATTTAATAGAATTAAGGTCAGGACTTTGCTAAGGCTATTCGATTAATTGAATTTCTTTGGTTTAGAACAAGTTTTTCACAAGGGTTAAAGTGTGCTTTGGGTTATTGTCATGCTGAAATATCCATCCTCGAGCCCTGAAAAATGTTTCACACAAAATGTTGTCTTGGTAAATGCTAAAATTAAAGAACTTTATAATATAAAATGTAGTGTTGACACAATCAAACGTCTTTTGAGGTCTGCAAATCTATTTGGAAGATTTTCTACAAAGAAACTTTTTTTATAATTATAAAAAATTTAATATATTTATATAAAGAATTAAAAAGCACGCTTAAGATTTGCTAATGAACATTTGAGTTGGGCAAGAAAACAGTGAGTGAAAGTACTTTTTAGTAATGAACTTAAGTTAATGTTATTTGGATCTGATAATATTAGATAAGTCCGTCGACACAAAGGCCATAAAAACGATCCTAAATACTAGCTACCAATAGTAAAGCACAGAGGTCGAAACGTTATGAACTGGGCTAACTTGAATAGAGATTGTATTGGTCCTATCCATTTGATTGATGGCAAAGTGGACAAAAATATGTACTTTGTATATATTTTTGTATACTTAAGAATGTTATGATACCACATGTTAAAGACAAAATGCCTTAAGGAAGGATGTTTTAGCCGGACAATGACTCAAAGCACACTTCAACCCTTGTGAAAAACTTATTCAAAACCAAAGAAGTTCGATTAATCGAATAGCCTTAGCAAAGTCCTGACCTTAATTCTATTGAATGTCTATGTAAGCTCATTGATCGATAAATTTCAGTTCGAAAACCAACAAGTAAACGTGATTTATTGAATACTCTGAAACAAGATTGGGGAAAATCAAAATTATTGTGATTAAGAAGCTGGTGGACTCAATGACTTGTCACACTTAATTTACTGCAATTTGCTTTAAAATAAAGCATTTTCAATTTTAAAAATGTTAAAAAAAACAACCTAATTCAAGTTTTTTTTTTCTGTCCGGATACTTTTGCACGCGCATATTTTAATAAAATGAACTTTTAAGATTAAACTGCTTAGATTTAGTAAAAATTCATTTGTTTTTAGATTTGTAATCAAGTTTTTGACATTTCAGTGAAAATTTAAAAGAAATTGGACTTTTCATTCAAAAGTTATCTCAAGTCATGCACTTGTCCGGTTACTTTTGCACGCTACTGTATATATATATATATATATATATATATATATATATATATATATATATATATATATATATATATATATATATATATATATATATCAAAATCTAAATTTCTCACTTATAAAGCAAGTGCTTTGCCACTACCCTACTACTGCATAATTAAGTATTCATTTTGTTTTTTTTAACTTTATACTTAATAATTTGTCTTTTTTTTTTCAGCACTTGGCAGTAAAAAGGGTTTTCTCTGAAACCTAAAATTAAAATTGATTTTAGGAATAGAAAAGCATATCCTACAGAAACAGCAACACAATACCTAAATTTTACACCAGAACTTAGTCATAATGAACAAAATATTGATTTAAATTAATTACACTCCCAGTCAGTATCTAATTTTCGAAATTAAAAAATTTATATGTATATATATATGTATATATATATATATATATATATATATATATATATATATACGTATATATATATACATATATATATATACGGATATATATATACACATATATATATATATATATATATATATATATATATATTATATATATATATATATATATATATATATATATATATATATGTATATATATACATATATATATACGCATATATATATATATATATATATATATATATATATATATATATATATATATATATATATGTATATATATACATATATATATACGCATATATATATATACATATATATATATATATATATATATATATATATATATATATATATATATATATATATATATATATATATATATATATATATATATATATATATATATATATATATAAATATATATAAAGTGGTCTAACTGAGTCATTTAATTTGGAGGATAATTATAAAGTGATTGAAAGTTCTGACCATCTTAAAAGTGTCTCGTGATAATATAAAAGTTAAAAAAACCTAAAAAAGAAAAATACATCACTTCCTACTCCTTCTATTTCTTATGGGATCACCAATCAATTAACTGATGTATCTTTGCCTCCTCCGTTGGTCTTAATTGAATTTAAGGATTATGGGAAACGTTAATTAGCTTTGGATAACGCAAGAGAATTAAAAAGTGGTTCTTGTTTCACAAAAGTTTATGTCAGATTAGACCAAACCAAGAACAAAAAGGTAGCTCTATCTAAACTTTATGCTGAATGCAGAATTAAAAATAATGCTTTTCCAAATTCATTTGAAGGTCTGCTAGAATTGCATTATTAGATTACCCACACATTATTGCGATCACAGAAACGTGGTTCACTTCTACATCTTTAACAAATCTAGACAATTATACTGCGTACCTTCGAAATAGATAAATTCGTGGATGTAGTGTGGCCATATACAGTATTGGGCAAAACATTTGCAACCAACATCGAACAATGCTAAAAAGTGTTCCTAATTTTACATATCTTAAAAACGAAACGAACTATACTACCACAGAAAACAGTTCAGGGGTGTGGAGTCATAGAATGCCATGACATGAGCAATCAGCTGACAGGTGAAAGCACACAGGCAGAATTTCGTTGACAAGTGGCCTTTTGCAGCGGACAAAACAAGTGCAACTTTTTTGGTTTGTTTCATTTCTTAAGTCTGGTCCGTGTCAACGTCACGGAAGTTTTTTAATAATTAAAGGAAGTATCCAGAAGTTTCCAGAAGTTTCCAGAAGCATGCAGAAGCTTCCAGAAGTTTCCAAAAGAACCATCTGGAAGCATCCAGTAGCATCCAGAAATATCCAGAAACACTCAGAAGCATCCTGACGCATCCAGAAGCTTCCAGAAGCATCGAAAAGAAGCATCTAGAATCTTGCAGAACATGTTCACACAGGTTTATTTTACTATTTATAAGACATGTAAATCGACATGTAATTCAGTCAGTATATGGAAGTCAATCAGTCAGTATTATCAAGACAGTTTATCGAAGTGAGTTTTATCAAAGTGTTTTATCGAAGAACATCAATACAAGAAGTGAAATACAACAAGTGTCTCATTACATCAATACATTCCACATCCAACCAAGACGTTGTGTTCCACAGAGCATTATTGTATCATCACGAGGTAAATGTAACACGGAAAGCCTTGAGAAGCGTGATTATTTATTTTTATTATTTTTATGACTTCAAGTGCAAAAATGGCTCCCGACAGTCTTGGATTGGAACTAAGAAAGAAAATTATTGGCGATTACGTTAGTGGAATGTCACAAAAAAGTATTTGTGATAAATATCGCGTGGAAAAATGGACCGTATCAAGACTATGTTCCATATATCATTCTTCCACGGGGAAGTTGGCATCAGATAACAAAGGTGGAAGACCGCGTTCCACCACTTCTAGAGAGGATTCTATGATCGTCAGATCCATCAAGAAGGATCCCTGGATATCATCAGTCGAGATACAAAAGCAATTAGAGCTGCTTGTATCGGACCAAACAATCAGAGAACGTGCTGTTGAAGTTGGATTTTTTTCTCGACGCCTTGCAAAGAAACCGCTGATTTCACTAAAAAACCAGAAGAAAAGGCTCCTGTTTGATACATCTCATATAGACTGGAATGTGCAGAAATGGCGATCTGACTTGTTCAGTGATGAATCGAAGTTCAACATCATTGGGAGCGATGGCATTTGCCGTGTACGTCGACCGGCCGGAAAACGCCTCGATTTACGTTACTGTCATAAGACCGAGAAGCATGGTGGAGGCAATGTAATGGTCTGGGGGCGTTTTTCTGCTAACGGTCTAGGTCTAATACATCGAAACGATGGAATAATGGACCGTTTCATGTATAAAAATATTCTGAAAGATGTTATGTTACCTCATGCTGAATGGAATATGCCAATAAAATGGGTTTTTCAGCAAGACAACGATCCGAAACACAATGCAAAAGTAGTCAAGCAGTGGTTTTAAGACAACCACTTATCGGTGATGGATTGGACGCCTCAATCTCTGGATCTCAACCCTATTGAGAACCTGTGGGAGATCGTCAACCGCAGAATAAATCGTGAAGGTGTTCGTAATATGGATCAACTGTTTGAACAAATCCAAAAGGCCTGGGCAGCGATTCCACAAAGTTTTATTGATCACCTGATCGAATCTATGCCTCAAAGATGCAAGGCTGTGATCGACAACAAAGGATTCGCCACGAAATATTGATAGCGAAATACAGCTTGGTCAACATTTTGTCGACTTGCATTTGTTTTGTCCAGAAGGAAATCAACTTTTTTTAATAGTTTTGATTAATTTATTCATTTTCGTGTACAAATAATGAACTTTGTGATAAAACTTGAAGAACTTTGTCTCTAAACAGTTATATAGTTGTTTCTCTAAATTGAAAAAATGCAGCACTTTTATATAAAGAAACTAAATTAGCATTATTTGGTTGCACTAGTTTTGTACGATACTGTATGTTAGAAAAGATATACCTTCATTTACGAATACGAGTGCAGTGATAAACAAATGGGTGAGCAAATATGGTGTTAAATTTTAATTGGAAATGATATTTTGTTAATTGGATGTATTTATTGTCATTCGTTTACTCGAAATGAGTCTAATTTACAAATTATTAAGTAATTAATACGAAATGAGTCTAATTTACAAATTAATAAGTCAAAAAAATTAATTACAAATTAGTAATCAAATGTGCTAAAGCTCTAATCGATGGTAGGAAATATACTAGTGTTCTTACTGTTGTTAAATTAATCATAGTGATATCAGGTAGAGTGATTTGGGTGGCCAATGTAAAAGTGGAAAACATTCCAGTAAAAATTCTTTTGATACTATTAATGATTGTTTCCTATCACAGTTTGTCACTGAACCAACTTTTAAAAAAGTTTCAAAAGCCACCGGTTATGATGGAATTCATCCTCGAGTGCACAAAACTTGTTCTAAAGATTTTAGTGTGCCTCTTTCTATAATATCTATCAAGTCCTCTAATTCTAGTCATGTGCCACATGGGTCAAAATTCGCTAAAATAAAGCCCATATTCAAAAAAGGTCATCGTACTGATCCTTGAAATTATAGGCCTCTTTCCATCACCTCTGCAGCTGAAAAAATAATGGAAAGAATAATGCGTGATGTCACGACTGAAGCAGACCCGTAGCAACCGAGGAGGGAGGGGTGTTTGGGGAAACGGGCACTTTATACCCTCTCCCTTCCCCCAATAATTTTCAAATAAATAATTTTAAAAGAATTGGCTGAGAAAATTATTCGAAAAAAAAAAAGGTCCTTAAAACTATTTCAGGGCCCCTTAATCCAGCACTGTCCCCCCTCCCCCCAAATATAATTTTTGTTCCTACGGGCCTGTGAACATCTAGTAAAACATAATTTTTTATCTTGGCATCAACATGGTTTTGTCAGATATAGATCGTGCATTAAAAATCTTTTTGAAGTGCTGGATATAATTACTGAAGTTATGATTGTGCAGCATTGCTTATTTTGCTAGTTTTTGCTAAAGCTTTTGAGTGTGTGTCGCATGTTTTGCCTCATTTCAAGTTGGCTAGCTATGGTTTTTGCAATAAAATTCTCAATTGGCTCAAGAACTTTCGTGACTGTAAAAAGTAACGTGTTATTTATGGCAATTTCCTCTCTGAATGAATGGATGTTCTAAGTGTTGTTACTCAAGGATCGGTCATAGGACCTCTACTACTTTTGCTATTTATAAATAACTGGTTAAAAATACTTGTAAACTTTTTGCCGATGATAGCCGATTGGTTGCAAAAATAAAGTCAGTTATGGATTTGGAGGACAGTATGTTCAGGAGGACATTGATATTTTAGGTGATTGGTTAAGACTTTGGCGCATAGAATTCAGTATAAATAAATTCAAAGTTCTAAATTTTCACAGTGGTTTCTTAGAATTCGACATCCTCCTGACAATGTTAGTCGAAAATGGTAGTCGCATTCCTCTTGAATTTGTATATGTCGAAAGAACATTAGGTATCTTAGTTAATAATAAACTCATATGGTCAGAACAGGTTAGTCAGGCTACATTTAAAGCAAACTCTGTTATTGAGATACTCAAAAGAACTTTTAAAAATTGGAATCCAAGTATGTTTATCAAGCTTTATACAGCGTATGTGCGGCCGATATTTGTTATCGCAATAACCCATGTTGGCGCACTGCATTAACCAAGCAACCAATTCATTCTCTATTTCTTCTCCAAAATATGATTCAAAGCCAGAGTTTTGCCGTTTGAGTTGGCTTTTACCAGATAATTTGTCGCATAAGGCTTTTTCAGGAACATTAAACTTTTTGCTGACCCATAAAAATTTTTTACCTTTATTTAAAGCTCTAATTGCAGCATGCAGTTGTTCTTCGGAATACAATAGCTTTTTTTCGAATATTTTTTTTCTTTTTGAACCTTGCATCTTTCTAATCGAATTCATTTCACATAATAAGTAAAGTATAAAAAATATATCAGATAAATACTCCCAAGGGTTAAATTACCTTAAATTGGAAATTTAGTTTAACTATAATGGTCTTTTAGAGAGAAAACTTCACAAAATAAAGCACATCCAAAAAAATTTATCCATAAACGCTAAGTGCTAACTAATATAATTTTTGTAATTACCTAACGTGTAAAGGATTAAACAATGTTATACAAAAAATACTAATATTTTTTGATTAAGTTTGAAATATTCAATGTTTTTACAACTATTTTAAACTTTTATCGAAAAAAGAATAAATAAATTTTATGCCATAAAAAAATCTAGACAAACTTTTTTTTACTGTTAAAGATTCTCTTAAGAAAGCAATAAAAATCATTTTCGTGTAAAAAAACATCTCAAATCTTTAAAAATATTTTTAAAAGTATATTATTACTGAAATAAGTTAGTTTTGTATAAAACAATACAAAAAAAAATAAATTAAAAAAAATAAACAAAAAATTTACTGATTTTTTCGAAAACCACGGTAAGTGCTTCTTTACGGTAGGGGATGCATGACCCTATAGGGTCATGGCATCCATGAAGAAACATGATTATAAAACATATTTTAACTATGTTTCTTCAGATATTTTCCTCTTTTAGTGTCAAACAAAGAGTACGCGAATTATTTGAGATATGGTTGAAATTTGGAAAGAAAGTAAAAAACAAACTTCCTCAAAATTATTACATATAATTTTAAAATTTTAAAATAGAAGTATTGCAAGATTTTTTTTTTTTCAGTCTTTTAATTTCTGTATTCAATTATTTTCCTGGACTAAAATAATTATCATATATGACCTTAATAAATAAAAGGAAAAAAGAACTTCACAGCACAATTTCTTCCATTAATCCAACTTCTAAACAACGATAGAAAATATATTGTCTCAACGTCATTTCATTCAAAATATAACGTTTGCTGAAAGTATATTTTGAATGAAATGACTTTATAACGTCTTTTTTTTTAAAGTTAAACTTTGCTATAACGCATTTCCGACGTCATTTAGCTCAAATGTAATGTTGTTACAACATAATTTTTACATTGTTGCAATAACGTTAGCAAAATGACGTTTTTCGGTTGTTTTATTTATAACATCATACCAACGTCTTTCCAACGATATGGACGTTGGAACAACGTTGTTCCAACGTAATTTTTCTTATTGGGGTAGTTTCTAATGAAAAAAACATCACCAAACATATTTTTAAACTTTCAATTAGTCAAGAAAATTTTCCCAATATAAAAAAAATAGGTAAAGTTTATCCAATTTAAAAAGCCAATATTAGTTCCAATATCTTAAGTTATTACCTATATATGTGTTATCATTTCTCTCAAAAATATTTGAACGCGTTATGTATAATAAAATTTACCAGCTTTGACCCCCAAACAGCTTCATTTCTAGAAAAACACTTCAACAAACATGCAACTATTCAGTTAGTTGTCGAAATAACTAACGGGTTCAAAAAAAGTCAGTTAACACTTAGATTATTATATATTGATCTGTCAAAAACACTTAACACAGTAGTTCACTCCATACTTTTTCAAAAGTTAAATTACTATGGTGTAACAAACAAAACATTTAATTGGGTTAAAAGTTAACTTATTAACCAAAAACATTATGTAGTCAATCCGGATTTTAAAGCATTAAACATTCTGTCTGGAGTTCCACAAGGCTCAACCCTCGGCCCTCTTCTATTTTTAATTTATATAAACAACTTCTGTAATGTATTTGAAAAATTAAATTCATTATTGTATGCTGATAATACTTATTATATTATTGTTCAGCTATATTTTTATATAGCTAAAAAATATTATGAATGTTTAACTGATGAAAGTAAATAAATGGTTTAGGGCTAACAAGCTCAAAATAAACGCAGATAAATCTCAATAAACATTATTTTATAAAAAAAAAACACCAAAAAAAAAACGTGCCACAAAAATTACCAGCTCTCTTTATAAATGATAAACAAATTAAAAAGTAGGAATTTTTATAACGTTTAGAAGTTTTTCTAGATAAAAATTTATCTTGGTTTCCTAACATAATATACATCGAGTTAAAGATAAACAAAACTATTGGCATAATATACAGAGTTAGCTCATTCATAGATATTTAAAGTTGTAAATTAATATACTATTAATATTCATAGCTACATTAATTATAGAAACATTACGTGGGTTAACAGTACACAACCTGTTAAACTTAAAAATGTATTCAGTGACCAAAAACATATTTAGTCGAACACGCTAGCAGAATTGTATACCAAGAAAGTAGATTTGAGCATGCAAATCCATTAATGAGGGAAATAAAAATGTTGAATGCATATGAGATAAACAGGTTTCAACAAATGTACTTTATATGTAATCATTTTAAAAATCTTACACAAAACAAATTTGAAACAAAATTTAAAATAAATCAAAACAATAACTATTCTCTAAAATCTAAAGAGAGGCTCGCATATACACTGCCTCGTTAATTTACTAAATATAAAGAGTTCCGCAAAACCTATCTAGAAACAAAGATATTGAATAGCCTGAAAAGTAACCATTTCAATATCGTGAAATTAGTAAATTCATTTAAGTTTCGTATAAAAAGAAAAATCAAACGAAAGCTTCGAAATTATTTTAATTCTTTTTTGCCCTTTACTCCATTAATATTAGGGAGGTGCTTATTTTTTGATACTTGAACGGAGTTTTATATCATTTTTATAACAATTTTATTTTAGTTTAAAGTGTTACAAGCCAAATAGGGGTTCTATGAAAAGATTGTGATGACTACGGTCATCCATATCTTCTTTGAGTCCCTATCTGTTTTTATAAATTATTTTTTTATAATTTATGAAAAGGTTTTTTTGTATTTGAAAACGTCTCTTGTAATTTTTTTGTTTTTTAGATGAAACCCTAAAAAAACTCATAGTTTTATTTTTTTATTTAAGAAACTCATAATTTTATTTGTTCGCATAAAAAATTCATAGTTTAAATTGTTCACTTGAGAAACCCATCAATAGGCTTTATATATACACTTATAATACTTTATAACTGTATATATATATATATATATATATATATATATATATATATATATATATATATATATATACATTATAAACTATAGTTTAATTTCTTTTCTTAAGAAACGAATTGTTAGTATTGGTTACTTAGGAAACCCATTGTTTTATTTGTTCACTTCGGAATTTAATTTAATTTTTATGTTAAAGATACCAATAGTTTTATTTGTTCACTTTAGAAGCTTAAAGTTCAATTTTCACATTTAAGAAATTGTCTAAAAACAAAAGCACAAAAGTAAAATAACTGTCAACAAAAACGCTGCATTATATATTTTTTCCGGTCTTTGACAACGAAGGAGCGCAACTACTTCTACAAAAAAAAATTACTAGATTGGTAGCAGCGCCTTATAGCAATAATGGAACGTAACATTTGTACAAATTGCTACAAAATCAATTCCCTTCGGAAAATTATTAATGACTTGAATAATTATATTGTTATTGAAAATGCATTAACGATTGCAATTCTACAATTCTTTTGTACTTCCGCACAAAAGAGTTCTTGTGTGAATGCATTTAATAGCTGAAGCGCTAAATTCGTGAAAGAGAAAAAAAGAACAGTTTAACACTTTTCAGGTTATACAGTTGTAATTAAAATGCTAAGAAAATATGAAAGTGGAGCTTCTAAAAGAAGATTGAAGAAAGAGAGAGAGGAAATGGTAGCTAAACTTCCAAAAATGACAAATTTTTTTTCATCAAACCAAACTATTATGCAATTTCCACAAACTGTAGATAATAATAAAAACAATGAAAGAAAAGATGAAACAATAACACAGAAAATGAGGTAGCCTGCCAAGGTCCTTCAAATGAAATTCAAGAAGTTGAAAGTGTTGAATCTACAATGCATAACAATGAGCTTGACTCAGGTACTCCAATTTTTACTATCTTTAATGACACCTCTAACATCTGCTAAACAAACAATTTTCTTTTTAGGCAGTTAATATTTTTATTCTATAAATTGTCACTTATTATTTTTTTATTAGGCTTATTTATTATGATTTTTTTTCCTAGATACCATTCTACGCGAAGACCCTGCTTTATGGCCATTACAATTAAAGGAAAATGAACGAATGAAGTATTTAAACAAGGGGTATGCTTTTTTTCAAAATAAAGACTCTAATTTCAAATCTTCGAAGCGGATGTTCAAAAACCAGTACAGATATTATTTGGTTAAATATTTTCAAAAAGTGATGAATCTGAGACTGAAAATACATTGATTCCTCTGCATGTTTTAAATTGGATTGTTGAAACCGATATTATTGATGTATTTCCAAATGTTTATATAGCATACCGCTTGTTTCTAACTATTCCCATAACAAATTGCGAGGCTGAGAGATCATTCTCTACTCTTAAAAGAGTTGAGAACATGCACCGATCAACAATGGTCCATAGTCGTTTAAGTAATATAGCAAGATTAACTATTGAGTCAAAATTATTAGAAACTTTGGATTTCAGCGATGTGATTGCAGAGTTTGCGGGGAAAAAAAGCAGAAAAAAATCACTCAACTTAATTCAATAAAATAAATATAAAATTTGTATATAAATAAATATCAGTGATAGCGTTTTCAAGAAAATCTTTGTTTTACTCATTTTTGTCGTTGTTAGTGGAATGGGGCCTCCTACTTTTAAATAGCCCCGGGCCCCGAAAAGTCTTAATCCGCCACTGCGCAGTTTAATTTGTTTACTTATGAAACTTCATAGTTTTTTCGCTTCACCATAGAAACCTAACGTTTTATTTGTTCACTTTAGAAACCCAAAATCTTATGTGTTAGAAAACCGATGATTAAATTAGCTCACGTAAGAAAACTACAGTTTAATTTGTTTACTTATAAAAGCAATGCTTTTATTAGTAGTATAGATAGAGCATTGTAGGCTTTAAAAAAAGTGCATTTTTAAAAAAAGTGTCTGAGTTACAAAGTATGATACATATCAACCATTTTTCACCATGTATATTATGGGATCTCTTCAACCAGCATGACATGGTATTAATTTAATTATTATTTCAACAAAGAAATAATAATTATAAGGTCAAATCTAAGCTTAATACAGCTCATTGATTTCACAAGTGAAATCTAAGCATAAAATAAAGCATATCCAACTACATAACTGATTTTCAGACTTATCAATTCTTTATTGTCGAGCCATGAGTTGAACGACTCGGGATTCCCATTCCACTTTACTAATGATTTGTTTTTGAGTTTACGAATAACTTTTTCAATCCTAAATATGTTTTGATCAGTTTTTAGCATTTTTTGTTCATAAAAAGTATCTTCTATTTCTTAACCATTAATGTCAGTTATTTTATACGTTGCTGGATTTGTGAACTGAACCTATGACATTGTAAAAACCTCTTCAGTCCATCCTTGTATTCTTTTTCAAACGTTCCCTTCTTTTTAATTATCCTAACTCTATCATCAATTGAAAACTTTGGTTTTACAGACTCTAATCGTGCATTACCATTTAGATTTAACGAAACAATATTTTGATTCCTTTTATCGCTAGCTGCAACTGGTGTCATTTTAATTGAAGAATGCTTTGTGTTGTTGTATTTATTTACCAATTCATTTAAAATGTCAATACATTTTCTAGTAGAATTAGATAAAAAGTACTTAAACATTTTATCTTTCATTGTTCTATTCCAAAGTTCAACTACACAACTTTTTTCTTCATTTTCAGTTGAATATAACTCAACGCCTAACGCTTTAACATGCTTATTACAAAAATCTAAGCCTTTATCTACCCGCATTTTTTGACACTTTCTTTCTTTAAAGATTTTATTTAATGCATCAGTAACATCAACTCCAGTTTTACTCTTCAATGGAGCAATAATAATAAGTTGTTTCCCAAGAGTATAAGAGGAATTGTTGTTGGAAAGTTGGTTTGTGGAAAAACTACTTTATTATTGAATTTACTTTTGAGACCTGGTTTGTTAGGCCAGGTCTCAAAAGTAAATTCAATAATAAAGTAATAATAATTTATAAGTTTTTGGAAGATCTCTTTTTCAACCAGAATAAAATATTAAAACAATCTTTTGAAAAAAAGTTACCAAAAGAAATTATTCTTCAACTATTTAAGTTACAAAAATAGAAAAATTAAATCCAAACCCTGAGCTTATAATGGAAGACATTTCAACAAATTTAAATGAGAAAACAGATATGGAGTGCAAGTTTTTTGAAACAGCTGAAGATGTACTTAATCCTGAAGATTTCGATACTCATAAAAATAATTTGATGATATTTGATGATTTACAATTAACAAAGCAAAAATAAGTGTGAAAAATGTTATATAAGAGGAAGACATAGTAATGTAGATTGTTTCTATCTTGCACAAAATTATTTTATCTTACCTAGGCAAACTATACGAGAAAATACAAACTTTATTAGTTTATTTCCACATGATTCATAGAATTTTAATATCACATTTATAATGATCATGTTTCAAATGATATGCAAAAGATGAATTTAAAAGTTTTTGTAAGAAAACTTGGTCAGAGCCTTATGGGTTTGTTATTATAGATCTATCTACTAAAAGAGATTATGAAAAATATGGAAGTGGATTAAATTGTTTTTATATACCAATTTGTTAATTTTAAAAAAATTATAAAAAACAAAATATTATCTCATATATAAAAAAAATAAAAATGGCATATTAGTTATCAGTGAGCGGAAATAGCAATATTATAAAAACTATGTTTGCTCCTATTATTCGACTTAGAGAAGACAGAGAATATGAAATGGCTCGAGTTAGTTTAGAGACATATTACAGTTTTCCTAATACTAATTCTTCAAACAACAATTTCAGATATAGCGCATATAATGGATCAACTTGGAAGGATAAAAACAATCTAAATGGATGTTATGAAATTAATGATATAAATAAATATATTTAACTGATTATGTCAGGAAACGGTGATGCAAGTTCAAAAGTTGCAAATATTACAATTGAAGGAAATAATAATACATTAAGATCAGCTTTAACTATTGCAACTAGTTTTAAAGTTGATTTTACAACTTCAAACTCAATTAGAACTGTTTTTGGTTTTGAATATATTCAGCAGGCTACAATATATCAACTAATATAGTAAACATATTAAATGTTAATAGTATACGAGTAACAAGTGATATAATAGGATCATCGTATATAAATGGAGGAACTGATAACGTTATATATTCATTTTTTCCAACTGTAGGTCCTGGTTATAAAATTGCTTTAGAGCCGTATAACTTAATTTGTTTACCAGTAACACTTAAAACAGTATCAAAAATAGAAAATAAATTGCTTGCTCAAAATGGAAATCTTTTGAATTCACGAGGAGAAGAAGTAACTATTACATTTCATATAAAAGAAGAAAAGATATAAACCATAAAATAATTTTTGTTACTTTATTTAATTTACTTTTCGTATTTTTTTTTAAATAATATTTATATTATATATAAAATGAGTAAATATACTAATGTTAAAATAAATGTATCGCAAGGGCAATTAGAAAAACTTAAAAAAACAATTGAATATGGTTACGGAGCTAGTATTAAGTTATCACATTCAGATCTTAATAGTGAACATGTATTAGCTGTAACAGATTATCAGTTGAATAGAATTAAAAAAGCATATAAAAAAGGTAAAGGCTTAATAATTACTTTAAGTAAAACACAAATAGCACACAATTCTCAAATAGAGGGAGGATTTATTGGTGTATTTTTTCCTTTACTTGGTACAGCTGGAAAATTTTTATTATCAAGCGTTGCTCCAGCACTTACAACAGGTCTATTAACAGGAGAAGGTTCAACAGCTGGATCAGCTATGGTTGATAAAATTGCTGGAAGGGGTGTTGTATACTTAAAAAGGAGTTAAAATGACAGCTGCAGGAAATGGTTTATATTTGAGACCATTAGGTAAAGGAGGTTCTGTAGGGGATGAGTTGTACTTACGTAATGGAAATGGATATACATCAACAGGATCAGGTTTATTATTAGGACCAAATTCACCATTTGCTAATATTCCATTTTTGAATATGATTCTGTGATTTCTTAAAAGATTTTTATATTGCATATAAGAAGACATGCCAAGAAATAATCCGTTATTACATAAATTCATAAACAAATATATACCAGAACCTATAAAAAACTTCTTCATTCTAAGGTATACAAAGATTTATAGCACCCTTTAGTATTAATAGATGAAAATAAATATGAAATATTTGCACAACACGACATTATAATTAAATCTTCATCACATCAATATATTCTTTTAAAGTTTGGTATAGTAGTTGATAAAGGTGTTGCGTTAGTTTCACTAAAAGAAGAACTTGAATTAAAAATGTAAAGTTTAAAAAACTCTATAATATCAGAGACTGTTGATGATATTATAATAAATGTTGTTAATAATTCTGATTCTGATGTATTAATTAAAATAGGAGATTTATGTTTTGTTAATTTATTGTAAATATTTTTTTTTTTAATTATTTAAAAAAAAATTATTTTTACTTATTAAAATGGAGTTTAATTGCAAAAAGCTGTGTAATAGTATTTATTCAGATATACCAAATGCACAGAGTGCAAATGATAATAAAACTCTCAATAAAATATATCCAAATCTTCCAAGTGCGCCTGATGAAGAAAATAATATTATTACTGCACATGCGTACCGCCTAAACACAATTAATAAGATTCAAAAAGAAATAGAGTGTGAGAGAGAAAAGAGAAATATATTAAGTAAAAAGTATCATAGAGCTGTAAAAATAATTTCAACAATTGATAAAGCATTACTAGCAAGCACTATGACACTTGGAACTATTGGAATTGGCTTTTTAGCAACAATAATTGCAGCACCAGTAGTTATTGCATGTGAAGGTGCAGCATTAGGAACAGGTGTTTTATCATTAATAGGAGGGTAAGTTGATAAAAAAATTAAATTTAAAAGCAGAAAAGCATATAAAGAATAAAGTAACTAAATGCATTAAGTGGTTATATTTTAATGCTTTAGTAGATGGAAGTATAGATTACAATGAATTTAAACTAATGCTTAGTGAACTTGAAAAATTTAAAGTCATGCTTGAATAAATTAGAACAAATACAAAAGAATTAATTGATGAACAAACTAAAGAATCATTAATTAAATAAGGAAGAGATGATGCAATTAATATACTCAAAAGCAGATTTAGTAAAAATGTAGATGTAAAAATACAAAATAATTTATTAAAATAATTTATTAAAACGTAAAACATAAAACACAACATAGCAATTTATGTTGTGTTTTTTTATCTTTTTTTATAAAAAAAGCAAAATGTCATTTCTAAAAATTGAAAATCCTGAAAAAAAAAATCAAATTCCTTAAGAATTCTTAGATCTTAAAAAAAAGAATACAGAATGATAGTTTATATAAAAAGATGGGTAAAACTAATTTAAAGCTTGCTTAGAAAAATTGTACAAGCCATTAATTGATAGTCAAGTTGGAAAAAAACATAAATAAATTGCAAGATCAAGCTTATAAATTTGCACTCACTTTTTCAAATTCTTATCCTGAAGCAAATAAAGAAATAATAATGACTGAAACTAAAGAACTATTACCATCTCGTGAAGAAAATAAAGGTCTGAATATAAGAAAAGTTGCAACAGATTATCTAACATTGTATGCAAGTAAAAAAATTGCTGATACTACATTTGGGGTACATACTAAAGATGGTGAACTATATATTGGAAAAAAAACAATACATATTAATGATAATGATATATTTATTGATGATGAAACATATTATGGTACTCCTGGACTTTGGGAGTTAATACCAAAGTCTAGTCCTGATAAGGAAATATACCGACCTGAAAAATTATCAAAATATATCAATACAAATAGATGCAATTACTACTGATACAGGTAAACCAAAGTCATCTAGAAGTGAAAAATTCAGATATATAATAGCACCCATTTGGAGAGATATACAAATATCTAGAAAGCTAGAATCAAAAGGAAATAGAATTGGAGGAAGAATAAAAATACAAACTATAATTCTTTCTAGCAACCCTGATGCATTAACTGAAATGCTTGAATTACGTATAGCTGCATGGAAAGCAGGTAATACTGAAGCAAGAAATGAAGCTGTTGCGAGTTTTGATGAAGTATTTTGACAAGGTATAATAGATAGTTCACAGTAAAAAGCAATACAAAATAATTTATAATTATATATCAGTGCATATAAAAAATATGTATAGTATATAAAAAATGCTAATTGTTCATAATAAGAGATATATAAAGAAACGTGTTATTGGAGAAAGTGGTATATTTGAAAGTATAAGAGATTTATTTAAACAAATAAAAATGTCAAATGTTGAAGAAGTTGGCTACTACTGATTTAGAAAAAACTGCAATAATTGCTGCTAAATCAGCAGGAAAAGAACTTTCAACATCAGCGATAGAAATGCTACAGTTGAAAAAAGGAAAACAAATAATTGATAAAGCATCTTCAAAAATAGTTTCACAACCTGCTACTAATAAAAAAATTGATGAAATAATTTCAAATTTGGTTGGATCTACAGATCTGATTAATAATGGATTTGAAAGATCTTAAAAAAATAATGTAGATGATATAACAACAAATATAAATAAAATAATGATGAGTTCTGCAATAAGATCAGTAAAAAAGTATTAAATAAAAATGGTATAAGAATAGAAGATCTAGCTAAAAAACGACATGGTCTTCTTCTTGTTTAGACTTGATTAGACTTGCATAGACTTGCGATATTTTTATATATAATTATTTTTTAAGAATTGTCAATTAAAATTATTTTTTTATATTGTATATAAAAAAACAAAATGACAACTTCTGTAATATTAAATTTTACAGAAATCCCAACTGTGGATAATGGAATTGAAAGACTTGAATTTTTAAATATGAGGCAGCTGCTTGTACAAATCTAAATAGTCCTGGAGAAATAAGAATCGAAAAAACGTTGTGACACAAGATATTTACACACTTCCATCTGAAGCTTGTCTCATATTTGAAGGACAACTTGTTAAATTAGCTGATGGAACAGCTTATGCTAATACAGATGCAGTGACGTTGACAAATAATGGTATTATGCATTTATTTAGTCAAATATCATACCAATTATCAAACCAAAATGTAGAAAATATTAATCACCCAGGTAAAGCAACTACAATGTTAGGAATGCTTAAACACCCAAACGACTTTCAATTAGCGCAAGGATTAAATCAATTTTGGTATAAAGATACTGCATCAACAGCAGTACTTGCTGATAACTCAGGGATTGCTATAAGACAATCATACATAATTCAGAAACCAGCTACAAAAGGAACATTTTCATTTTGCATATCTTTAAGGCACATTTTTGGATTCTGTGATGATTATGACAAAGTTATTTTTGGATTTAAACATACAATAAATCTTGTATGAAAAACTGATAATGACGCAATTTTTAAGCTTTCTACTGTAGCTGATGCAAAAGTTAATCTTAATAAAATATCATTGTTTATACCACATGCGCTACCAGCAGATGCAGAAAAGTTTAAACTTTTTAATCAAATTGCATCAAAAACAAACATTCAAGTATGCTATCGTCAGCGTCAGTGTGATACTATATCAGTTCAACAATCTACTAGATTTTCTTGGGATGTGTGCACAAGGATAGGTACTGAATGACCGAGTTACGTTATTGTTGCATTTCAAACAAATAAAAGTGGAGACCAAAATGCTAATCTTTCAATATTCGATCATTGTGACTTGTCAAATACCTACATTTCTCTTAATTCTGAAAGATATCCTGCTGTTGATTATAATTTATCATTCCCAAATCAGCAATTTTCAAGAGCTTATAGAGATGCATCTGTTTTTAATGAAAAATTTTATCGAATGAATGAATTGATCACACACATCAATATAACTCCTTCTGGCTATAAAGATTTATACCCAATTTTTGTTTTTGATGTTAGTAAACAATCATAAAAATCAGGTTCGATACAAATAAAAGTTACAGCAACATTTAATACAACTGTTCCAGTAGGTACTGAAGTATTTGCAGCTACAATATCTAATAAAATGTTACAACTGCAGTCAGAAGGAAGAAATTTTTATCCTGTTTATTAAATTTTTTGAAAATCAAATTTTTTTGAAAATTAAATAAATTTTTTTTCTTTATATATTAAAAAAAATGAAATACACAAAGAAAAGTTTAAAAAACCTATGAGAAGAAAATAACATTTTAAAAACATCTGATAATATCGCTTCATTGCTAATGATTGCTATAGATAATGGTTTGTTAAATAAAGAATCAATTATGACTGAAGTGAAAGAAGTAAATGATAAAAGACCAGTTGGCAGACCTAGAATACATCCAGTGAAAGAAGCAAAAGAGAAAAAAACAATTAAGCCTAGAATACATCGTGAAAAACAAGAAGAAAAAAAAAAAAATCCAAAATATGAAAGATTAAGAACAATAAAGAAAAAACAAGTCACTGTTAAAGTAACAAACATGGAAACTGGAGAAATTAAAATATAAAGATCATTATATAGCGCTATGCGTGAGACTAAGCATGGATGGAGATATCTTGAATTACGTGATGGAAAAGTTGATAATGGATTTAAATATTGGAAATATTAAAATCTAAAAATTCTGAAAAAGATTAATATAATAATAAATAAATAAAATCTTGTCATATATAAAAATGGAAAACAAAAATGTAAGAGATATAACTTTGGAATTATCTAACGATTATTTAACTTTTTCAAATAGAACAGTTAAAATTGAAAAAGAGGTGAGTTTAAAATAGAAAGAGTTATAAAACCTTCTTATAGAATTAGATTCTATAAGTTTCTTATAGAAACTTATAGAATTTTTATAACAAATATATGCTTGAAAAATATTTACATGTGCTTTGTAAATATTTTTAATAAATAAAATCTTGTCATAAAAAAATGGAAAATATACTAGGTGAACCTATTCCAGATATGACATCTTCTGAAATTTTATCTCCTACACCTTTTGTATATAGAACATTGACAACTACAAAAGAGCAGGAGATTTCAAAATATAAAAATATTAATTATTATTGTGGAATACGAGGATTTGGATATATTTAAAAATCAGAATAAATTTAAAAAATATAACAAGATTTTTTTTTACAAAAAATCATTTAAAGAAAATGTTAAATTAAAAAAAAATATCTTGTTACATGGAACCTAAAAATGTTAGAGAATTACACAAAGAGCGAAAAGTTAAGAAATATTATAGAATGAGAAAAAGTAAATTATTAGAAGCGTTAGTACACACACCTGTTGAGCACACACCTGTTGAGCACACGTCTGTTGAGCACACATCTGTAATTATAACGCAATCTACACAAGTTAGGAACACATCGATTGAACAAAAACCAACGCAATCTACTGCAAGTTGGCTAACGTCGTATGTTCCTAATACGATTAAAGATACAGTCAATACATCTACAAATTGGCTTATAATATATGTGCCTAATACAATTGAAAATACAGTGAATACATTGACAGCAAAAAAAGAATTAACTGAAAAAAGTAAATTTAATTCTATTGTAGATTGGATTGTGTTATACGTACCTGATATAATTAAGAATAAAGTCAATCAAAAAAATCAACTCATTAAAAAATTTATACAATAAATTGGAAGTTAGAAATAAAAATGAACCTCAAAATAAAGTTGAACCTGAAAATAAAGTTGAAGAAAGAAAACCAGTAAAAATTAAATTAACGAAATCATTTGTTAAAAATTTTACAAAGCAGTTTACAGCTAAAGGGATAAAAGGTTACGATGCTTTATTCTTCATAAATGCTGCTAAAAATAGCGCTATTAAAG
This sequence comes from Hydra vulgaris, assembly GCF_038396675.1. Classification (NCBI taxonomy): domain Eukaryota; kingdom Metazoa; phylum Cnidaria; class Hydrozoa; order Anthoathecata; family Hydridae; genus Hydra; species Hydra vulgaris. The sequence continues at coordinate 38,159,945 of NC_088928.1, forward strand.
TACTAAAAGAAAAGAAAAACTTAAAAGTTTATGTAGTTCTCTATTGTGAAATGGAGCGTACTGATATTAAAACACCAATAATCAAGTTGTATTAGAATCATCAGATTTGATTTAATTATATGAAACATCAAAGCTGAAAATTTTAGAATCATTATCATCATATCAACAGGTAGGATCAGGTTGGAGATTTGTTTCTGTAGAAAAGATGGATATAAATATTGTTGAGTATAATTCTATTAAAGCTAAACCATACATTCCACTTGATAAAAATTTAGCAGCTAAAAAAGAAATAATTAATATAAAAAATGAAGATAATCAATGTTTTAAGTGGTGTGTAGCAAGAGCATTAAATCCAAAAAAAAAACATTATGAAATAATTGATAAAGAGCTTAAAATTCAAGCTGAAAATATAAACTGGGATGAAATAGAATTTCCAGTATCATTAAATCAAATTACACAATTTGAGAAAAATAATATAGATATTAGTGCTAATGTATTTGGTTATGAAAACTCAGAAGTTCATATTTTGCATGTATCAAAGAATAATGATCGCAAACATTTAATAGATTTATTGTTAATTTCAAATGGTGAAAATAATTATTAATGTTTAATAAAAATTTTAAGTAGATTAGTTTCTTCGCAAACATCTAGATTATGGTAAAGTGTATTATTGTAGGAATTGTTTACTTGGGTTTAATTCGGAAGAATCTTTGTCTAAACATATATCTTATTGTGAAACACATGATTCAGTACGTATCGAGCTTCGACCACCAAAATCAACAATGCAATTTACTAATCACAATAAATCAATGAGAGTTCCTTTTGTAGTATATGCTTTGAAAGTTTTATCCAACCAATTGACACATGTTAACCAAATCCGAATAAATCTTATATTAAACAAAATAAAAAATATATTTCAAGTTCATTCTGTTATTATATTAAATGTTTTGACGAAAGTATTTATCAATGCAGTCCAGTTACATTTACTTCAACTAATGAAACAGATGATGGTGCACAAAAATTTGATGACAGCTTAGAAGAAAATTTAACAAAAATTTATAAAAAGATTAAATTTCCAAAAAGGATGATAGTTACTGATAAAAAATAATGATGATTTTAATGCAGCAATATCATGTCACATTTGTGGACAAAAACTAAATGAAGATAAAGTACGTGACCATTGTCATATTGCTGGAAATTATAGAGGTGCTGCTCATCAAAATTGTAATTTAAAACATAAAATTTTAAAATTCTTTCCAGTACTATCTCACAATTTATAAGAAATTTATATTCACTTATTTATAAAGAAATTATTAGGAGGAAAGTTGAGTTGTATACCAAACATTGAAGAAAAGTATATTAGCTTTTCTAGAGAAATTAAAGTTGGTGAGTTTATTAATAAAGAGGGTAAGAAAGTTAAAGTTAAACGTGAACTTCGTATCTTAGATAGTTATAGATTTATGCCTGATAGTTTAGATGCTTTATCAAAGAATTTAGCAAAAAATAAATGTAAAAATATTGCAAAATTTTATTCAAGTAAAAAATTAGATTTTTACTAAGAAAAGGTGTATACCCATATGATTGGGTCGATTCTATTGATAAATTTTCCGAAACACAATTACCACCAAAAGAATCATTTTTTTCGAGATTAAACGCTGAAGATATAAGTGATGATGATTACTCACATGCACAAGTTGTATGGAAAGAGTTTAATTGTAAAACATTTAGAGATTATCATGATTCGTACAATGTTTCAGACGTGTTGTTAATTGCTGATGTATTTGAAAATTTTAGATATCTTTGTATTAGTATTTATGATTTAGTTCCAGCTTGGTATTACACATCACCAGAATTAGCTTGGGATGCAGCATTAAAGAAAACAAAAATAAAATTAGAATTGCTGAGTGATTACGATATGTTACTGATGATACGTAAAGGAATAAGAGGTGGAATTAGTATGATATCAACTAGATATGGATTTTCTAATAATAAGTACATGGGCTCTGCGTATGATAAAAAGAAAGAATCATTATACATACAATATCTAGATGCTAATAATTTATATGGATGGGTAATGAGTAAACCACTTCTAACACATGGTTTTAAATGGATTGATGAAAATGAGTTAACTAACTGGAAATCAATTCCATGTATATTAGAAGTTGATTTAGATTATCATGAACATCTGCATGATGAACATAATGATTATCCACTTGCACCTGAAAGAATAACTGTCAATAATGTTGAAAAATTAGTACTTAACTTGAAAAATAAGAAGTTTTATATATTATATCATAAAAATCTTAAATTGTATGAAAGATTAGGATTGAAGGTTACAAAAATTCAAATAAAGTTTGAAGAAAGAAAATTGCTAAATGAATACATTAAACTTAATACAAATCTTAGAGCTAAAGCAATTAACAAGTTTGAAACAGACTTTTTTAAACTTATGAATAATTAAGTATTTGGAAAAACAATGGAAAGTATTGAAAACAGAGTTGATATTAGATTAGTAACAGACAGAAATGAAGCTATTAAATTAGCATCAAAACCTAACTTTGAAAGTAGAACAATATTTTATGAAAACTTAATTGCAATACATATGAAAAGAACAAAATTAACATAGGCTAAACCAATTTACTTAGGAATGTGCATATTAGATTTGACCAAAATACTAATGTACAAATTTCATTATGATTACATAAAGAAAAAATATTCTGATCGAGCTAAACTATTATTCACAGATACAGATTCTTTAGCATACGAAATTAAAACAGAAGACTTTTACGCATATATTTCTAAAGATATTGAAAGCAAATTTGATACAAGTGAATTGGATAAGAATCATCCTGCAATAAATAAGGTAGCTTTTAAAGTTGGAGCTAATAATAAAGTATTAGGAATGTTTAAAGATGAGGTAAAAGGAGCACAAATTAAAGAATTTGTAGGACTCAGATCAAAGTTGTATTCTTACAAAGTACACGGAAAAGGGAACAAAAAATGTAAGGGAGTAAAGAAAAATGTTAATTAAAAATATATAACACATAAAGATTACAAAAAATGTTTATAAAGTAAAGAAAATAAGATGATGAATAGGAATGTAATAAGATCACATTCACATGAAATTTACACAGAAGAGGTCAATAAAGTACCATTAAGCGCAGAAAATCATAAAAAAGTTGTTTTAGTAGATGGTATACAAACATTAGCAAATGGACGCTACAAACTAAAAGTAAATAATTTAGAGGTCAAAGAGCCCAAAGAGGTCAAAGAGGTCAAAGAGGTCAAAGAGGTCAAAGAGGTCAAAGAGGTCAAAGAACCCAGAGCCCAAAGAGATCAAATTGTTTTTTTTTAGGAAAAAAAACAATTTATAAGTAAAAATAAAAAAAATTAATAACAATCATCATAAACTTATCAATGTTGAAGGAATAATTTTACCAAATGAACCACTAACAAATTTTAAATTGATCAAAGCAGCAAAAATATTAAAAATAAAACATTTTAAAGGTGTACTTGTAAGAGATGAATGTCTTAAAAAAACACAAAAAAAAAGAATGTGGAATATTAAATACAGGAGATTCAAGTACGCAGATCATGCAATTTGCATAGTAGATTATTATTTTTCTACAGGTAGTGTTGGAGATAATAATATTCCTTTAGCCTGTGATTTTTTATTTTTACTACTTGACCAAGGCTGTAATGTGCATACTGCTAATTCATTTGGAGGATACTTTACACTAGATTTACCATTTACTAGTATTCTAGTAATTCAATTATACAATAAAACTAGTACTTCACTAACATATTGGTAACAACCTTTTATTACAAAACTACATCAATACCTCAATCATTGTCATCTATTCAATTATATTCAGAAACATTTAGATTTATTAACACCGCTTATGGTAAAGAATATATATGCATATATATATATATTATTTGACACTACAGACAATGCTGGTCAAGGTGTTTTTCTTAAATATATTAGAATGCATGTTATATCTGGAAATTGGTGGGAATCTAGAGTACGCATGTATGATGCATACAATTCTCCAGTAAATACTAACTCTGTTATACAACCTTGGACATCATATAACGATACTAATTATACGATATTTCAAGGATTTGGTAGTAATAGTGTATGTATTTACTGCTCATCTGGTTAAGAAGACTTTTATCTTTCTTTGCGGAACGGTGCAAATATTAAAGCATTTAATAATGAATCATCTGGACTATTGTATCAATCAAAAAATTTAATTGATTCTACAACTACTATCTCATTTTACAGAAACTTTTCTGATTTCATGCCTAGTGTTGGTAGTGGAAGGAGATTAGTAGTTACATTAAACTCTGGTGATGCACAAACTGGACAATCTGGAAGTTTTGATGTTATAGGATATTCTTTATTTTACGCAGAGCTAGATTTATTTATACTTAGATTTCACTTGTGAAATCAATGAACTGTATAAATCTTTCTAATACTTTTTTTGAAAATGCATTTTTTTCAAAGCCTAAAAATCTCTTTTTATACTACTCCGAAAATACAGATGCCAAAAGCAAAAGACAATCGCAAACTCTAGAACACGAGAGAAAGTTAAATGTGTTAGAAAACAATATTGGTACAATAGGCACCAAGTTTTGTGGAGCGCCAATTAGCTGCTAAAGACGTTACTGAACCGTTTGAGACCATTCTTTCTGAAATAAGAAAATTCATAAAAAATACACGAGCGCCTAAATATGATGCAATTTTTGCTAATCTTAAGAGACCACGCAAAGATATTGCTCCGAGATGGGGTAGTACATATATTATGGTATCAGATATGTTTGAAAAACTTGCTATATATGAAAAGATTAAGACGAATCGAAATAACCGCGACCCAAAATTAAATAATGAAATCTGGAAATATATTGAAGAATATACAAAAGTATTTGAACCAATTTTTTTTTTGTAATGAAGGATTTTCAAAGATCAGATGTACCATGTTGGACTTCTTTTTACGATGGATGAAAATGGTAATGAACTTGGAAAAAACAATTTCAAATCTAAACTTCTCGAAGCTTTAAACATACGTTCGCAAAAAATTTTTGAGTCCGATGCTTTCATTGCTGCACTCTTATTCAATCCTCGTTTCGCATGGAGTACTTTTTTTTTTTTTTTTAATTTTATTTAGGTGCCCCAAGAAGTCCTTACCGTCATATCACAGAGCACCACGGAAAAGGATTTAATTGGAAGTTCACGCCTCCTTCCTAACCGATGTCGCAAAATTTTCCCAGAGGTGGGGTTTGAACCACGGATCCTTCGTTTCTGTGGCAAGTGCGCTATCACTGCGCCACGGCTACTCTAAACTGTACTGCTGGTCATAAAGTCTTCAACTATTTATTGAGAAGTCGTGGAGTAAATCACCTACTTAAAATTCATTATTTTATAAACTCACAAATAGAATTTGCTGAAATTGCTAGACAGGATGAAAATGTACGAGATAAAGATGAAGATCGTTTGACTCAACTTTCAGGTATTTCAATATTATACTGGATACTTAATCAATATTTGATATATAATTATTTATATGAAATTTTCATTAAATAGTTTAAAGAAAAGAAATTTTTTTTATTTAGGATTCAAAAGTTTTTATTGTAAATCAACAAAAATTTAATACCACTTACTACTTTTATATTAATAACTTTCATCATCAATAGAAAATTAATAATGTCAAGGGTTAAGGTCATAAATTTATCTATTTTTTCTTTTCAAAAATCAAACTAAAAATTAGTATAACATTTTGTTGATTTACTAGTAAGTTTAGTTTTTAAAGCTTTTGTATATCTTATTAGTTTGATTGAATTTAATCAGATAAATTAGATAAAATTTGTTGCTTGATAAATAACTAATAACAAATCTATCTTCTTTAAGGAGGAGGTCAACGTCAAATCATACATGTTAAGCCGAGTACAAGAATTTATCAGCATAATAACAAATATTGTGTATAGTGAGCCACCTATTGGGGTAAATGAAAATTTTAATACTCTTGAATATTGGCATTTAAAACGTGATGATTATAATTGGAAGAAACTCTCTAAGACTTCTCAAGATGTTTTTGTTGCTGTTTTTTCTCAGGTTAAAGTTGAACGAGATTTTAGTAGTTTTGCAATCGTCTACACTCATTTGAGAACTCGACTTTCGGGTGAAACACTAAACGCAATATTAGTCGTGAGACAAAATTTGGATTTGTTTGACAAAGTAAAATTCTTATAACAACGTTAACCTTTTTAAAAAAATGAATGTACGTAATGCTATTTAATTTAAAATGTAAAACAAACAAATGTAAAATATACAATTACATTTTCTAAATAACTAGTATTTAATTAACGCAAGTTACTTTCAAATCCAGTGAAATTAACTTTTTAATGTTAATCCAGTTGATTTTTAATTAATTCAATGTAAAATAAAATGAAAAAAGTTATGTTTGAGAATTCTAAAATATTTTTTAATTAAAAAATTCATTTATACTTAAAATACTTAAATGAACAATGTTCATTGAAATTTGATGTAAATGTAAAAATGCTAGTTTATTCGACTGTTTTAGAAAAAAACCATTCTCTGCAACAAAATCGCAACTTTTTTTTAAATAGTCAAAGGTTGGCAATTAATGCACAATTCAATATAAATTTTCATTAGTCGGTCAAATGCGAACTGTAAACTTATATATAAGGCTGTCGACAGGTATCTGTCAACGGGTACCTACCCATTGGTCACTGTCGGTAGCATTATTACATGACGAGTAACTATCATTTGAAAAAGATATATATTTGTTCCCGTTGTTTAAGGAACAGTCATTTGTAAAAAACTTTTATGTATCTGTCGTTTGAAAAAATAAAATTTTTTCTTTAAAAAAAATTTTTATGTTTGACCCATTAATATTACGTTCAATTTTTTGTTTCGAAATAATTCTAATCTCTTAAGTTTCTAAAGAGTTATACACCAATCAATAACAGGATAATGAAATTATCAAGGTTTTATTTTACAAGTTAACATGTCTTGTACAGGACAAAAAAAATAAGGGTGCGTGTGTCCAGAAACTCTTGCCGGAAATAATTCCAGTAACCTGGCAGCGCATTTAAAAAAAATATATATATCCGCGGCATTCACGGTGCTCTGTGTTAAGACTATAAGGACTTTTTGGGGCACCTAAATAAAAATAAGCCAAATATCTTCATTTTGAAGATTTTTTTCAGGAATTTTTTTCAGGAATTTTTTTCAGATCTTTCTATTGTTCAAATCGAAAACCGTGTATTGGATTTCATCAACCTAAAAGATATCTATCTGGATTTGCAAGCTAAAAATGCAGACAAAAGCTGTTTTCAAACCTATACAAATCGCAGCGTGTTTTTAATAATAAATAACGCAAGATGCGTGTTTAAAATACAAAAGAAAGTACGTTATAAAACCATAGCGCAACAATTACAATGATTTTTTGGTGGACATGTAAATGACGCACCCTATAAAATACTAATAATCATGACTATTACTGTTCCAATCCTTAGGGTCAATTAGTGAATGTATATTTTGTTGTTTCAATCCCTAAGGGTCAGTCGAATCATGTAGATTTAACTCCATTCATCACTTATAATCAGTTGATGTAAATACACTTAATTAATTTATTTAATTAAGTTTCTAGGTCAGTAAAACATTATTTTCCATAAAACTTGTTTTAAACTTAGGGGGGTGCGTTGTTTACACGTCCGCCGATTTTTTCATTTTAAATCGCTATGAACCGCCTGTTAAATTTGAATTCTAGGAGGCCAACAAGGGCTAGAAGGCCTAAAGTGCCGGAAGGCCAAAAAGTACTTAACCCGGCCCTGAGCATATACCTAACAATCATATCGTTAACCTGAATCTTTTTGTTTACTTTTAAAAAGAAAACATAATTTAGAAACCCGAAATGGTGGTTAAATAAGGTTATTTATTGAAAATATATTGGTAAAATAACATTACAAAACATTTGGAGATACTAAATATCCAACTTAAAATGCACAGTTTTTTCATTTAACTTGATTAAAGGATATTTTGCCGTAAAAAACGATTTTTGGGAGATTAGGAGATTTTTTGTAATAACAAGAACTTCTTAATTTAACATTTAACATAAACTTGCGTTTGATGATCATAATTATAATTTTAAAATTTTTGTCATATTTTAATTAAAGCTTAAAATAAATTTGACTTTTTTAAAAGCTATGACTCCTCGTGCATTTTCCATTGAAAGAAATTTAAGATAAAAATGATAAGTACATCAAAGATTTGATTGAAACCTCGTTATCATTGTTTGAAATCACCTTACCATATTCTGTTATAACCTAGATTTGGAAAATATGCTGGCAGTATCCAAAAAAGTAAAAGAAGCTTAAACAAGCAGAAAGGGGGGCGAGAGGTGGGGGAGGGCAAAAGGTACAATCTGTCCCGGGTGGCAGGTGTCTAAGGAGCGCCAGATGCCAGTAAAATAAAAATAATTTTAAATTCTAAAATCAGTATATCAAATATTTGTTCTTTGTTGCATATGTTCAACACTCAGAGTGACTAGAGCGTTAGTTGTTCCTCCCCATACCCCCTTATTGTCTATTCTTTGTTTTTCTACTTCACAAAAGTCTTGCCACACATTTTATATTTTCTTATGATTTTTATTTTTTATTCAATGACACCACCTACAATCTGTTTTTATTTTCACATCTCCCAGGTCTACGTAACTGGACGGCTCCGTTGGTCACTTTTTGCGACCATTGTGTCGCATAAACAAACAAATTTATTCTTTGTGGCTGGTGAGCCCCGACTTCTTCCAATGTACACTACAACGACAAAACGGACATTAGGCTATCCCGCTGGATGTGGTTACGGCGCTCAATAACCTAATGGCTACGCTTACACTCACACACACGTTCATTCGGAAGCTCCACAATGCACGTCGGATCAGCGCTCGCTGACTATGAGCTCGGATCTAAAATCTTACTCCATAGCACATCATTCCACACCAGCACGGGGCAGTAGCTCTTTTGACTAAGAGCGATGGCTTGTGGCCTACGGTGACTAATGTGTGCATTCGATCAATTGAAATCCACTCTGTAGGTCTTACGTCTGGCTCTGATGTGCTAGCTCATAAGCGCAAGGAGTGAGTGTGTTTAGCTTTCTATTCACCCGATTTGAAAGTGAACGAAAACATAACGAGACCAGACGAGACGACCAAACGGTACATACTAATGCACTACACCATCACACCTGTAGACATCAACAGTCTCTAAAATCAGTATATCAAATATTTGTTCTTTATTATATACTTTTGTTCGTAATCTTTTTTTGACCTTATCCTTGTATATTTATTCAGATTTGTGTTATTACGTGCGAATGAGACCGCATATTTGTGAGAAGCAAAAGAGCGCGAAAAAAAATTTTTTTTTTCACAAAATTACGTATTAGCGTATTTTTATAACAAATGTATTATTGGTTTGTATGTACTGAACTATACCACTAGATAAGTTTAGACATATCACAATCTCATAAGGTGTTTTGTTACTCTTTTGTTTCTATCTAGTTTTCTTGATCTGATGTCGCTAAGTTAGTTTGTTGTGGTTTGCACTATACAGTGTTCACTAACGTTCGTTAGGTCGTTTTGTCAACAATATTGTTTTTAAACGTTACGTTTTTCAGTGGTTATAAGCTATTAGTAAAAAATCGCATTTATTGTCTCATCTGTTTATTTTTTTCACTATTCTCTGCCTACTGATTATATGTCTGTATTTTTTTATCTCTGGCTAATCATTTTTTAATTTATCTGAGTCTGTTTTGTGTGATAGCTTTTGTCTCTACTTATCAGGCAAGATTTATATTTCTCATACTATTGGAGTCACCAGATTTTCTACCATATTTTCAACTAAATACTTTTATACTAACGACAAACATTCTGAGTTTCGATGATTATGAGTGATATTTACTTATTATATTTAAAAGACACATTTCAGCCATAAAAGAAACGGTAAGTTACTCATAATTATTAATTTCTATTTTCTATTTGCTTTGTGTTATTTCTATACATTAAATTGTTTATTTTTATACATACGCATACATGCATGTGTACACGTTTGTCTTTTCTAATGTAAGTGTACATGATATTTATATGTATTAACATATTTGCTTATATTCACACCACGCGCATCCCTTACCACCCTCATGAGATCTCTAAGAATGTTAGAGCTGTATTAAAAACTGGGATAGGGATTGGGATTTTTGGCTTTTGTAGTGTAGTCCTGTTATATTGCAATATTGACTAGCATGACGTAGAGTGCAGGCGGTGAGATCTGTTGCAAGGACACGCCCCTGACGAGTGGCGTTAGTGCAGGTCTCGGGCTCTCCGAAACGTCATTGGTGATCGCAGTGCATTCCTGAGGAGGGGGATTACCATTATCCACTACTTAATTCTGATTGGTTACCATGGCACCAACTTTTCTTTACCTCTTACACCCACGTATTATAGCGCTTTTTGAGCTTTATATTATGAATTTGTTACATTAACGACATTTATATACTTTTATCTCACACAGGTTATTATCAGTTTTCAGTTTGTTATCTAGAGTTTAGACCATATATAGTAGCACATTTACTAGCCTATTTTTTCTTTTTATATTGCTCGTACTTATATTTTTTATCATTTTACTTTATATTTTTTTATCTACTTATTTTATTGTTTTGTATGGTGCGATAATTTTAGCCATGGTTGCCTTTAATGAACCAGCGGATCGATATTGACTTGTTCACTCATAGACCATTGTTTTATCATTTGTTTAGTATGACTAGAGCGTGAGTTATTGTTCACCTAATTCCTGAGTCCTAAAATTTTCTTCCTCCTACAAAATAGTCTTTACATTCATTTATGATTCTCACCCAATGACATCATCTTCAATCTACTTCTATTTTCACATCTCCCAGATCTACGTGACTGGAAGGCTCCGTTGGTCACTTTTTGCGACCATTGTGTCGCATAAACAAACAAAAATATGCTGGCAGTATCCAAAAAAAGTAAAAGGAGCTTAAACAAGCAGAAAGGGGGGCGAGAGGTGGGGGAGGGCAAAAGGTACAATCTGTCCCGGGTGGCAGGTGTCTAAGGAGCGCCAGATGCCAGTAAAATAAAAATAATTTTCTAACCCTTGAAATTCCAATTGAAATAGATAAATTACTTGCGTTTTTTATCATTTTATTTTATTCCTTAAAAAGCCTTTAGCGGATAAAAAAATAATGATAAAAAACGAAACTTGTCATAAATAGCGTCTTTTGAGATTTTCGTATTCATCAGACTAAAGAAAAACAAACGTAACTGTTGATAGTAAACAAGAAAAACAAGAAGAAACAGTGAACACAAATAATAAGTGGGAATAATTTTTCTACTATTCATTTTGATCGATGATTAATCAATTAGACCAAGAAATATAATCATGAGAATAATCGCGTTGACGATATTGCTAATCTACAATCTCTCGGTTCAGTTGAAAATATAGCCGACAAAAGTTTTGATGATGAATTAAAACCCGAATAATAAGTAATAAAGGTTTTTATACGAACAATAACTCAAAGTAGTTGAATAATAACTTAAGTTTTGAATCGATTCTCGAGCAAAGGGAAACAGTAGATTTAGCCAAGAAAGGTTGGTCAACTTTACCTGATAAAATTTCACGAGATGCTTCTAATAACAGAGCCCTCCCAAAAGAAGTACATTTTATTGCTTAAAGGAGAAAAAGTTATAAAAGATTATTTAATTTGGAGCCCATTATCTAACTCTGTTATTTGTTTCGGTATTCTCTGTTTGGATGTGGAAATTCCGGAACCAATGGGATTGATCTTTTCTTTATTGCTGGAATGGAGGAATAAAAAATGACTGGAGAATATTTAATTATAGTTTAAAAAAAAGTCATTATAGCTACCTAATTCCTCAAAGTCATTATCTCAATTGAAAGACTTTACACTCAGCTCTAATCGATCATCGCAACATTGACTCAGAATTCCAATGGCACTAGGAAACAAAGTAGCTTTCCAGATAGCACATTAACGTTGGCCCAACGTTGGATCAACGTCGAAAAATTTGTTGGTTGATGGTCGGCAACTGACGTGCTATAACGTGGATTTGAAAGTCGGCGCGATGTCGCAGCCAACCGTTGGGCTAACGTTGGCCCAACGTAGACATCCGACGTTGGGCGAGCAACGTATTCTAACGTTGGTCCAAAGTAATATTATTATATATAAGATTCTTTACAGTTTTGATTCATTTGTTAAGCACTTACTTACTCTTTCTTATGTGCTGTTCATTAAAACTATTACATTGGTAATTTTTTCTTCAAATAAGTTTGAATTTTTTTTTTTTTGCGATAAACGAAAATTGATTTTTATGCTGATAAATGAAGCAACTTAAACTTCATAATAATAATAACACAGAAAACCAAAGTTGTAGTAAGAATCACTATAATAACGTTAAAATATTCGAACAAATTATACACATATTAAAAAAAAATATTTATTTCGATTGCTTACCTTCCTTACAAATCTTGAGTCTTTAATTTGCTTGAGAGGAACTTTAACGTTCATACGTTACTCATTATACGATTTGATAGAAATATATATATATATATTTTTTTTTTCAAGTTTATTTTTGTTCCATAGTATACATTTTCGTGATTACATAATAAAGATTCGTTAAGATTGAATATACATTTAAATATAAAAATTACAAACATAAATAATAAACAAACTCCTGTAATACGAACTGTAAGAAAAACGCGGGAAACTTGCAGAAGACCAAGAGGTCTTATCATCAAGAACCGCTTTACATTGTCATACATATACATATAGAAAAATTAAAATATTTACAAAACTTTTACGTTTAATAGTTTCATTATAATTGTATTAAAACGTAAGATAACAATTATACAAACATACATCGTTACTTTTTTTTAATATTACCACGTTTATTGCTAATGCAATGTTTGAAAAATATATATAAGTATATTAAAAAATAAGAGTTTATATAGGAAGCTAGCAGTGAACAAATTTAGAAAAAATCAGTAAGTAAATTTTTATACTTTAAAATTCTCTTTTTAATAGTTTTTTTAAAGCTATTTAAGTTTTCGAAGTCAATAATATTTTGATTAAGTAATAAAAACTTATTCCAGATATGAGGTGCACGATAAGTAATTTTAAATTGCTCAAGCTTAGTTTTTCATGAAGGCTCTAAAAGGGTACTATTTGTGCGCAACAGGTATTTATACTCTGGCTTTTGTTTATAAAGACTATAGAAAATTGAAGGAGTTTTTTTGCATTTTGCTATTATACATAAGGCATTATATACATTTAGTTCAATCAATGTTAGTAAAGACATCTGTTCAAAAGAGGCTTTGTGTGTTCTTTTTTATTTTTAAAATTAATTACTCGTATAGCATGCTTCTATTTACGATAGAGAGGTTCTAGTCTGTGTTTATAGGTATTACCCCATGCTGTATTACTAATAATAACTTTGAACAAAGCTATAGAAGAATTGTTTGAGTAGCGGCTCTTTCAATAAATGGCGTGATCGGTATATTATTCCGATACTTTTAGATATTTTACTACCTAAATAGACGAAATGTTTATTCCAATTTAGATTTTCGTTAATAAAAACGCCTAAAAATTTAGTAACATTATCCCTATTTTCAATTAATAATTTTGGAAGAGAAGATTGGAGTTCTTTTTTTTTATAAGAAGGATGAAATAAAGAAAAACTCGTTTTACTTGAGTTAGTAGAAAGTTTATTTGCCCTAAACCATCCAGAAATTTTTTCTAATTCTTGATTCATTTATACGCACAGTTCGCGTATAATTTTTCCGGAGATAAAAAAATTGGTATCATCAGCAAACATTATAGTTGAAATTCTTTTTGATGCCCGATAGAGATTGTTAACATAAATTAAAAAAAGCAAAGGTCCAATTATTGAACCCTGAGGAACACACACTTTAATATGGAAGGATTAGAGAGTTTATTATCTCCATAGTATATAAATTGCACATGTTTATCTAATTAGCTTTCTATCCATTTGTTCGTTCTACCCCTTATGCCATAAATGCTAAGCTTTGATAATAATATTTTGTGGTCGACGGTATCAAAAGCCTTAGAGAGATCTATAAATACACCTAATGTAACTTCTCCGTTTGTAAAAGAGTTTTTTATTTCATCAACTAGGTGAAGGATTGCGTGTTCAGTTAAAGTATTTTTTTGAAAACCAAATTGCTTGGAGTAAATAAAATTATTTTCTTTATTAAAAGTGTATAATCTATTGTGCATAATTCTCTCAAGTATTTTAGAAAATGTAGAAAGTATTGATATTGGCCTGTAATTACCTATTTCACTTGTATCTCCTGATTTAAAAATAGATTTTACTTTTGCAGTTTTCAGTTTTTAAGGAAAGATACCTTCCTTTAAGGAGTGTTTAAATATTTTAAAAAAAGAAACTTTAAGCTCGTTTTGGCAGTTAATTACAATGTTGCTATTGATATCGTCGATTCCGGTTGCTTTATTTCTTTTTAGACTTTTAAAAGCATTGTCAAATTCTAACAATGGTTAGTTTTTCGCTATTCAATTCATTTTTATTACGATCTAAATATTTATCAAAAGATTTATTTTCACTAGGAACTTGGGATGCAAGTTTAGATCCTATATTAACAAAGAAGTTGTTATACTCATTTGCAATGATGTTTTCAACATCAATTGTTTTGTGGTTGATTTTTATAGTTTTAGGAAAGCACGGTTTGTTAATTTTTGGTTTACCAATAATTTCATTTAATAATTGCCATGTTTTCCTAGAATCTGCTTGACTCTTTTCAAGTAGTTTATAATAACTAGCTTTAACGGTTTTTTTAATTTTCTCAAAGAGAATTGCATAGTTCTTGTTTACCGATTTCGTTTAATCGCTTTTTTTTATGGTACTTTATATATAACTAGCTGGAGTTACCCGGCGTTGCCCGGGCCAATATTTAAACTGGCTTACCTGATATCTGTACACAAAAATGGGCCCAAAAAATGGTCCCCCTGACCCCCGGGGTCGAGGTACGGGGTCAAAACCTAGCTAAGAACCTTCTCCCCCTCGAGGACTACCCCCATGCCAAATTTCATCGAGATCGGTGGATTTCTATAGAGAACAAACAAACAAACACACACACAAACACACATTGCCCTTTATATATATTAAGATTAAGATAAGATAAGAAGATAAGATAGCTAGAGTTACCCAGCGTTGCCCGGGCCAATATTTAAACTGGCTTACCTGATATCTGTACACAAAAATGGGCCCAAAAAATGGTCCTCCCTAACCCCGGGGTCAGGGGGGCTTATTTTTGGGCCCGCTTGACTCCGGGGATCGGGGTACGGGGTCAAAACCCAGCTAAGAACCTTCTCCCCCTCGAGGACTACCCCCATGCCAAATTTCATCGAGATCGGTCCGGCGGTTTGGATTTCTATAGAGAACAAACAAACAAACACACACACACATTGCCCTTTATATATATACTAGCTGGAGTTACCCGGCGTTGCCCGGGCCAATATTTAAACTGGCTTACCTGATATCTGTACACAAAATAGGGCCCAAAAAATGATTCCCCATGACCCCGGGGTCAGGGGGCCCATTTTTGGGCCCCCTTGACCCCGGGGATCGGGGTACGGGGTCAAAACCCAGCTAAGAACCTTCTCCCCCTCGAGGACTACTCCCATGCCAAATTTCATCGAGATCGGTCCGGCGGTTTGGATTTCTATAGAGAACAAACAAACAAACACACACACACACATTGCCCTTTATATATATAGTAGATAGTAGTTTGTTGTTTCCGCTTAGATAATTTTTTAAGACCTTTACTCAACCAAGGTGAATTTATGCCTTTAAATTTAATTATTTTTACTATTTTGGGGAAGTGTTTATCATAAAAAAATAAAAAAATATTTATAAACGTATTATACATTAAATTGGTATCATTTGAGGATTCTAAATCTGACCAGTCAAAATTTTGCTAACTCACTTTTAAAGTTAACTTGACTATCCAAAGAAAAATGCCGCCTTACTCCTTTCTTTAAGGAGATTTCAAATAAGGAATTTGTTAGTATATTATCTATTAGTGTTGCCGAATTTTTTGTAATTCGCGTTGGTATATTTATGAGAGGAATTACACCAAATCGAAATAAATTATTGTAAAAACTTTGTGTTTCTTTATTATTTTCATAATTTAGAGTATTAATATTAAAATCTCCTAGGATAAATAAAAAAAATTTTTCTTGGAAGCTTTTCAAAATAATATTTTGAAGATGATTTGAGAATATTTCTGTTGATGTTTGTGGCGGTTTATAACAGCATGAAATTAAGGTATATTTAGAGTCATTGTTAATGACTTCAATAGAAACAAATTCCCTGTCGTAATCAGATATGCATAGGTCGTTTCGTAATTTATACCGCAAACTATTTTTGATGTAAATTACAACACCCCCACCTCTTTTTTTCGATTTTCTCTGCAAATACTCCTTCATAGTTATTTAATTAAAAAAGCGTGCTCTCGTTAAATTTGTCATCAGTTAACCATGTTTCGCTTAAACAAATAATATTAAAAATAAAATTCCCTTTCTCTAAGAATATTTTAAAGTTTTTAAAATTTGCCTAAGCACTTCTAATATTAAGAAGAACATGCGAAAGGCTCTCATGAGGTTTAACATCTTTCAAATACTTATTTATTTCATCTGGAAACATGTAAGGTGTTTCCATATTCATTAATGAAAAGTTATCAATAAAGTTTTTGTCAAGGTCATATTTATCAAAAGTGTTTAGATCATTTATTTTAAAAACCTTATTTGAAATGTTTTTAAAAAGACTTTCGTATTCAAACATTTTCGGATTCATTTTAAAGGGATTCGTTATTGATATATTATCAATAAAAATATTTAAATAATAAATAAAATTTAAATAAACCGTAAATAAAATAAATAGAAAATTATGTTTTCTTTGTCTTCCACTCGCGTACAATAAGCTTGTCGTATGATATGTAAGCAAATTTGCCCGATTTTCTTTCAGTTTTTATTTTTTCACGCAATTCCTTTCTTATTTTATTCGTCTCCATGCAGTAATCTTCTTTAATATATATGTTTTTTCCCTTTAACTTTGAGGCATTTCTTAAAATTTCCTCCTTATCTTTAAAGTCCAATAATTTCAGAACAATTGTTCTGTTCTCTTTTACGCTTTTTTTACCAGCTCTATGTGCTCTTTCAATTTTTATAATTTCTACACCCAAGTACTCATTAAATATTACTTTTACTTTTTGTTCGCGTTCCAGCCAGGTTTCATTATCATCTTCTTTAACTCCGTCAACTTTTAGATTGTTCCTCCTTGTTCTATCTTCAATTTCTCTTAACTTGAAAATCTTCGAAAAATAATTTACAACATAAAATTCTTTTCAATAATCTAAAAATAGTGGTAGTTAGAGTATAACTACTAGTTTCAAATAAGCACAAAAATGGAAATGGAGGTATTCTATTCTAATAAGAGGTATTCTATACCTGTGCTTTCTGAACAACAATTAGTGCGATCTCTTTTCATAACCATCTCGTCTCTCGATTCAATCTTTTTTGATTCCTTTATTACCACTTCTTCTTGTGATCAGACCATTCTGAGTTCTAAAGACCACTTCTTCTAATGTGTAATTCAATCTGCTTAGGCTTTAAAATGATACTTTCACAACTTTTTTGCACAACTTTCATAATTAATAGCTTACAAACTTAGCTAAACAATTTCATTATTTCACAAAAAAATGTTTGAAAACGATGCTTCAATGATGTAATTATTAAACACAAATAGATAGCTAAATAGTTTTTAACTACTTAAGTAAACACTTATTTTTTAGAAAATTTAAATACTACATATATATACAAAATTTAATATGTTTGGATCATGTTTTTTTGATTTAATGTTATATCCAAAAATACTCTTGATTATTTTAAACTTATAGCAATAAAATTCCATATAAAAACACTCATATATATATATATATATATATATATATATATATATATATATATATATATATATATATATATATATATATATATATATAGATATATATATATATACGAGTGTATTTATATGGAATACATTGCTCACTTTTTTTTGCTTATCTAAATGGATACGTCTGTTTTAAAAAGAGAAGAAAAAAACGAAGAATAATGAATGAAAAGATTGCTGCCCCGTGATAAACCCTTAATTGATGTAGCAGCACTCCGCTGAGAGTCAGGCTATTTGTCAGTCGATGTACTGAAGCCTCCGGCAGTACATCTTAAATACTTTGTAAGAGTTTTAGCTCTTTTGATCTATAACCATGTATAAATTATGGATGTTTTTTAAAAGCAATTGGAAGCATATTGATTAAGCAAAATCCCAAAGAAGTATAAAAATAGATTTTATAAAAGTCTTAACTTTGTGTAAACAAAAAATAAATTTTAACAAATTTTTTTCTAACAAAAGCAGAAGTAGTTGAGCTTGAGTTTGAGTTTATATATTTCAACAATATATGCATAATAATCAATAAATCAATTATATATGCATATATTACATTTATATATTGAGATATATGAGATATATCTATATATGATATGAGATATATGAGATATATGAGAGATATATATATGAGATGTATGAGATATATATATGATGAGAAAGTGCTACACCAGGCACTTCCATACTGAAAGAAAAGAGACTCGTGCGTCTGATCAGTCGTCAAAATTGAATTTCAATTTGTAAACACTATCTTTGAACGAGTAGACTGATTCAGATACAAAATAAATTTTCGTTTCTTTCATTTTATTAAACTCCGAAGTTATAGGTTCTTTAAGATCAGATTTTGTTAAAATTTTTTATTTAAGTTTTTCTAATTCGATTAATTAAATGCACGTTAATTCGATTAATTAAATACACACAAAAAAATCTTCAATTTGAGACAATTAATGTATCTTTATATGATTTCTATTATTTCTGTGAAATATAGTATTTTCTTTGTCATAGTCGCTTTAATCCATGAAAGCCTTTGCTTTAATCCATGAAATCTTGTCGCTTTAATCTATGAAAGCCTTTTTCCAAAATTAGAATGTTGAGACGTTTAATTACAAATAAAGTCAAAACAATTATTTATAAAGTTTTGCAATTGTTTTGAACAATTACAGCTAATTCTATTATTTCCTAAAACATTGTTAACATATTGAAATGAAGAAAGGATGGCAACATTAGGTTGTCAATGATGACAACCTACATTGCTTCATTGCAAAAGTGCATTGTTAAACATAAAAATAAATTTGTTTTTATTATAAAAACACTAATTTTAATTGCTTAATTGTCTGAAAAATTACTTTGTGCTGCGATCTTAAACGTGACGCAACTAATTAATTGCGTAATTAATCTTAAACGTGACGCAACTAATTAATTGAATTACAATAAAATGCATTTTTTACGCTAAAGCAATTTCTTAAAAAAGATACTGATGGGTTATGACTGTGTGACTAAGATTGTTGATTGGTTGGGTCTCAATCGGGTATTAAGGTTCGCTGATCCAGGCCCTACTTGTATAAATGGGTTTGGGTTGGGTATCAATGGATTCAACCCAGATTCATACCAGATTTACTTTACGAATATTGGGCGGGTCTGGGCCCGCACCAATTATGATAAATTAAGAACAATGCATATCATTACTTGATGTGGGGTATTGAGTACGTGTTTCATCATGGACAAAAACAGTTATAATATAATTAAATATATATATATATATATATATATATATATATATATATATATATATATATATATATATATATATATATATATATATACATATATATATATATATATATATATATATATATATATATATATATATATATATATATATATATATATATATATATATATATATATATATATATATATATATTAGTTTTTCTCAGCTTTCAATGCTAGAAATTTTTAAAAACTAAATCAGTTGGTCATAAAAAATAATAATGATTTAGTATCTAATAGATTACTTTTATGGAGCATCACAAACAGTCTATGCCGTCCCGTGTGTCCTCCTTATTAAATGTAGCTTTTATTTGATTTTTATCAAAAAGCCGCTGAAATTTTTTTTTTGGTTGTTTAAGTGTTTTAAGAAGACCTTACAGTCTTCGGCAATGTTTTGTGATAAGACCTAATGGTTTCGTCACAGAACAATTATCTGGAAATTTCACGCCGTTCCCTCAATAATGCCACCAATATGGTCAGAGTAGGATCATTATGGTCATTACGGACATCATCATGACTATAAGGCTCTATTGGTATATATACCCAATAATAAACAAGACCAGAAAATATGCGCAGTTTAAAAGTTCAGAACGGTATTAGCCAAGAAAATGTTGGTCGGGTTTGCGTTTAACGGGTTTGGATACAATAAATCCCATAACAGACCCTTTTTGGTTAACGGAGTTGATGGGTTTAACAGCTTAGGGTCTGGCAGGTTTTGGGTTTGGGTCTAGTGGGTTTTGGGTGTGGGTCTTGTTCTAGACCCAACCTAATAACAGCCCTATCTGTAACAGGCTAAGAGATTTTGACAATAACTTTTTCACTGTTATTTTTTTAATTTGTTGATAATCTTTTATAAACTTTTTTAGAAGGGTCTACATAACATACACACTGATTAGCAATTTTTAAACAAAATAGAAAATGTTTTCCCAGCGATCATGGATAAATTGATTTTTTTGAAGGCAAAAGAGAGAAGCACAAAAAAATAGCAAAAACTCATCTTTTTTTATTTGTGAGAAAAAGAATCGGAGTACTCCTAAATATATCCAGGCTGACTGAATATTATAAACGTAAAGTAGCATTAGAAAAAAATACTTCTAAAAAATAATACTTCTACAAGTTTTAGGAATAGTCGTGACGCAGTTATTAGAGTTCTGGTTCAGAATAAAGAGATTCGAGATTCTGGCGGAATAAGTGACATTAGTAAGGAGGACGGCATAAACTTCCTGGTTAAATGTATATATGATGTCACCATATGTGCGAGTACAAGTTTTAGATTCTAGATTATTTATTTTGATAATCTATAGTTTCTAAGTTAAAATTTCCTAATAAAAAGAGCAATAAGTTGCATAAAGCTTTATCAATTATTTTATGATATCCTTCATCATTCAATAATTTATTTTATAACAAATCAAAACAACTACGAAAAAAAAAGTACAAAAATGACAATTTACAAAACTTTGTAAGAGTTTTGCTTATTTAAAATATAAAATTAGTTTATCTTTTCTTTTTATGAAAAAAACTTTGACAAGAAAATCAAGCCCATAGCACTTACGGCCTGAAAAACATACAAAATTGAGTAAGTCCTTAATTTGAAAAATTAGAAAGCCTGGGCACCAACTACAATATATCATTTGGTAATTAAAATACAAATATTAAAATGGATAGTTTATTCAGCATGATACAAAGTTTCGTAAGTTATACAACTTTTTTAAATATTATTTTGCAATTATTATACATATAAATGTAAACTATATTATTAGCGAAGTAAAATTAAAAAGGTCTTTCTTGATCTAAAGAAAAAAGACATTGTTGACGAACGTAATTTTTGTTCAATGAATCAACTAGCAAGTATGAGGGAATCTTTGAGAACAGCTTGTGAATCCGTTTCGAAATGTTCCGTAAAAGCTCTGACGTTGCACTTCATTGGTTTTCAACATTTGAATTGGTAAAATGTGTAAGAAAGTGCACCATTACCCTTGAAGATAATACATTGTCAGTTAATATTAGTGCTAGTGACCTGATAGCCCCGATGCTATATATCACTCTACTTATCTGCTAAGTCTCTATACAAGATCTATTAGAAAAAACTCTGATAAAATGTCATACGATAATTTTGACAATTAAATCGCTGCCCGGTTTTTGCTGAATCAAAAGAGTATATGATTCAAGAAACAAATTATAAAGATAATCGTGTCTTTAAATTGTCTTTAAGTTAACCTTACTGTACTATACCAAAAAGATAAGTAAACTTAGTGGAAATACTTCTAAAAGTATCCAGGGAGTACAGTTATAAAAGTTTTCCTATTTTACATTTGACAAAAATGTTTTGAAAAATTGTTATGAAAAGATTTATTAAAATAAATCTTTCATATTGTCAGCTAAAATCTTGCGGCAAGATATTCTCGCAAATCAAGGTTATGTCATCAATAATTGTTTTTTACAAGATTCCACAAAGAAAATTTGTTCTTGTTTCTTTCATTTGTTGAACTTGTTGAAGAGAATACAAGTAACAAATGTAGTTGAAATTTACAAAAAGCAACTTTAACAATTATTCAATTGATAGTTTACAATAGTATAAAACGTGTTTGTCAAAACCAACAATATAACAAAGGTTCAAAAAAGATAAAAGTCTTGAGAAAGTCAAAATGCGATTTATGTAGATTTATGTTTCATACGAAAACTTGCAAAAGAAAACTTGTTGATAAACTTTATAAACTTAAGATATCAATATCTTTTAACAGAGTTATGGAATTATCAACACAAACAGGTAAATAGAGTTTTGAACTACTACGCAGTTAAAAAGTTGGTTTGCTCATCGCGATTGAATTTTAACGTATTCACAACTGCTGCTTTGTATAATATAGATCACAATCCAAGACCCACAATAGCTTAAGACTCTTTTCACGCAACAATTTTTATTTTTGAGTTTTCTAAAATAGCAGTTGTCAAACTTTCCTGATCAAACACTGAGGTTCAACTAGTTTTAAATTTTTATAAAAGACCAGAAATGGAAAACTGTCTCTGCTACGGACATGATCTAGTTACCATGGAGACAAATGCATTGTGGAAGTAGGTCAGAGTCTCAAAATGTATATTTCAATTTTATCAACGTATAAACCATGCTTCATACTTTTACCTAAAATAGCACAAAAGCATGTTATGAACATTCGGACATAACCAACTATAGAGCTATATCAATACTTTCCGTATTTTCAAAACTTTTCGAACGTGTAATTTATAATAGAATCTATATTTACTTCATTAAAAATAAATTATTTTACCCAAATCAGTTTGGATTTCAAAAAAATCTCCCAACTGAACATGTAATCATTGAATTAGTTGATCAAATAACTAATAATTTTAAACAAAATAAATTTACCTTTTTTTTATATGTTTTTATTGATTTACCAAAATAAATTTTATTGATTTTTTTTTTATGTTTTTATTGATTTACCTATTAGATAAACTAAAGCACTATGGTATAATTAATAAAACTTACAATTGAATTAAAAGTTATCTTACCAATAGAAAACAATATGTATGTAATATACAATCTAGAGTATTAAATGTTTTAAGTGGAGTTTCCGAAGGATCTATCCTTGGTCCACTGTTGTTTTTAATTTATATAAATGATTTTTGTAATGTGTCTTTAAACCTAAATTCAGTCATGTTTGTGCAAGGAAACAATATACATTATTGATTTTTTTGCGTATATTATAGTTATACGCCTGACTGTGAGTTACAAAAATATTAATAATATTTTGAAATAACTAGTTTTAAAATGAAATAAAGAATATTTATAAAGAATAAAGATTATATAAAGAGCTTATTTTCAAAACGCGGTATGAGCAATTTTATTTTAATGTGACAACTTAGATTAAAAAATTTACTTAACTTGAAAAATAACACATTACTAATATTAACAAATAATTGTGTCAAAAATAAACAATAAATAATTAAAACTAGACTAAAAATAGTTACAAAGTGCTTTATGCGTTAATAATTTTTTAAATTAAATAATATATAAAGCGGCACATAAAATTAAAATTGCGTTTTGAAAATAAGCTCTTCATATATAAATTATACAATGGAAAAAAGTAGCAAGTTTACTTAAATCTTAATAAGAGATATAATAATTATAAATGTATATGAAATAAATATCAATATTGAGCAATCGATTCATTTTTTCTAAATTCATTTTCAAATGTTTCAAAAACGACATTAATTTCTCTGTTATAGGATTCGCCGTTTAGTGCATTAATGAAAATTTGTTGCATACTTCGGTATACAGCCCAATCTGGCTCAAAATGAGTTGCTATTGTTTTATCTGCGTTACCAAGAGCTTTGTAATGAATCTTTCGATGCATACTCTCCCTTGTTTCAGGGCAGTACGTCATATTAGCAATAAAATTACTTTTAATTAAGAACGGCGCGAGTAGATGTCAACTAGGGGTAGTGGGGGGGGGATTGCGTAGGGAGGACGTTTCCAGCAGGACGTTTTTTCTTACTTGAAATGTATGAATTTTCAATCTGCAATTGTAATTGCGTTGATTTAATTAGTTTCCAGAATTCCAAAATGACTGATCATTTCTAATTGACTTCGATGTTTGAACCGCACTAGAAGCAGAATGTTGGTCTTTAACAAAAGTGCATGAGGTATCCGGTAAAGCTATTGACAGGTTATATGTTTGCATTAAAATCACTTTTCCAAAAAAAAAGATGCACTCTTCTATTGTTGAGCTGCTCTAAACAAAAAATCTCACAAGCGCTAAAGCCATCTTTGTTTGTGACTTTATTCCAATTAAAATTTTGTAGTGAAAAGCACATTAGCTTTTTAGCACATTGGTTTTTAGAGAAAGAGATAACATTCAAACAAGTAATTTTGATGCATAAGATGAAATATGCTGAATTACTACACATCTTATAATGGATCTACGGTTTTGTTGGCTAGTCAGGATTAGATAACATATTCTGCCTTTTAAAGCGCAATTTAATTCGATAACAAGGACTTTATATAATATCATCTTATGAAATAGATGGGCTAAAACTTTGGGAAAAAAAATAAACATAATAACACTTTATATTTAATAGCGTAAATAGAAATCGCTAGGGAAGTTGTTGAAATACACTAACTTCAGATTTTAAGATCCACTCTACCAGCAAAACAATATAAACTATATATTGATTAAGTGAGTTCATATCTTTTTTGAAACCAAATAAGTTTTGTTTGTTTTATCTTTTTATCCATTTTGCAATTGATTGTTTTAAAAACAACTCTCCGACATCAAGGAAACATTGCTATGTTTGTTAAAAAGAAATTCATGCGTACACATAAATAACTCAGAATTATTGTCTGTCCTTTTTTTTTTTTCTTTTTTATTTGTTTCTTTCCTAATTTTTATTAATTTGCTTTATCTTAAAACTAGCTTCAAAATTATTTAATTAAAAAAGTTACGGGCCTATTATGCAAATTTAAGTACTTAAAGATATCAAATAAATTTAAGTATTTAAAAATATTAAAATATGGTATCGTAAATCTTTAAATATTCAAATTTGCTAAATAGTTATTCTGAAGTTTGTTTAAAGTTATTTAAATACATTACTTTTTTACTTATATCATTACTTTATTTTATTATGCAAAAAAAAGAGACAATTTTGAGGGCGTTTGCTTTTAAAAGTTATCTTCTAATTGTCTTTTAAATAAGACATCTTTTAAATATCTTTAAACATTCTAACGTAAAGAACGCTTAGAGTATGTTTAAAAGACATTTAGAACATAATTTTTAAAAATAAATGTCTGCAGGGAGGTTTTGTGGGGTGTTTTTGACTTTGAGGGATTCTCATAGTTTTTTTTAATTATAAAAAAAATAAAAATGTTTTTAACTTTTCTAAATCTTATCTATCCAGATAAGACATAGGCATTGGGCCGACTTCGGCGCGTAATCTAAAATCAATATATTAAAATTAAACAAAGATATAATTTTTACATATTTTTGATGGACAGCTGCTCATCGGCAGGACGTAAACGAAGACATCAAAATAACATCTGACTGACATAACATAACATGGGACTTTATTATAACCAGAGCTCGAAGTGAGGTGGGATGCGGCGGGATGCCATACCGCCACCTTTTTATAAAGTATAAATCATCCCGCCACCTTTTTACAAATCTCTATATATAACAATGATTAGGCGGGATGGTATTTTTAATTTACCAAATACTATCCCGTTACTTTTTTTTCTCCACTTCGTGCACTGACTATAACTTATAAAATAATGGTAGATTTGTCAATAAATGCAGTTAAAAATGTCTATAAACATTATAAACAACAGTCAAAGGCATCCTCATAAACATAAAATCTTATAAAATTGTCTGAGGAGTATGCTTTAATGTTATTATTGGCTCAAAGTTAGAGTTGTTTTATATTTTTGGTTTCCTAATTATTAATGTAAACTTGTTGTATTTAAATCAATCCAAAAGTCTTTAATTGGACAAGCCTCAGAAACATTAGCTTGGTTCTCAATTCTTTTAACATACTCAATTTTTTCACAGTCAAGAGGTGCTGTGACAGTTTTATTTATGATAAAGTAATAACTGGTCAGAATAAAACACACTATTCAATCTTTATGAATGCCAGATAGGAATTAAACATCACTCATTTCTTTCGAATAAAGATGTCAACACCACTTTAATGGTAACTTTAAAAAAGTTTGGCTTAAAATTCTGAATTTAAATTTTGCATTTTCTCCGCAAGCTGCAATACGATCTGTGAAAAATAAAACTTTTTAAGTAATTGTATTGCTATATAAAGTGTAAAAATAATTTATCTTTTTAACCATCTGTTTTTGGCTTTTCGTTGCTTTTGGCTATACCGTTAACTTATTTTCATCAAAGAAATGTTCAGCAACAATCGGATATTTTCTTAAAAAATTAATTAAATTTTAATATATTAACTTTATAATAAAAACCATACACTGAATTCGTGTAACTTTAAACTTGTTTTGCACCATTTATATATAATTTTTTAATATAGTATAATACAAATTGGCAAAAAACTAATTACAAGTTTTTTGTCAGTTAATATTTCTCTGTAATGTCTTTAGTTCTAAATTTTATATACCAGAGTTTTAATTGTAAATCATATTTATTGAAAAGATAGTATATAGTATCTTTCAGATGTTCTATCAAATGTAAGATAAATTAAATCCTTGAAGAAATTTAGTTTATTTTGGATTTGAATATAAAGCAAAGAGCATTTATAAACACTCTTTGTTTTCTATTTTATAAACTTTAAAACGTTTTATAAACTTTAAATATATATACTCATGCCAATACTCTTTTGTTCAAAATCAATAATCCTAATATATATTAACTATAATTGATATATTAGTATTATTCGTTTCGAACAAAAAAGGTTTGGCATGAGTCTAACAATTTTTAAAGTTTATAAGACGTGCAAGCTGCTCCTGTTGCCAATAAAGACGACCTAATCGACTTTTTTAAAGCACTTTCCCATGCGATATTTGCATAATTAACATGGCATTGGATTAATAAGTAATAAAGTTGAGTTAATCCATGTCGACTTATAAAATTTCTCGCTTAGAATAGTATTCCAATATTTTTTGAAACTTTGAAGCACATTGTTTGAACATGATTTTTTCAAGTGAGATTTTCATCAATAAAAAACATTGGAAAAGTATAATTTGGTTGTTTTATTTGAATATCGTCAATATATATATATTAGAGCCATACCATTAAATTCTATACTAGATTATAATATTCTACTTTTGTTAAAGACAATTAAGCATAATATTTAATTAAACTCTCCGAGGAAATTTAATTTGTTTTTCTTTTTTTTTTGTAAAATGATTAAAGTAGTACTATTTTTTTAAATTTTGTCTCTTAAATTTTGCTTAACTTAAGATTTAAGAATTAGATAAAAAAACAACACTTTATGTTAACTTTCTACTTCTAGTGTGGCCACAGACATGTTTATCATTATAAATTATTACTATTACTATTAATTATCAGTTATTTTCGTCTAATAATTAAATAATATAATTACTTTGTTTTTTTAAATAATATAATTAGTTTGTACTTAATAAACCTTTAAATTCTTTTATTTAAAATTTTTTTATAATTCTGTTACTAATGAAATAAATTTATAAAAAAAATTTTATTCAAATTTGTTGTTAATATAACTTAAGATAAACTGGTAAATTAAAGTATTTTTAAAACAATGTCCGACCATTAATAATATGATTTTGTTTCAAAACAGTTTACGAAATAGGAAAGAGTTTTAAAAAAAATGAGACATGATGTGTAGGGGAACCTGTTGTACCTTTGACCACTTTTTGCTTTAAGGCGTTTTTTGCGTAGCCTATTGAGTAAATCCAAACCATTCAAACTTTATAATATTCTCTTATATTTTGCCCAAAAATTATACTTAGAACTTTTTTTTCATTTGACCAAGAAGTATCTTTTTCCCGCGTTTTAAAAAAAGAAGTCTATTGGTCAAAGGTACAACACGTACGTTGTACCTTTGACCGATGCGCGTTGTTCCTTTGACCAAAATGTTATTATTAAAAAATCATGCAATGTTTGAACCCTTTTTAATATTTTAGCTTGTTATATATTATATAGAAACTTTTGGTCCATCTTATATCAATAAAAAAAATCTAATTATTTTGTAATCAATCCTAATTGTCTAAAAAAAAACTAGAAAAATCAATCCTTACAATCTTGCAAAGACTTGTGTATTAAAGTTACGATACTCAGTATTACTAATTTTTTTCAATAAAATCAGTTATTATAACTATTTAGATAAAGTCACATATTTTCTTTAGATGCTACTTACATGAAATAATTAGGATTAAGGTCCAAAACTTTAAACGCGATTTAATTGTACAAAACATATTTTCTAATATATACAGTTATTTTTATTAATTTAGATAAGAAAAGAGCAAAAATATATTTTTATAACTTATGTTAGCTGGCGGTCTATATTCATTTACATATGATCATAATGCTTTTTATAGAAAATATCTTAATGATGACAACAAAAAATACAATGATAAAAGAGTAAAATATATTAACTATTGCAAATAGTCAGATCAACATCAAACATAAGATACTGACGTTTAGATGAACCATGACCAATACTTGGTGGTGGAAGTTTCATAATAATATCCTTAAGTTCCAAATCATAAAGATTGTCATCTTCTCTTATAAACTTGTAACAAAAGTCTCCTGATTTCTTAAGATACTTAATTTTGTAAACTATACCAACAACTTCTAAAACTTCTGCTACATAAAATCTAGAGCATTTCTTTCCAGCCAACTTGACAATTAAAAAATCTCCAGAAACAATTTCACTTTCATTATCAAGTATATTTACTCCAGAATCAATTTCATTAGAGCTTTCATCATTTAAACATATGTCAGACTGACTAAAAATAATCTGCTTTGCCATTTTTTTTCTTTTGCTTGAAGAGGTCTTTTTAAATTGTTGGTTATTAGATTTTGAATCTAGAATAACTTTAATTTCAGGGGTATCAGTTAAAATACATGATTTTCTATTACGTCTTTTTGAAGTATTTGTTTTTCTTAATTTGGCTTTAGGATGAGGTCGTATTATCTCAGGTGAAACAATTGATCTTGATGGTAAACTCACAGTAGGGATTTCCCCTAAAACAATAGATGACGTTGATGGTACACTGGATGGAGCAGTTTTAACATCAATAATCTCATTAGAAAGGCAAGCTTCAGTATTCACTATTGGCCTATCAGTAACATTTGCAGCTAAAAAGTCAATATCAGTAAAAATATTTTCATTAAATGGATAAAATCCAGTACATTTAAAACTGTTTATAATATTATTTGGTACAAAAGCATGAGGATAAGCTTGACCAACAAGGTAAGATATATCATAAATTGTGACTGGTTTACCAGCATTGCCTGGTGATATCATCCAGTTATTCATGGCATTGTTATAAAAAGTTTTAAATGGTCCAAAAACACCACGATCAAGAGGTTGCATTTTATGGGTTGTGTGAGGATGAAATGTCATTAAAACTATGCCTGATTTTTTTGCTAACTCAATAACAGAAATGTTTACATGACTCTCATGATTATCCATTAATAAAAGAACAGGTTTTTTAATTGACGGTCGCATATTACTAATAAAATGTTCAAGAAATTGCACAAAAATGACTTCATTTGACCATCCAGACTTATTAGCTGCTCCTACACTTCCAGGAGGACAATTATTTAACATGTAGTCTTTGAATTTAGCACGTGGAAATACAAGTAATGGTGGGATGCTATTTCCAGTAGCATTAATGGCTGCAATCATTGTTACATTGTTGCCTCGTTCAGCACTAGTTATGCTCCCTATTTGTTTTTTACCTTTTGGAGCTAGAATTTTTGGTGGTACGTGGACTGTGGTAATTCCTGTTTCATCACAGTTCCAAATATTTGATGGGTCAAAATGATAACGTTCTAAAACATTTTTGCAATTTTTATATACAATTCTTACAGTTTCTCTATTGAATGCAGAAGATCTACCAAGACTTGTAGGTTGTGGTTTATGTCGAGATAGCTTGTTATTATATCTTTTGCGAAAATCTCGCAGCCATTGTTCACCTGCACATTTATTTTTCATCCATGAAGTTTCAATTTTTTTATGATTTGCTAAAGCATACTCATATGCAAAGGATCTTATCTGCTTTAATGTAAGTCCATAATGCATATTTGCAGCATCTGCCAAGTAGTTTACCAAAATTAATTCTTCTTCAGTTGAGAATACTTTTTTTGGTTTGGTATGTGAATATAAATATTCGCAACTACCAGATTTTTTAAACTGCTTCAACTGATATATTAAAGTTGACTTTTTAATGTTGCAATGTCTTGCAGCTTCACTTAAACTCATTTTTTGTTGAAGCACAAAATTCACTGCATTTAGCATATCCATTTCGGAAATCTTTTTGCGAAAAACACCAATCTTGCTCCTTGGCATTTTAAAACTAAAATATATTAACAAAATTAATTAACTATTTCGATACATTTAATTCCCTATAGCTGAGCAGAAACTAGGTAATAAAATGAACTTGACAATATTATTGCTTCAGCTGTCCAACTAACTAAATTAACAAAATTGATTATTCTAAGTGTAGTAGTGGTTCAAGAATAAATAGTGAATTGCATTAAAATTCAATGGAATTATTTCATCATCATAATACTAGAAACAATTTTGCATTAAAAAGCAATAAAGCACAGACGACGCCTAATAAGGTAGATTATAAATTTTATAATCTTGCCCTCTTAAAGTCCGCAAATTACCGAGGAAGCAGTTTTTATTGGTCAAAGGTACAACGTCCTTGACTGGTCAAAGGTACACGAGATGGGTTTCTTTAACAGTTATTGTCTTAATCCCCATTTACGGTCAGACATAATCATCCAAAATTTTCCATAACAAAAAAAAGATGTTGGGTAATGTTTATAATGTCGTAGATGAATCAAACAACAATTTATCACAGTTTTAAAATCAGAATAAGATTAACACAAATATTTACTTTTTAAGAGTCAAAACTTATAATTGCTTGTGGATCAATACCATCTATCCCAAGTATAATGTTTTACGATAAGAAGAGTTGTCATGGACTACTATTTCAAATGACACTTCCCGTTTTTTTTAAATAATAATAGTAAGCCAACAGAGTAGAGTGACCAAAGGTACAACGTGGTCAAAGGTACAACAGGTTCCCCTATACAATAATATTTATAACATGATTAACCATCGTTACTTTGCTCCTTAAGATACATTATAGACAAATAAAAGTTATTTGCAATAACAGATATATACTTAAAAAACAACCAATGGCATTATCTAATTGAAAAATTTTCAAAAAAAAAGTAAACTTAAAAGTTTTTAGTTTTACAATTCGTAAAATAAAAATGTATTTATTAAATAAAATTGTTAATTAATTTATCGTTATTCATTTGCTTTTAATTTAAAAAGTATATTTACGAAAAATTATGTTGATTAGAAGAAAATAGCCCGTATCATAAAAAAACGCTATGCACACCCACAAATACACTTACGTGTGTGTAAGTGTATTTGTGTGTGTGTGCGCGCGCACATACTCACATGTGCGCACACACACACACACACACACACACACACACACACACACGCACACACACGAATATACTACTTTCATAATAATAGTAACAATACATTGCTTATATTGTTACGTTTATTTTATAAAAAAATGTTTTTTGAGATAAAAATAAAGTTTTGAAATAAGCAAAGAATATTATTTAAATGAAATTTTATTTAAAAAAAGCAAAAAAAATCCAAAGGTTTTTTGGTCAAAAAAAATATGCTTCCTAAATAATCAAATTACTCTATTGCTTATTAAGCATAATGTAAATACAAGTAGCAGGGTAAGAAGAATACATAGTTTGTCTGATCAACCTGTTATTTATACCATAAATGAGAAATAACTTTTTTTTTTTTTTTTAAACAGCAACCATTATTAAAAGTTTCAGAAAAAACAGTATTAAAATGTCTCCAATTTATCTAAAAGTGCAAAATCACACAAAAAAGTTATTACAACACGGATTTTTAAAATACTTCAAGAAAGTTAAAAATTATGTTATGCTCGACAGCGGGGAAAAAAATTGTTTAAATCCAGAAATTGTAACTAATTTTTTATACCTGATAACGTCAATTGTTATTGCATATACATGTTGCTCTGAAGTTTTAAAAAAATTGTTATTTATTTGAAAATTATTAAAAAAGTAGTGCTTATTAGACCATTTGGATATATTAGATATAAAGTAAGTTTTAATATTTTAATATACTTGAAAGAAAATTCGCGGAAAACTTAGAGAAATCTTTTAATCGAGTAATCGAGAGCCTTTAAAATACAAAATTAACGTAAAATAGTATACTATAAAAATAATACTATGTAAATAATAAAATAAACTTAAAATAAATTTAAAAAGCAAAGTTATTAAACACAAGTAAACATTTTGAGGTCTGTAATACAGTAATCTTTAAATTATAGTAATTGACTTTATTTATTAATTATTTTTTTAATTGGTTATATTATTATTTATTTTTTACATTTAATACATATCGATAAATATGGTTTGGTGAATTATGAGATTTTTTAATAGAATAAAAATATAGAACTTATTAATATAATTTAGTAAACTCTTTATTTTTAGGTACTATTTTGTTATATAGGTAGGGGCCAAGGTATACAGATGAGCCCTACTTACAGGCGTCAAGTTAAATAATTAAAAATACCGAGATTTTCTTTTTATAGTCAATGTGAAGTTAAAAAATAAACGGTATACTATATAATATAAAACATTGCATAGACAAAAGTTTTATTGTATATTCCTTTTTTTTTTTGCTTTTATATATTGCCGAATAAAAAGTTTAAATATATAACAAAAACTTATATTAATAAAAACATGCAAGAAAATAATCATTGTCATGAAGCTTTCCTTTTAACTATTTCAATCAATTAGATCACTTATAATATGGTTCAATATATTTTATTCTTCGCGTAATAATATATTCTTCGAGTCCCGGTTTTCGTTTTTAGAAATATTTTATTCAGGGCCGACAAAACAGGTTTCGTAGTGAGGGAGAGGTGGCGCAATCTTCAATTTCTAAAAAAGGTCCTCCATACTTAGAGGACCTTTTTTAGAAATTACTTTTTTCTTTAAAAAAAAAAAAAAGTCCCTTATAAACAAATTGGCGGAAGGGGGCGGGACAGTGCCCCTCCCCCCCCCCTCCTCCACCGGTTTCATCGGCTCTATTATTTAGTGATACATATGTTATTTAGTAATACATCTGTTATTTAATGATACACTTTTTGAAACTCATCTGTAATTTGTTTCGTTTTAAAACAGCAAAAAAATAGTTGAAAAAAAAGCATAACTTAAATCCTTTGATGATTAAAAACCTGTTTGATAGGTGACTTACCGTGCGTCACTACCACTTTACATTGCGTCTTGTAGATCCCTATTGCATCACGAGCGTAGACGTTATATAATGTCTACGCTTGTGATGCAATGCTACAGATAAAATTTAATACAAGACATACACACAGTTTGAATTAAACAAAGCAATAAAAATGTTAACAGTTTATGATAAAGTTATCTAAGGGCAAAAAGACCCCTAATTTAACCCCTAAATTGAAAACAGAGAAGTTTGAGTTAAAGTTGAAATTAAAACCATAGTTTTCAATTAGTCTGTTTATAAAACACTGTCTCATGACGCGAACTGATTTAATACAGGAATTTAGTTACGTAATACCTTTAAAAAATATATTAGAATGTATTAATGCTATAACTACTTTTAAAGAGTCCGTTAATATAAAATTGTTCTAACACGCCATACTTTTTAAATCTTATCTAAAAATCTGATTATGTAATATCTTGGATAATATGAATCAATGTAATATCATGATATATGACGTAATATCGTGATTAATATAAATCAATTTTTGTCAAGTTTCTAATGACATTTTTCTCGCGCTCAGCAACGAGTTAAAAAGTTTAAAACTCTCAAGGGAATCATCATTATAAAACTCCGCTAACAAAATTTTCCTTATCAATTTTGTAGAATAAAAGGAGTGACTATTAGTTTTTGAATTAGAAATAACTAAAATCAGTTGGTTACATATGTAAGGTAAAAATGTTTTATTGATAGTTACGTTACTGTTTGTTTGATCGGTTAATCATTTTTGTTAAATAAGTCAATCTCTTCGTTTTTATTGTTATTTTTATGTTCTGTAAAAAAAGTACTGATAAAGTATCCTTTTCCGCCATCATCTATTAATATTTAAGTTTTAAGATAACTTCCATACATACTTTTTTTATTATGAACTTTGAATTATGAGTTTTTACCATTCTTAACTAAAGTTATATTCATCGATAAATTTGAAACTACAAACTATAATCTTTCAGCGTTCAAAAATTAAAAGCATAAATTCGTAACCCCCTAAATGTGAGGGATGTGATTGAGTAAATTAATAAACAATCCTAAAGTAATTTTTTTTTTTTTCAAAACCATAAGTTATTTGGTGTACTTTTAAAACTTTCTAAAAGCCTATAATATTTGAGTAGGATAAGTTGTTTTAAGTAAATCCATTCGAAGGTTCTGTTAATTACACTTTTATATTATACAGAAAGTAATGATATCGGTCTATAGTTTGCATAATTTTAATTTACAAATGACCACTGCATTTGTAAATTAAAATTGTATTTGCTTTTTTAAGAATATCAGGAAAATACCGAACTTTTAATAAAGTTTACAGTATAGCAAATGTTTGCGTAAGCTCGCTTTGTTAAAAATTTTTACATTACAAAATATTTCATCATCTCTCGGATATATATATATATATATATATATATATATATATATATATATATATATATATATACATAGGCGTGCCCAGACCTTATTCGCAGGTTGTGCACCACAGTGGCATATTCAGGGGAAGCAGGTTTCTACTCCCCCTAGTTATACTTTACGTAATACTTACTAATAGTTAGGTTATACTTGGGTAACTAAATAATAAAAAAAGGCTTTCTATATCTAAGAAAGCCTTTTTTTCCCATCCATTTTTATAATTAAAAATCTGTTCGGTGATTTTTTTTGCGCTTTTAACTCTCTAAAAGGTCCAAAAAAAGAAAGGGTCACTAACAGAACTACTACTAACACTATTAAGTAGCGTATTATTATATAGAGATCGCTATAGGATTTATTATGTAAGTTAGATCAAATTTTGCAGGTCGTGCCTTTGCATGACAGGCTAGACCCGTAGACACGCCTATGTGTGTATATATATATATATATATATATATATATATATATATATATATATATATATATATATATATATATATATATATATATATATATATATATATATATATATATATATATATATATATATATATATATATATATATATATATGTTGAACGTCGTAATAGCATAAAATAAGTAATTATTTTAAAAATAACACGATGTTTTTTATTCTTGACATGTTTCGTAAAATTTTATTTACATTTTCAAAAGATTATTTTACAATTATAAAAAACTCTGAAATATATATTAAAAAATAGAAGTCTTTACAGAGAAATATTAACGGACAAAAAACTATACATAATAAACCAATATACTTATTACAAAATAGCTCGGTAAATAACCAATAAAAAAAACCAACTGTCAAAAAAAATATATATATATATAAATAAACTGACAGTAAAATTAAATAGATAAGTTTATAGTATAATGTAAAGCTTGTTTATTAAGTGAGGGACTTTCCCATTTAATGTGGAGGGCTTCGTTTATCTTTAATTTGTGTTTGTTTGGGGCATTATCCAAAATCTCAAAAGAATCACAGTTAGCCAAATTTTTGCAATTAAGAGATAAATTCAAGTGTTTAAATATATTAGATTGTTTATCACTTTTAAGGTGCTCATTTATTCTAGTTGCCAAGTGTCTGAAGGTTTCTCCAATATAACTGGCATTACAGCCAGCGCAAGAAAATTTATAGACAACATGAGATTTAAGCAGTTTAGGAAGTGACTCTTTTAAGCAAAAACAATCTTGTATTTTATTAGTAGTGAAAATTAATTTTATTAGAATATCCTTGCAATATTTATGAACAATTTTTGAAATTTTCCTTTTAGTGTAATTAGAGTACATTCCAATGTATGGGAGCTTAAAGTATCTTATATTTAAGCTATTAACAATGTTAGACACAGATGGGTTCATTTTCTTATCAATATAGGATTTAATTTCATAGTCAATAATTTTTTGTGGAAATTTATTATTTTGTAAAACTAATGATAGATTCTTAATATCTTTATCAAAACCAAACCAAGAATTATTAATTTTAAATGTACGATCAATCAAACACCGAACAAGTCAAATTTGTAGCAAGAGGGAATAAAACTAAAAAATTTTTGTAAAAGACCTGTATACGTTTTTTTGTGATAAACTGAAGTCGTAAACGAATTGGATTTTTTAATAAGTACATCTAAAAAAGCAATCTGGTTATCTTGTTCTTTTTCCATAGTAAATTTCAGATTTTTATGTTGTTTATTGAGGTGTTTGAAAAATTCTTGAGCTTTATATTCAGAATTAAAAATAGCAATTATGTCATCGACATACCGTTTATAAAAAAATGGTGCTGTAAAAGTTTTTTTACTATAGCAAAAAATTTAGTTTTATCCAAAATTTAGTTTTAACCGAGTTATTTTGTAATAAATATATTGGTTTATTATGTATAGTTTTTGTCCGTTAATATTTCTCTGTAAAGACTTCTATTTTTTAATATATATTTCAGAGTTTTTTATAATTGTAAAATAATCTTTTGAAAATGTAAATAAAATTTTACGAAACATGTCAAGAATAAAAAACATCGTGTTATTTTTAAAAATAATATATACATATATATATATATATATTTATATATATTTATATATCTATATATATATATATATATATATATATATATATATATATATATATATATATATATATATATATGTTATATTAATAAGAAAACATCAAACAATACGAATTCTCTTAATACAAATAATAACTTATTTTGAGAAATTTTCACTGGGTTATGGATACCAGCATCATCAGCTTGTAAAATATT
>NC_088928.1:38202500-38265000 GCF_038396675.1 Hydra vulgaris
ATTTGGTGCCCTTTTCTTCTAAAAGACATTAAAAAATTAGAATTAGTCCAACGTAGAGCTACTAAACTTGTTCCACAATTGCGCAACTTGAAATACGAGAAACGATTAGCAAATCTGGGTCTCAGCACATTAGCTGAACGTAGAACAAGAGGAGATGTAATCCAATTTTTTAAAATTTATAAAAAACTAAATGTTGTTAACTGGCAACAGAAGACAAACCAAGCAAGTGCTCTATTATGTGATGGACCTGCAGGTCATCTTCGTGGTGCCAAGCATAAAATTGAACGAGAATTAACGAAAAACACTCAAAGACATAATTTCTTTATAAACCGAGTGGTGTCATCATGGAACACTTTGCCTGCTTCGGTAGTTGCTTCAAATTCAGTTAACGAGTTCAAAAATAATTACGACAAATGGAACCGTTCTCTCTCACGTCGGTCTACTATAGTCGGGTCACGTTAGTTACTCGACTCAAAGAAGTCTAACTTCTATTGTAGAATTTTACTATAATAATATATATATATATATATATATATATATATATATATATATATATATATATACATATGTATATATACATTTATATATATATACATATATATATATATATACATATATATATATATATATATATATATATATATATATATATTTATATATATATATATATATATATATATATATATATATATATATATATATATATATATATGTATATATATATGTATATATTTACATATATATATATATATATATATATATATATATATATATATATATATATATATATATATATATATATATATATATGCATTACTATTTTGAAGTAAAAAAAAAATTCATTTTTTTTTTACTTCAAAATAGTACTTCTTTTTTACTTCTTTTTTTCTTCTTGTTTTCAATGTTTGTTAAAATTTTTACTTCTTGTTTTCAGTGTTTGTTATTCGGAATATATAACACAGTTTTTGTTTTTTATTAGAGCATTTCAATTGCGATTCATGCATCTAAGGATTAGCAATTGCTTTTAAGAGAATATAAAAGTGAGGGCAATTACCCTTATTATTATATCCTCATATGGACAGGTAATATAGTGGTCTAGTGATTAAATTAAAAAGTGGTAAATGTTTCATTAGAAACTTGATATCTCTATATAATATTGCCGAACTTAATAGTAGTGCTGTCAGTAGTGTCCTTAGCGTGTTTAACACGGAACCTTTATCAGCCATTGCAAACGAGGTAATAGCGAGAAAGAGTCGCAGCACTTTTTTATAAGAAAAAGCAGTGCATCTACCACTGGCAACAGTTTTTTTTTCAATCTTTCTTGATTTTTTTTTAAATACAAAATAAAACACTTTTTAAGTTTTATAGATATTATGTACATAACATATGTAAAGATATTATACACTATAACAAACAAATGGATTTTTAGAAAAGCCAAAAATTCTAAAAAAATCAAAACACCAGAAGAAATTTGTTGCACATGTGTCCATGATTCATATATTTATGTTGTTAACGGAATGACTGAAAAAAAATTATGTTCTGAAACTTTATAAGGAAAAAATTTAATAAAACCGTCCGCTACTTCAGAAGGTGCTGCTGTGGAGGAAAGAAAAAAAAAAATGCCAGTAGCAAGAAAAAACTTCACATTTTATTTTAACAATTAAAAGTCTTTTTAGCTATATTTATTTTTTTGCTATAAGTATATATGGTTAGATTAAAAAATTTGAAGATATATTGTGTTAAGGAGCGGATTTGAACCCTCGAAAAACGACGCAGATGCATGTTATTGAAAAACAAACCATTTTATAAACTCTCATACCGATTGCAATATATCAACACTTTTCAAGCGGGTTCTCTAAATAAGCCCAGCTTTATTGCATAGGAATAAAGTTGCGCTTATATATAAACAATATATATGTTATATTGTATAAACAATATATATGTTATATATTATGTTACACTGTTATATGCAAATGTAAAAAATCCACTATTATTTACGTTTTATACAGGATGGTGTGTAATTATAAGAAAACTTTTCTAATAATTACAAGTCTTTTTTGCTCAAGCTGTTTCGTTTGAATTTGTATTTATGTTATTGCATTTAAAAAAAACTAAATATAGTAATTACTATGTCATTTCTTTAAAACTATTTATTTAATACTATTGTAATAAATGCAAACTCTTATCCATGGAATAATATATCCGTACCAGTTTTATATCTTTTTGTGCAATTGTATGCACTATAATTAAAATTATTCAAAAAATGTAAGATAAATTGCAAAAGCAAACTTGACGAATAAAAGTATTTTTTGTCTCAAACTGACGTCGCTGCGCAATTATTTTTGGTTTAACTTTTAAATTAGCGCTTTATAGCTAGAGCTGCGTCTAAAGTTTTCAATGGTCTAAGATCTTCTGAGTTCTGCTATTTGTACAGCGTTACGTACACATGTCTGTATAAGTATGAACGTTTTAAGCATATGTTGAGTTTGCAGGCAGCATATGGAAAAATCGTGTATAATAAATCTATAAAATGAGAAAACTTTAAAACTTTATTTTAACAGTTACAAATCTTTCTTGTTATATTATTATTTTTTTGCTATAAATATATAAACATGATTGGAAAAATTTCAAAATATGACGCTAAGGGGACGTCTTAAACTGAGCTATCAACGATATGTGTTTAGGAGAAAAACATACCTAATTATTAGAGTATCGTCCACAATTGTTTTCGTCGCGTCCACAATTATTTTCGTTGCAGTCCAAAATTATTTTCGTCGCGTCCATAATTATTTTCGTCGCGTCCATAATTATTTTCGTCGCGTCCATAATTATTGTCGTCGCGTCCATAATTATTTTCGTCGCGTCCACAATTTTTTTCGTTTTATCACGAAATATATAATGGCAAACAAAAACAATACAAACATCAATCATTCGAATGTCGAAACAGAAGAATAAACAAAAAACAAAACTGCAACCGAAAAAAATTTTTTCTAAAATAAAAAGAATGATGAATAGCAACGAATCAGGTCGATCTATTGCAAATGCAGCAGGTCTTTTATTTAGGACGATTCAAAACTGAATACGAAAACTTTAACAAGATCAAAAAACAGTGCCTAAAAAGCGTGGCAGAGCGGCACGAGATAATATTGAAAGAAAGAGAGAAATTGAATTATTAATTAATGCAAATAACGCATTAACTACGATCGACATTGCACAATTTTGTTGTGGAAGTACCCCATATATTACAGTCCCCCACAGAGAGGAAGAAATGTTAGCTTAATATGCGCCATTTCAATTACGGGATGTATTGGTTTTAAAATAAAGGTTGGGGCTTTTAATACTGCTAGCATGAACGAGTGGATCGAACAAGATTTAAGACCAGCTTTAAGTGATCGAAGATATGCTATAATAATGGACAATGCGCGATTCCATTATTCATCAACTGTAGAATCGGCATTTCGAGAAAGCAATTGTACTATCCAGTTTTTACCACCTTTCAGCCTTCAACTTAATTTTATCAAGGAGTTTTTTGGTGTGATGAAAAATTTATTCAGAAGGATACAACCACGACCTAATAATCCTCAAGAAATGATTAACATTATTACTGAGATTTTAACAGGATTTATTGAATACTCTTTTGAAAATTATTATTCTCACATGCGTGAGTCGGTGTTAAAAGGAATTCAGCAAAATGAGTTTATCTGATTAATTTATGCTTGAATTTACTGTAAAACATATATATATTCTCAGTCCTCCACTTTTTTCGAATGTTTCTATTGATTGGCTGATATATTTAAAAGACACAAATTATAGATTCAAGAAAAAGTTCTTCACGAGTCACGCCTAGTTCTTAATATACGTAAAAGTTCTTTTTAATATCTTACCTTAACACAATATTGCTGCATGCTTCTAATGTTTACGTTTAATTCAGAAAAAAAAGATTTTGGGCTTTTTGTTACTTTTAAGGATTAACGTATGGTGTGAGTTAATCATATAAAAAAATATTTTTGTTAGATAAGTTATTCATAATACTCTCCCAAAAATAATAAAAATTTAAATTTCTTATTGTTTAGATTGTTCATTCTCATTTTAAAAAATATAAAAGTAATTAAGATTATAAAAAGATTTTCATAATTTAAATATAAAATAAATCTGAGTTTAGACAATTTTTTTAGCCATTAACACTTTATCGGACGGTTAAAAATTTTTTGGGATGACTAAAAATTGCTATTTATTTTGTTAAATTATAAATTTAACAAAATAAATAGCATTACGCCTAACAAAAAATAAAGTATGACTAAAATTTTGTTCAATTTATGACTAAATATTTGTTAAAGAATAACAAAAATCAAAGATTCAAATAACATTCCGTCTA
The DNA here is from genome assembly GCF_038396675.1 of Hydra vulgaris. Taxonomy (NCBI): domain Eukaryota; kingdom Metazoa; phylum Cnidaria; class Hydrozoa; order Anthoathecata; family Hydridae; genus Hydra; species Hydra vulgaris. The sequence continues at coordinate 38,206,876 of NC_088928.1, forward strand.
TCGATAAGAACTTTTATATCAATCCAGTATGTCAGTATGTATTTCTTGGTATCATCATTAAGAACAGTTTTATATTGTCATTTATGCTTTTAATAAAACACATTTAGACAAAGCTGATTACATCGCACTATTTATACATATATATATATATATATATATATATATATATATATATATATATATATATATATATATATATATATATATATATATATATATATATATATATATATATAAAATTATTTGTTAATTTTTTCCAAATAAAGTTAATTTTTTTACGTATATTTAAAGAAACCATATAAAGATATATGAATGTATACACTTGAGTTTTTACTGGTTCTATACTTTGCAACTGTTAATGGAGGTTATAGAAACAATGGTAAGAAATACATTTGTATTTATAACATATATTGTAAGGAAACTTTTAAATTTTTTTTATAGATCAGTCATAATTATTTATTGTTTTGACTTTTATTTTTTGCGTTGCTTGTACACTTATATATAATTATTAGGAAACTACGTAACAAGCCAAAAAGAATCTCTGGTAAATAACTATAAAACCTCTCTATTCCGAACATTTAATGAACAAAAATGTGAATTATCAGGTATAACAAAAAGTTTAACTTAATTTATACTTTAAAATTGTTGCATTAAATGCAATGGTGCGTATAAATTATTTAATATTTTATTTTCCTTTATTATTAGATTGTATTGTCAGTTTACCCTCATCTATTAATCAAAGAAAATGCAAACTAAAAGAATGTTTTTCAATTTATCAGAAAAGCAAAAACATAAGAAACAATCGATGTATGGAAGCAAGGAAAAACGATGTTTTGTTTGCAAGAAAATGGTACAGTATTACTGATGGGAGTACATTATCGCGAAGTGAATTCCCATTTAAAGACGTTCCGTTTTTAAATCAAAGCTTACGTGACGTTAATTTTTATACAGCAATTAACCCTATAGAATCTTCCTGGCTGATGCTTCTTCAAACGTGGATAAATGGTCTAATGAAGCCAACATCAGATAAAATAAAAAGTGTTTTTAATAATACTAACCTTCATAATATCGAAGCTTACCGGCAATTAAAAGCTGCTTTTGAAGCCAGCATTCGCGTAAGTATATATCGAGTGGACTTTTACTTTTTACTGTTTCTCAATATTATTTAAAAAAATAAAAAATAAATTTGAAATTCCCTAATTTAGTTACAAAAGACATATGTAACATCTTCATGTGCAGGTTTTTTTTTTAGTTTTTTATGTTTTACAGTCTTTCAATACTCCGCAATACTTTGACAAACCAAGTCTTTATCCGCAAACGTTTACCGATTTAAGTTTAGGCGAACTTTGGAAATCAAACGATATTTTTGCTCAAAGAAGATTAGCTGGGTCTTGTCCTTTTCATCTTAGAAAAGTTACAAAATCAGGTAGTTTATTTAAATTTTTTTAACCAGAACAACAAAACTTATAAAATATATATAAATGAAAAACATATATTTATAGGTGAAATTGGTTTTTCCGATAAAACATTATTCAGCTTGTTAAATAAAAACTATAACTTTAATGAGTTCATTAACCATGCTAGCGGAGGTTCCATTAAATCAATGTCTCAGGTCAGGAAATTAGTTTTGTATTATTTAACGCTTTATTTAACTCTCTCTCTCTCTCTCTCTCTCTCTCTCTCTCTCTCTCTCTCTCTCTCTCTCTCTCTCTCTCTCTCTCTCTCTCTCTCTCTCTCTCTCTATATATATATATATATATATATATATATATATATATATATATATATATATGTATATATATATATATATATATATATATATATATATATATATATATATATATATATATATATATGTGTATATATATATATATATATATATATATATATATATATATATATATATATATATATATATATATATATATATATATATATATATATATATATATATATATACATATATATATAATTTGTGGTAGCAATTTCACGGCAAAAGTAATACTTCGTTGAAATTTAATAATTTCAGGCAATACAAGAAGGGGTTTTATTTATTCTATATCATGACTCCTACAATGATATCGTGACTCAGCCTGATATTCTAAATAAAGATCATACTGTACTAGGTAAAAATCGGACGGTAATGAATAACACATCTCCAATCACACTTTTTGTTTTGGTAAAAGGAGAATTTAAAGTTGCTGCAATACAAATAGATTACAAGCCAAGTAATTTGTTTTCTATGAATAATTCAATTAATTATAACTAATTCAACAAGTTTTAACTAATTTAACAAAAAGTGCTTGTAGTTCAGATTAAGTATACACAAATACATAATTTTGTATTGTTTTACTTAATAATATTTATTTAGATTCAACAGTTTATTCACCGTCATCTCCAATGGATCAATGGCTTTTGGCACGTGCAATGGTAGAAATGACTGATCAAGATGTTTGCGATGCTAAAGTTCATTTGGGATTTCTTCATTTACATGCTTCTATTTTTTGTCTATCTTTTAGTAGACATTTAAGTACCCAGCATCCCCTTCATGATCTATTTAAATGGCATTGCTATGGTACTGTTCCAGCACTTAGCCTAAACTACCCCACTCTTTACTCAAACAACTTCTTACCTTATGCAATGGGCAATAAAGGATTTTTGAAACTTTCAAAAATTGGTTTTGATGAAGCTTATTACGGTCAATACGATTTGGAACAGCATTTAAAGGTAAAATTATATAAAATTATTTAAAAGAACTTTAGATTGTGTTTGCAGACTGCATGTTTAATTTTCATTTATGTTTTACATACCAATGATTCCCTATAAACACATTAATGTCTATTTAATGTTGAAAAACCCAAAAAACATTCTATAATGGAATCTTAGTGGACCTATATAGGCAATTTGAGCGGACCACTGTAATTTTGCTTATCGGTTTCTAAGCGGACTATTACTATGTGGTAGCCGATGACTAGCCACTATTACCATGTCGGAAAGTTATCGGCTTGCCATTTATAGTGGCTGCCACTAATGTAAACGATGAGCAAAACTCCAATAAACCGCTAAAAAAATGCTTATATAGATTCTTTGCAAATCCACTAAGACAATGTTTTTTTTTTTTTTTTTTTTTTTTTTTGTTCTTTATTACAATATTTATTACAATTTAAATAAACAAAACTTTATTACAATAATAAAAGTTAACAAGTCAAGATATCGTTAAGAAATAAATAATAAAAATAAATATAAAGAAAACGGATACTCAAAGAAGACCATCAGGTCTTGTCACAGAGAAACTGCTAATTGCTTGCGGATAAAAAAACAAACAAAAAAATAAATAAAAAAGAATATGCATTAAATATATACATATACTAATATAGATAAGGGATTTTCAAAAAATTTAAAAATTTAAAAGTAGATTAGTATATTTTCAGTTGAAAAAAATGAGTTTTTTTAGATTTTGTTTAAAAGAATCAAAATTACACTCTTGAGAAAAATCTTTAGAAGTATTTAGAACTATACTATTCCATAAAAATGGTCCGCGAAATGAAATAAAAATTTTTCCAAAATTAGTTTGAGAAAATGGTTGTCGAATTAAATTATCGTTTCTTAAAATATATTTATTTCTATCTCTTTTAAATACAAGTTGCGAAAAGAAAGGGGTGATAGGTGGGTCTTGCATTTATACATAAAACAAAGAATATTAAAAACATTTAACTCATATATGTTGAGTGCTTTCATATCATATAAAAGAGGCTTGGCGTGAGCAAAACGGTCCTTGAAATTTATAATGCGAGCTACATGTTTCTGTAGCCGATAGAGATGTTTAAGTTTACTTTTATAAGTGCTACCCCAAGCAATGTTTGCATAATTAATATGGCAATGAATTAGTGAATAATATAACTGAATTAAGGTATGTTTATCTAGAACATTTCTTATTTTGTATAAAATGCCTATACTCTTTGAAATTTTATTGCTCAAGTTAGCAATTTTATTGCACAATGTTTGCTTGGAACGTGTAGACAAAACGTTTAATTTTGGTCAATTATCCGATCAGAATGAAATCCAGAACTACGTTTAGAACAAACCTCCATTAGTCGTTAAGATTCAAACGTATTTTCAACGTTTATTATAGGTGTTTATTACACGTATAAAAGCGTTTAGATTAGGTGCATATAAAACGTCTACATTTGAGACTAATATATAACCTTTTTAATTGGTCTTATTATTAAACCTTCTAATTTTGGTCAATAATTAGTTGCTAAACGTTTACTGAACTGTGTTTACTGCCCAGTAAACACAGAGTTGTCCAGAATATGTCAATATATAGTCAATGTTGGTCGAAAGTCGGATAAAACGTTTAGCAATTAATTATTGACCAAAAATAGATGATTAATTTGAAATTACATTTGAAACCTTTTAATGTATAAGTTTATTAAACATTAATTAAACGCTTACATTTGACAAATATAAGTCATAATGATTAACGTTTAGTAAACGTTTGATAAACCTATACATTAATACAATTAAAACGTGCATTGTAAACCTGTCAGTCACACATTTATTAAACGTTGATGATAAGTTTTGAACATTGACTAACATAAGTCAATATTGTATAATACGCATACAAAAAAAAGATTGAAGCCTACATTTTAATTTTTTATTTCGTACTTTTATTAAGTGTTGGTTAAATTTTATTAACATTAGTTGATATAATATTAATTTTACAAAGTTTAACATAAATGTGTATATAAAAAATACTAATGTTTACGCAAAACTTAATATAAGATTATATATATGAGGTTTGGGCATTTGTGATGATTATACATGGAATGGTTTAAACCCAGTAAGCACAAAGCGTGTTTAACACATTTAAAAATCTAAAGCATCTAGACACTAGATAATTGGTATTGAGCTTCAGTTTGTTTGTCTCATATCGGTGTGATATATATATATATATATATCTATTATATATGTATAGATGTATATATTATATATGTATAGATATATATATATATTTTATATATATATATATACATACATATATATTTATATATATATATATATATATTATATATATATATTTTATATATATATATATACATACATATATATATATATATATATATATATATATATATATATATACATATATATATATATATATATATATATATATACATATATATATATATATATATATATATATATATATATATATATATATATATATATATATATATATATATATATATATATATATATATATATATATATATAGTGATATATATTCATATATATATATTTATATATTATATATTCATATATATATATTTATATATTATATATGTATATATATATATATATATATACCTATTTATATATATACATGTATATATAGACTATATATATATATATACATATATATATATATATATATATATATATATATATATATATACATATTTATATATATACATGTATATATATACATTATATATATATATAAACAGTGACCTAGAAAGGTTAAGAAAGTTAGGATGCAGTAGAGGGGGACGGGGGGGACTGAAACAGAAGTTAAGGGGACCTAACACAGCTAAAATTTAAATAGAAAAAACTGAAACTTTGAGTTTTGAGGGTAAGGGCAATTTTCCTTCTGCAACATGTCTCTATGCCAGAGTTTAGATATATTTATATTTATCAAGTATCGACTTTGGTTTACTTCTGACTTTCAGTTGTTTATTGTCTTTGGCTTAGCAGAAATGGAGGTTTACTATTTATATTCTCATATATAAAAACTTAGCAAAATATTTGGTTCCATTACAAAGTTTAATTGAACTTTAAGTGTTATTCGGCCATTGTCAGTTCTTACTGAATCTTGTAATTAATTTATCATTACCTTTCAGACTAGCTTTTGCTCTGAATCTTTTAACGCTTGTATAGTCCTGGTGAGCTTCTATGTTAAAATATTTTCAAGGGGCGACGACCGAGAAAGGGTCGTATTGTACGTGCCCGCTTTTTTTCTATAAAATCTTGCAACTAATTTTTTGCTGCTCTCCAAAACAGCTAGAGCTTTAAAACTTTGAGCAGTTGTATTGTCAAAAAAAGGTAACGAAGTGCTTCATTTTATTTAAGGATTGCGCGCTCAAAAAATGTTGTTTTCTTAATTAAGATTTGATTTGAGAAAAAAATGAATTTTATATTTTATTTTGTATTATATTTTGTATTTTTATATTTTAAATTGTTCAAAAAATTTTTCTTAACAAAAAAACTAAAACCTTGAAGTTTTAAATTTATTGTATTTTGTTTTGTTTATAACCTTTTTGTTTTATTTTTTACTAGTTCATATATTACTTTATTATTATTATTACAATTTTGCCAAATAAAATGATTAATAAAACACACAAGTAGCTTGAAACACCCAAATTATTTAAAAAAATACTAGAATTTATAGAATAATAGAATTTTTTTAATATATATATATGTATATATATATGTGTATGTATGTATATATATATATATATATATATATATATATATATATATATATATATATATATATATATATATATATATATATATATATATATATATTAGAGTGATGCAAAATTTGTAGGTTCAAAACTTTAGTTGTCCTCAAGCTTGCCCTTGTTCTATATGACAATAGTAGTTATTGGGCAAAATTTGAATCAAATCGGATGATATTTAGGGGTTGCCATGTTATGTCACATTTTGGTATAAGGTTACAAAAAGTAAAAAAAATATTTTTTATTTTTACATTTTTTATATTATATTACTGAATTATTTATTATCAATTTCTTATTGATAATAAATACTAAATACTATTACTAGGCAATAATAAATCAATCATCTTCATCATTCAACAGTCATCTTCATCAGGGTAGACTTTGATGCAACTGGAAATTCCTTCCGGTGAAGATCAACCAATCTAAGAAGAAACTGCTTTTGGTTTTCATCTTTCGTAACGCTTGAGTTAAAGGATGTTATAAGTGCTATGCCTCGTTCCGCGCAATCGTTGACGACTTTCATTTGACGAACCTTGTGCTTCATTTCAAGATATGTTGAATCCATATCCCACTCTGAAGATTCTTTCATTAAAAATGATTCAGCTTTTTCTTTTCCATTTTTCAAAATTAGATCGAAAAGTTCTGCGGTGCGTTGTGTGACGAAGGAAGACAATGGGCTGTGACAATCGAATGTGGCAGCATCAAGTCTTTTGAGAGATTTCTGCCTTGGCTGTTGTTTCAGGTTGTTTGCCATGTCTCTCTTGGTGTTGTTGTCGACACGGGAATCGAAGAAAGCCAATCCTATTAGATGTTTAGAAAAATACCAGAGGTGGCGATGCAAAACTTTTGCTGCATTAATTGTAATTGTACGATTTGGATATTCTTGAATCCGTTGAAGAAGCTTGGCATCATTGAATGGTGCTCGTTCAGCTAACGGAGCTTCATTCCAAAACTGTCCGTATACAAATGCCACAAAAAGACTTATATCTGTTATTCCTTTCTTTTCCTTTGCAGTAATAACAAATTGATCCTGAAACAAATATATCTTTATACAATATATAGCTTTTGCCATCCAACGTGCATTGTGTGTTGCACCTGGAGCCCGAAACTTCACTTTGAACTCCGATGTTGTAGTTGATCCTCCAAGGAAAATAAGGCACAAATTCAAGAGTTCTAAGTAATCATCCCTGGGTTGTTGACCTTTAATTGCTTCACTATAATATACTACCATTTCTTCACGGAGTTTGAGAAAAAAATCGCAGTTGTAAAATTCTTTATTCCCTATAGTGAACACCTCCTTGTTGATTGCTGGCCATTGTTTCTGGAAACGGTTAAAAATTCCAACTTCAGGTCCTCCACTGGTTCCAAATGCAGTCGTGAAAATGGTGGAAAGCATGACTTCAAACATATGGTGCCTGCATGCTATCCATATAAGATTACGGTCAAGATTCTGCTCCATTATTGTGCAGGCACCATTGTTCAACCCAGTGTTAGATGAAGTAGTGTCAAAAACCAGTCCCCGAACAAATTCTTTCAATTTCCAGTCTTTAAGAGCCTTCATGCAAGCATCAGCCTGTTGCTCACCTGTACCTCGATCAATCTTTGGAACGCCCAGCAATTTTTCCACCCCACCACCAGTCACAAGGATGGCAATTCTATCCACTTTTTTTTGACCACCAGTGATATCAGGTAAGAGCTTTCCATCCCAATGCAGAAGAAGTGGATCATCAGGAGAGAAATCAACCTTGTCAGCTGTAGTCACCGCTTCACGAACAGATCGCCTTTTTCTGCGGATTGTGCTGTACGACAATGATAAATCTTTTACCGAGTGACCAAGAGCCTGAGACACTGTTCCAACCACGAAGAGTGCACGGCGATCAGAAATATTAACACGATCAAGAGATGATACAACATTATTTGTTAGAACTTTCATCTTCTTTTTCGTTGAACCACTTGTGCTCAGTGTGCTGGAAGCGAAAGGAGTCTGATATTCATCATCATCCGAGGAACTAGAGCTACTTTCACTCACAATGTCAACTGCTGATGAAGAAGAAATGAGTTCTGTTTTTTCCATCAGTTCCGCTTGACTTCTTTGACGCCTCAATTCCATTTTAGTTTCTCGGACTCGTTTCCGTGCCTCCCTAGCTGTTAAATTCCGATCAATTCCTGCCATACTACAACTTAATGGATCTTCTTGCTGCTGACGTAAAAATGCTTTATCTTCATCGTTTTTCATAACTTCTGATGCATTCTTGGTTGAAATATCAAAAAGTTCTTCAAGGTCAGCGTGGAAAATTCCTTCTTTCATTTGACAGCTGTCCAATTTTGATCCTCGGTGTTTTTTCAGCAGCAGATATTCGTCATAAAGATTTTTTAACTTTCTTTCCGCATTGTCAATTCTTTGAGTTGGAATTTTTCCTCTCTCCCATATAACAAGAACTGCTTCAATTGTTGCCCGAATACTTTTTTTCACTTCTTGTTTCTCTTCTATATGATGGAAGAGCAACCTCCGAAGAACATCCCCTCTTGAAGGAAGTCTGGCAGTCGACAGAGTTTGTGTAGGTTTACCAACAAGCCACACCTCAGCAGAAGATCTAGTGGTTGCCATATTATCAATTTCTAAATTATAAATAAATAAACAATGAAAAAACAAATTTGCGAAATTTGAGAAAATCACAAAATTTTACCAATGGTTAATTCATCTTATAAAACATGGCAACCCCTAAAATTGCTTCTTTTAGTCTAATTTTTGGTACACATGATCCTAGGTGATAAAGGAACACAGGCAACCTTGAGGAGAATGTTTTTTGTGACATTTTTTTTTTCTATTACAATCTGAATCACCCTAATATATATATATATATATATATATATATATATATATATATAATATATATATATATATATATATATATATATATATATATATATATATGTATATATATGTATATATATATATATATATATGTATATATATATATATATATATGTATATATATATATATATATATGTATATATATATATATATATGTATATATATATATATATATGTATATATATATATATATATATATATATATATATATATATATATATATATATATATATATATATATATATATATATATATATATATATATATATATATGTATTTATTTATATATAAGTATTTCTCTAATATATAGTTGCAGAAAATAAATATAAAAAAGTTTTTATTTATTACTCTTGTAATTGATCTCAGAGTCTCCGAAACCACAAGTTTGTACTCTAATATACTTTAGAATTTAGATAAGAAACTTATTACTGAGTGCAATGGTTAATTCTACTCTTTTGAAATCAGGTCAAATAGATTTTTTTTTTATTGTTTTACTTTATTTTTTAGTTCAAAAAGAAAAACAAGATTTTGTTTATGATTTTGAAGTAAATATAAGGTAGAATAGAAAATTTTCGAGAACGATAAATGAAAGTATGGCATGAAAATTTAAAGTTATTAAAAAGTAATTTTGCTAAAAAGTACTCAAAAAAAGATTTCACAAAGAAATGCTTTGCGTTGCTTAATTTTTTTTTTTTTTTAATGAAATATTTAATCCTGTCTAGCCATTTTTAGTTCAGTTTTCTCTTTGATCAGACTATATTTTAAAGTTTTGATATTTTGATAACGTTAAAAACTCAAAAAAAATAAAAAAAAATAAAAATCAAGAAAACCAAACACTATAATTTGTTTCTATAGTATAGAAAAAATTGATTCAATTTTTATTAAAAAAAAGGTTTATTTGTTTTATTTGCTTTTTAGAGACAAGGTTTAGATGACACAAGAATAAAATATTATCCTTACCGCGATGACACTCGAGTTATAAACAAAGAACTTCTTGATTTTAGTATAAAAGTTGTGAACCTGTAAGTTCATGATATTTTAAGTATAAGTTTGCATTAGTTTCTATTTTATCCGTTCATTTATTTTTTTAGTATGAAGGTTCTTTTTTGTAATTTATTTTGCTTATTTGTACTCGTTTTATGACATGTGTATCGGAAATGTGCCCCAACAAAATAAGAAAAGTATTTTAACTTTAAGATAATATGATATACAAATAAAATAATAGGCAAACAAAAATTTAAAGCCAGTAGTCCAAATCAAGTATTTAAATCTTTAAAAAGTACTAGTGGCTTTTAAACAAAAATTGTCCTTTATACGCAACAATTACGTTTTTTAAATTTATTTTTAGTTATTACAAAGATGATAAAGACGTCTTAAATGACGTAGAAATGCAAAGTTTTGCAAACGAGTTATCAATTGACGGTAAAGTTAAACCAGACGGAGGGAAAGGAAAGGTAGACATTATGGATTAAAGATATAAATTGTTATAGTTATTATTATTATTTTTTTACTATGAACAATGGTACACCAGGTACCTTTTTAAATTTGTTTACAGAAAAACTAGTTAAAAAACCAGCAAACACATGACGACCAAAAGTCATTTTCGTCTTTCGAGGTAATTTAAGTCATTTAGCTTAACAAATATGCGGCATTTAGAGTTGAATTTTTTTAAAAACGACTTTAAGACGTCTGTTAGTCACATCATGTGTTTTTTAAGAGGTTGGATATTAAAATATAGAACGAATATATTCGTTCTATATTTTAATCTTTTTTGTTTAAATTGTTTATATTTCTATCTTTTTGTTTAATCCTAATTCATAAACAAAAAGAAAAAGTGAGAACCAAGTCATTTTAAAAAAATTTCAAATGCGCCTAATCCTCCGGCATAGATTCATCTGTGTTTAATTCTATTTAAAACGCAACCAATTTCATATAAAAAAAAGTTGTCAATTTAAGTATCACTAAATATAGCAAAATTTATCATTAAATAGAGTTCGAATTGTTGTTTGCTAAATTATAAATATATAAGTTAGAATGATGTTTTTAGTAAATTTTTGTAGGTAAAACGTTTTCCTCCATCTTTCAATAAAAAGATAGAGTTAGCGAATTTTCTTCATCAATTTCTATGGTTTAATATACTGCATAGCGTATCGAACTATGCACATGGCCACTCATTTGTACCAGTTAAACCTACAAAACTGTATCATGATAAGAATTTTGAAAACAATTATCTATATAATTTGCCAGATATTGATACTGCTGTTGTAAGTACACTTTCTGTTTTTTGATTTTTATGAATATAAATGATTACATAAATATATTCCATGTTTTACTAACAATAAATAATATTTTTACTAAAAGTAATATTTTCATTTAAATATAAAACTTGTTTATTCAATAAATACTTGTTTAGGAAGCAATACGATTATCTGTATCCTTGGACAGCTTCAGAGCTAATCGGTTGATGGATTATTCAGATAAAGTTCAAGATAAAAAATTCAAAGAACTTGTCCAGCAAACTTATTGCGTGCTTAATAGCAAAGTACAGAAAATATTAGAACAAAATAATGCTAAACGAAAAGCTGCTGGTCAACTTACATTTCAATATGTAGAACCAAAATGGCTGACTAACAGTATTCATGTTTAGTTTTTACTTAAAGTTTTACATGAATTTGTTTGCTAAACAATTTTGATTAGCATATTAAACAGAAAAACAAATTAAAATAAATATATATATACATATTTACCTAAATGTTTTTTTTCTTATAGCAAAGACCTTTTTTTTCAGGAATAATAACAATTTTTATTGTTCCGTTTCTAAAGGCAAAAAAAGTTTAAATATGGAAAATAAAGTTGTAACGTTCTCCCTAACTCCCCACTAATACAAAACTTATAATATCACGAGAGTTATGTATATTATAAAAGCATAAGTTATATTTTTTAAGTTTCTCAAAAGATTAAATTTTCATTGAGAATAAGAATATTTTCATGAAATTCAATTCAAACAAAAATACCGCAAAAATTTCTTTTTTTAAGTTGAATTGGTTTTATCCTAAATGGTTTCAGTCACAAAATTTAAAATCTAGATAAGTAATAGTGTTTTGGTATCCTGTTTATTTTGTTTTAAATCCTGCGCAGTAAGTTTATAGTTTCAAGCTAAAAGTGATCAACCTGATGTTGATCACATGCTGAACTCCGTGTGTTTAGTTTATTTTCTTATGTTTATCTTCATGATGACCTATATTTTATTTGTAGTTTATTATGCAAAAAACAAAACAATAAATTAAGATGTTTTTGTCTTCACTAAATCAAATTCTGATTTTTACAAACTTAAATGTAAATTTAAGTCCCAAATAAATTTTCATTAATTAATGTTTTAAAAGCAAACCTAGGTGATCCGATGACGATGAAAAAATAATAGCGAATGCGTAATTATACTTTGTTTGAAGAACTTTCTTGAACATAAGGTTAATTGACTTCCTTTTGAGTTAATATATTACTTATAAAATATTTACTTTATATAATCAAAACGTTAAACCATGAAAAAAATAATTTGAGGCATTTTATAGTTATAATAATATATACATATATAAACATATATACATTATATAGTTAAAATAAATCTTATTAATAATTGCCTACTCTCTGGTTTTTTTTAATTGTGAAATTGAATCTGGTTACCACAAGTAATTTGTGTATTAAAAAGTAAAAATTAACATAATCTCTCCGATCATTTCCCCCTTGTTTGATAAACTCCGAAAATTTATTTATATCAAACTCAAGAAGATATGGTCTATTTATTGGTCGCATAAATTCTTGTTGCCAATTTAATTTTTGCAACTCTGAATATTTATCTTTTACCTTCACATGCTTCTGCAACTTTACCCAGCGGTTAATTTTTTTTGCCGTTTTCTTGATTCCATTTTTATTGTTTTAAATAGGAGGAATACTATGGCTTAAACTTAGGGCACTTTGATCTTATATGAGTAACACTATTTAAATGTTTAACATTGCTATAACTAAGTGCTATAAATGCTTTAGTTAAAGGGTATTAGTGTATATTATATAATACATCTGAAAATTATGTAAAATTTTTATAAAATATACCATTACAACCCAATACACACCTGTATATAAAATTGTATAAAGTTTATAAAGTTAAAACAAATTTTAGTTAAAAGAATGACCACAATTGCATGAATAAAAATAAGCCCGTTATATACTACCAACATATATATGTATAAAGTTTTACAAAAATTTTTAAGTTAAGAAAAATTTTGAAATAAACTCTATAAGATCACACTATTATAAGTTTACAAAGACTGTATAAGGTTCATGCAAGACTTTTATTAAGGCTAAAGTTTGCGAGAATTTTTTTTATTATTATTATCATTTTTCAAAGTCAAGTCATTAAGCTGCATTTACTTTTTAACTTCTCCCCTTTTTTTATCGTTTGTGATAAGTTTCTTTTGTTGATTAGTTTGGTTCAGGTTTTTTTTCTTCTGAAAAACCCAAGATCTTGCAATTCAACATGGAATTACACTGCTAAGTTTTCTTCCCCATTGCATCCATAAAATGCAGCCATTGGATAGAACTACTTTTGGACCGTTGAAAAAGTTCTACAATGCTGCATGCAACAATTGGATGGTCACAAATCCAAGACCTATGACCATTTTCCATACTGTTTCATACTGTTTCATTTTCCATACTGATACACTTATCAGAAATGTCATTTCTGATAAGTGTATCAGTCAAGATCTGGGTAAGGTTTCAAAACTTCAGATGAGATTAATAAAGCAGTACGTGGTGACACTTTGTTTAAAAAATTTGTATCATAATGTGCTACAGTCATTTCAGGTTCCACAAGAATGGGGCTAACTGTATTTGGTGCAACATCATCTTCAAAAGTTTCTGATTTGAATGGCTTTGATGGTGATAAAAACCTTTGCATATGGTTTGCAAACTACTGAAACAGTATGGAAAATGGTCATAGGTCTTGGATTTGTGACCATCCAATTGTTGCATGCAGCATTGTAGAACCTTTTCAACGGTCCAAAAGTAGTTCTATCCAATGGCTGCATTTTATGGGTGCAATGGGGAAGAAAACTTAGCAGTGTAATTCCATGTTGAATTGCAAGATCCAAAGCTCTGACGGAAATGTGACTTTTATGGCTGTCTTGAAATAACAAATCTGAAAAAACAAATAACCGTTCTCATAAATCGGAGATTTATGAGAACGGTTTATTATCTCACAAAATGTTTTATTCGTTAAAAATGTATGAATTCACCAACCAGAAGGATTTGCAAATTCCACGCATCTAGGACCTTCCTTTATCATATAATCATGAAATTTTACCTTTGGAAAAACAAATAGTGGAGAAATAGATTTCCAATTGCATTTGGAGCTTAACATACAGTTACCAATGTTCCTCGTTCCGTTGTTCTTTGACTATGTTCACTTCCTTTACCTGCAAATATTTTTACTGGCTATTGTGCGGTTGTTACTGCCAAATACAAATAGGTATTTGACCCCTTCCCTGACTGAAGTAGTCATTGCAAGAGTTGATACTGTGGAGTGTGTACTGAAAACGAAAAAAAAAAGTCTATTTTTTTTATTGCAACTATATTATAAAACATTACTTTTAACGTTTATAAGTCGAGAAAGTTATGTTACGTATGTTATGTTATTAAATAATTTATTGTTGTAAAATATGTTATCTTATTATGTTAACAAACATTTTGTGTTATGGAAACATGTTACAAAAAGGTTTTTTGTATTCTACTTATACTCTAGATACTCCACTACAAATATGCACAATTGCATTACTTTGATTTGTTATTCTCTGGGTATTTGATACTTTTTATCAACTAATTTGAAGTGCAGTGCTCTGGCTAATATAAGCACTCTCACTGTGTTTTTTAAACCTACGATTTAAATAAAATATGTTTTGGATGTTGAAAAATAAAAATGGATCATGAGTATTGGTTTTTCAAGACATTTAATCACAGCATAAATTTTTTTTTTTAAACATTCACAATTTCGCTCATTATATCCTAATCTACCCTGCGTTGAAAATATTAACCTTGTATATGTTAGGAATGTTAAATGCTAAATAAGAAAAGCTTTGCATGAGTAAAACGATCATTTAAAATAATATGACGTGTTATATTCTTCTGCTTCAATGTTGAAGTTTTAACTTATTTTTGTGGGTATTCCCTCAGGCAACATAGCTAATACTAATACCGCAGTGAATCAAAGAGAATTAAAAAAATTTCAATAAAATGCTTCTCGATTTATAAAGAGTTTCATTACTTTTTGCAATTTTATTACAAAAGTTACCAATATAGTATTTTATACGACTCTTATCAAAGACAAGCATAGATGTTTCATTACATGCTTTTTAAAGCTGAAAAAAAATCTATTTGGTTAACTTAGCGAAAGTTTAACTGATTTGAATAAGTCAGAAACTTTCTTTAGTCCAATATCGATATCATGAAATAATTTGTTGATGTTATCTTGGGATAAAAAGATAAGTATCATCAGCAAACATTATTGTCAGTAAGTTAGAGGCTCAATAGATATCATTAATATAAATAAAAATAATAGTGATCCGAATATGAAATCCTGTGGAACTCTACGTGATAATTCTAAAAAATTGGAAGACTATGATGCATCCATCCCAGTGGACACAGGACTTAAAAAAAGATTTCTTTTGAACGTTCAAAAGACGGTCGAAAGATGTTTAAAAGACGTCTTTTTTATGTCCCGTGCCCGCTGGGAAGTTAACGAATTGTTAACAATTTTTTAAGTAGTTTTTTATAATGTCGAGATTTTTACAATGATACCATATTTCAATTTTTTATACAAGAATGAGTGTAATCGATAATATCAAAAGCTTAAGATAAGTCTATAAAAATACTCTAAGTAAATGGTGACTTAAAAAGAATATTTAACACATCAAGTGAGTTGAACTATTGTGTGTTTAGCAGAGTTGTTTTTCATTTTTTAAAACCGTACGATTGTTAGGTAGTATATTATTTACAGAGGGATAATTAAATATTTGATTAAGCAATATTTTTTCCAAAACTTTAGAAAAAACAGAAAGGACTGAGAATGGATGATAATTACTAACATTTATATGCTCACCTCTTTCGTCTATTTGGGTAACTTAAGCTACCTTCAGTTGTTCTTAAAAAACTCCTTGACTTATTTAACAATGAGAAAACTTTGATAAGAATATCTTTTATATTATTGTTCGAATCAATGATTTTTCCAATATAAAAGTTGTATTTTCTATTATCGAATAGGTCCAGACAATATAAATGTTTCCAATTATATTGTCTGAACCTATTGCTTTAATGAATTTAAGTATTTTCAAGGCACTTTCAAATTATAGGATACTTTAAAAGCATTCCAACTAGATTTAGTAGTGGAAACGCACAATTATTAGTTAAACTTAAGACGTCTGGAATGCTTTTAGATACATTTGGTCTTAGATATTGAAAAAAAAAACAACTATAAACTTATTAGGAATTAACTAACAAATATTAATGTAGAACACTTTCATGCGCTAACTATTAATTCTATTAATTGATATTTAAAATGGCACATAAATAAAATTGCTCATACCACGTTTTGAAATAAACATTTCAAATTTATCCAAAGATTCGTTTTACAACTCAAGAACCATATTTTATCTAGAAAAATGGTTTTCAAATTCGTGTTCAGCAGTAAGTTTTGTGCCAGAAATACACAAATTATTTTAGTTGATTTTTTTAATGAATTTTGAAAGGTCTTGTACATTTTATTTTAATAATAACTTACTAATTATTTTGTCAGAGCTTATTCCAAAACATCATAGTGTATATTCAAAAACAATTGGACAAAAAACAAAAAAAGTTCGTGCAGGTATGAAGAATTAATTGGCATTGTTTTACTATCTGCTATTGAAATTAATTGGCATTGTTTTACTTTCTGCTATTGAAATATCAAACGAAAACTTCTAAATAAGTTGAACAAATTAAAAAACTTTTTTGCTAGATTGTTAAAATGTCACACTGTGAAACGGCGCTTCTCTCACTAGTCAAATGTAGTAGATTTAGGTTGAAAATTTGATTACTTCAAAAATTTTAGTTTCATGATATTAAGAAATGGTAAACAGACTGATCTATGAAGAGAACGAATTGTTTGGCATGCATCCTGACGAAGAAATCAACTTTTTAGAGAATTGGGGCAAATTTCCCCCTCCCCAAATTTCTTTTAAATATTTTTGGGGAATATTTTAAAATTATTATATTTCTTCAAACAATTGCAAATCTAAATGCTTTTTAAATAGATCTATAGAGTATTAAAATAACAAATATGTATAAATATAATGCAATTATAATGCTCAAGACATAATAAAATGTAACTAGAATATATTAAAATAAGAAAGTCCATGAAAAATTGAAGATCAAGCACATAAAAAAAGTTAAGCTTATGGATAAACTTATGGATAAAGCAACATGAATTATAGATGAACTTATAGAGTATTAAAATAACAAATGTTATATAAAATATAATCCAAAAAGTATAATTTACAAGACATAAAATATTACATAAAGATAAGTAATTGTATAAGAAAATAATAATATCAAATAATAATAGGAATAGAGTTTAGATGATTTCATATAAATAAATCACTGATTGATTTATATGAAAACATCTAAACTCTATTGCTTGAGTATTCTAACACCGCTCTTCTCAGTAGTTCTTTATAGTTTGATCTGGATTCAGATGTTGCAAATCTACTCAGAGTTTTCAGCATGTTGTGATGAACAGATTCGGAACATTGCTCAGCAAATACACCTAATGGCATTCTAAAATTGTTTTTAGAAAATAACGAGGTGGTGTTCAATAGTATGACCTTTCCAACCCATTGAGAGATTGTGGTTAAAGTTAATTTTAACATAAATTTTAGTTTCCTAAATCAAAGGTAAAAAATAAATAGCTAGTATGTCTATGACATAATATTTATAAATAAGAATTGTTTTCATGTTTATTTCTACATCATATTCAATAAATACTTTCCTAAAATTTCTTATTTTCAAACTTTTTTTGAAAATTGTTTTCAAATTTTAATTAACCTTTAACTTGCTAACATATATTGCAATGGCATCTGCATAACCCTCATGAAGTTTCATACCAAAGCACTTATCGACAACTAAAATGTCATGGTTAATTTTGAAGTTTAATCATATAATATAAAGTTATGTTTTAAATTGAAAAAATAGTTCATACTTAATAAATATATACAGTATTGGACAAAACATTTGCAACCAACATCGAACAATGCTAAAAAGTGTTCCTAATTTTACATGTCTTAAAAACGAAACGAATTGTACTACAACAGCAAGCAGTTCAGGAGTCTGGTGTCATAGCATGCCATGACATGAGCAATCAGCTGACAGGTGACAACACACAGGCAGAATTTCGTTGACAAGTGCCATTTTGCAGCGGACAAAACAAATGCAACTTTTTTGGTTTGTTTCATTTTCTTAAGTCTGGTCCGTGTCAACGTCACAGAAGTTTTTAAATAATTAAAGGAAGTATCCAGAAGTTTAAAGAAGCATGCAGAAGCTTCCAGAAGTTCCCAGGAGAAGCATCTGGAAGCATCCAGTAGCATCCAGAAATATCCAGAAACATTCATAAGCATCCAGACGCATCGAAAAGAAGCATCTGGAATCTTCCAGAAAAGGTTCATTTTACTATATGAGACATGTAAATCGACATGTAATTCAGTCAGTATATGGAAGTTAATCAGTCAGTATAATCAAGACAGTTTATCGAAGTGAGTTTTATCAAAGTGTTTTATCGAAGAACATCAATACAAGAAGTGAAATACAACAAGTGTTTTATTACATCAATACAGTCCACATCCAACCAAGACGTTGTGTTCCACAGAGCATTATTGTATCATCACAAGGTAAATGTAACTTGATAAGCCTTGAGAAGCGTGATTATTTATTTTTATCATTTTTATGACTTCAAGTGCAAAAATGGCTCCCGACAGTCTTGGATTGGAACTAAGAAAGAAAATTATTGGCGATTACGTAAGTGGAATGTCACAAAAAAGTATTTGTGATAAATATCGCGTGAAAAAATGAACCGTATCAAGACTATGTTCCAAATATCGTTCTACGGGGAAGTTTGCAGCAGATAACAAAGGTGGAAGACCGCGTTCCACCACTTCTAGAGAGGATTCTATGATTGTCAGATCTGTCAAGAAGGATCCCTGGATATCATCAGTCGAGATAGAAAAGCAATTAAAGCTGCCTGTATCGGACCGAACAATAAGACGACAAGCTGTTGAAGCCGGATTGTTTTCTCGACGCCCTGCAAAGAAACCGTTTTTTAATTTCACTAAAAAACCAGAAGAAAAGACTCCTATTTGCTACATCTCATATTGACTGGAATGGCCAACTGTCCTGTTCAGTGATGAATCGAAGTTCAACATCATTGGGAGCGATGGCATTTGCTGTGTACTGTGTAAAAACCAGAAGAAAAGACTCCTATTTGCTACATCTCATATTGACTGGAATGGCCAACTGTCCTGTTCAGTGATGAATCGAAGTTCAACATCATTGGGAGCGATGGCATTTGCTGTGTACGTCGACCGGACGGAAAACGCCTCGATTTACGTTACTGCCATAAGACCGTGAAGCATGGTGGAGGCAATGTAAGGTCTGGGGGTGTTTTTCTGCTGACGGTCTAGGTACAATACATCGAAACGATGGAATAATGGAACCTTTCATGTAAAGAAAAATCCTGAAAGATGTTATGTTACCTCATGCTGAATGGAATATGCCAATAAAATGGGTTTTTCAGCAAGACAACGATCCGAAACACACTGCAAAAGTAGTCAAGCAGTGGTTTCAAGACAACCAACTATCGGTGATGGATTGGCCGCCTCAATCTCCGGATCTCAACCCTATTGAGAACCTGTAGGAGATCATCAACCGCAGAATTAATCGTGAAGGTGTTCGTAATAAGGATCAACTGTTTGAACAAATCCAAAAGGCCTGGGCAGCGATTCCACAAAGTTTCATTGATCACCTGATCGAATCTATGCCTTGAAGATGCAAGGCTGTGATCGACAACAAAGGATTTGCCACAAAATATTGATAGGGAAATACAGCTTGGTCAACATTTTGTCGAGTTGTACTTGTTTCGTCCAGAAGGAAATCAACTGTTTTTAATAGGAAATTTCAACATTTGTCGAGTTGTACTTGTTTTGTCCAGAAGGAAATCAACTGTTTTTAATGTTTTAAACAATTGTTTTTAATGTTTTTAATTTTGTCCAGAAGGAAATCAACTGTTTTTAATACTATTTTTAATAATTTAAATCAACTGTTTTTAATCTACTTTTGATTAATTTATTAATTTTCGTGTACAAATAATGAACTTTGTGATGAATAAAACTTGAAGAACTTTGTCTCTAAACAGTTACATAGTTATTTCTCAAAATTGAAAAAATGCAGCACTTTTATATAAAGAAACTAAATTAGCATTATTTGGTTGCACTTGTTTTGTCCGATACTGTATGTGTGTGTGTATAAATTACCTAGGGGAGAGTCGCCCATTATGGACCGTCCCCTTTTATGGACCACCGATGAAACAAATAAATGCGATTTTATTTTTTAATTTTGGAAACGTGGCATTAAAGAGTGACTTTCGTTCAGTTAAATCGCATTTCAATGATGGCGGTCAGCAAGATTACTTCAAAAAGGTAAGTTAGTATTTTATTTGGTTATTTTTTTCTAAAAGTACACTCGCTTTTTTTTGTGTCATTCTACAAATAAATGAACCAGGACAATGCTTCTATGCTAAATGGAAAGCTTTTTCATTTCATTTCTTACTAAATACAAGCGTGTTGCTCCAAATGACATCGTTTTGGTTTTATTTAGTAAAATTAGATGCCCATGTGGTTCTCCCAATATGGACCAACTGCTGTCCCTAAAATGGACCAGTGGTTCAAGATGGGAAACTGTAGTCCATATTGGGGAACATATATATATTTATAATTATAAGGCTAAGGGTCTAAAAATAATTAAGAATCATTATTAATATTATAGTATTATTATAGTTATAGGCTATAGGCCTAATGATTAAAATTAAATTAATAATAATAATAATAGCCTATTAATAATAATAAATAATGATAAATATTTATTAAGTATTATATTTGTAGTGGTAGATTGTAGTGGGTAAATTTAGACAAATTTATTTTTAAAATTTTGCCCTGTCCTACAATTTATTTCAATCTTTTTTTTTAATCAGGGGCTGCTGGACTAATGATGATCTTCAACGTGCTATTGAGGCGTACAGAAATGGTGATATTAGCTTGAACAAATGTGCAGCCACATACGGCATCCCCAAAGCAACTCTAAAGAGGCATTTTGATAATGCTAACAAGTTTGCTAACGGCTTTAAAAAGCAAGGTAGAAGTACTATCCTTCCTGCGGATTTTGAGCTAGAATACACAACCTAGTTTTAAAATTGGAGGCCATGTTTTTCGGAATGTCGAGGAAAGATTTAATGACTCTGGCATTTGAAGTTGCAGAACACAAGGGTTTAAATCACCCATTCAATAAGGATAAAGGTCAAGCTGGGAAAAAGTGGTATTACAAATTTTTAACCAGGTTCCCTGACCTCTGCCTCCGCCAACCAGAAGCTACTTCCATGTCGCGAGCCAGCGGCTTCAACCTGGGGGATGTTGACAGGTTTTTTAATTTACTAGAAAATTTAATAAAAGATCATTGCCTCAAGGCCAATAACATTTACAATATTGATGAATCTGGTATTTCAACCGTGCAAAAGAAATGCCAGCGCGTGCTTGGCCTAAAAGGCAAAAAACAGATAGGTAGCATAGCCAGTGCAGAAAGGGGTGTTAACACAACAGTTGTCTGTTGCGTAAATGCTGGTGGAGCACATTATGTTCCACCAATGATTATATTCAAAAGAAAACGGGTTCTTGATGAACTGGGAAATGGTGCACCAGAAGGCAGCATTGTAACATGTTCTGATTCAGGATGGATAAATTCTGAACTTTTCGCACAGTGGATGAGAATGTTCATCAGTCATGTGAAGCCAACAAAAGATGATAAGGTTTTACTTATTTTAGATGGCCACAAATCCCATACTAAAAATCTTGAGGCCATTCAGCTTGCCATTGACAACAATGTCATAATGTTGTCACTTCCACCTCACACAACACACAAACCGCAGCCTCTGGATAAAGCTTTTTTTAAGCCCCTTCAAGTCTACTACGACCAGGAGGTGGAAAAATGGCTGAGACTAAATCCAGGACGTTCAGTGAGTTCATATCAGGTGGCCAATCTTTTTCATCTGGCATATGCAAAGGCTGCTACCATGTCAACAGCAATTAATGGTTTTGCATCGTGTGGAATTTGGCCATGCTCACGAGATGTTTTTAAACCTCAGGATTATGCGCCATCATTCGCTTCTCAAGCAGGAGACCGCGAGGCCATGCTTCACCACTTACATCAGGGACATTACCAGCACAAGACCAGGAGGGTGTGCCACCACTTCCAGACAGAATGGATGAGATGGTTCCGAAACCAACAACTTATGTGGCCCACCCAGTGTCACTGGCTGTTGAAACGTCCCATTCCAAAACAGTTCTGCCACAGGTGCTGGAAAATTTTTTGCTCATCCCAATTTACTCTGATGGGAAATGTTTTTTTAGGTCAGTTGTTGTGTGCACAACACCAGATCTTCAGTCAGCTCAGCGATTAAACGGCAAGCTGGTCAGTCCACTGCTTCATCTGAAGGAAACTGCTATGGCTGACTCACTTCGTAATCAGCTTGTTAGCCATTTGATATCTAATTTGGAAATATTGTCTGTTGACATGCACGAGGATGCCTTAAATGCTGACCAACCCCAGCATCTTCACTTAAACTTGTTAGAAGAGCGTATTGCTCACATTGCCAAACCAGACTCGTTTGTGGGAGAATGGGAGATAAATCAGATCTCCTGTCTTCTGAAAACAAAAATTGTGATTCACAATGCAAACAGGAATGTGCTGATGTATGGTGAAGAACATAGCGGTAACCCCATCACAGTGAAGTACACCATGTTTGAAAATAACTCTGGGCACTATGAGGCACTAATTTTTTACATCCGGGCTTTGTCTCCAATTCAGAGACTGGTCCCTGTCCTTCCCCCAAAGGGTGCAGGCAAAAGGAAGTGTCGTAAAGAACAGTCAGAAATTCTTACTTCAAGTCCATATAAAAAGCTGTTCCTACAGGAAAGTCCAAAAACAAACACAAAAGTTAAAAAGTCCAAAAACACAAAAATAATTAAAGAAAAAGTAGTAAAGAAATGTAAGAAACCCAAAATGAATTCAACAACTAGTACCAGTATTTTAAATGAAAGTTCATGGCTTTATTTTATGTGTGGAGAATGTAACATAGAAAATACGATATGCTGTCGATCCTGCAAAAGATGGGCACATGTAGAATGCGCAGGAACTTCAGATTGTGACTTTATTTGTGAACTTAGTAAATAAATTTTGAAATATTATTACACATCAGTATTCATGTTTTTGTGTGTGCTAAATGTTAAAATAGTAAAACACTTTATAAATAAAACTGAGTGTATGCATACATGTGCATGAGACTGGTAGAATTAGAATCAAATAAATGGTGGCTGGCTTAAACTTAATAACTTTTTTTTTTTTTTACAAAAAGGACATCTAAAAACCTGTTAAAAATTAGAAGCTTACATACTCTTGAGTATTTATATTCTAATAATTCTATCTTTAGTGTGTATATAATTTGTTTAAATGACCAAGTCAAACCGTTTATAACTAGTCCATAATAGGAACCTCAATGGTCCATATTTGGAGCACAAGCTTAAAGTACCCCCAATATGGACCACTTACGTTTTTGACACATTTTATAATTATTAATAAATCAACCACGACAAGCTTCATATAATATGTTCAGCTGAAGGTAAGAAGTGGTTTACAATATAAAAGTTAACTATTTAAGCAAAAGTGAGTGAATTATACACTCTGCAACAAAAGTGGCCCATAATCGGCGACTCTCCCCTATAGAAGATGATTTTAACAGTTCAACGACTGGATGATAAGATGGATAATGGTCAAAAATATGTTCCAAATCAGGCAGAAGCTTCCGAATTTTGTTAGCATTTCTACCATCCAACCCTCCTCCATTATATCCAGGCCAAATTATCCAATGGTTACTTTGCCATACAGCAATTTCAGGTTCTTTACATAAAACATTAGAAACCTCTGTAACAATCTTCATCAGCAAATGAAGTTCTGTTGGAGGAACTACATCAAGTACAAGTGCATCTCCAGCTATATCAAGCAGACATGGATGTATAAGATTTTTGTAGATCTACATAGAACACTTCTTAGATTTTCTTACTTTTCCATACAGCAACTTTAACTTATTGAAAGTTCTCCCAGATTTGACTTTTCACCATTACAAAATAAACAAGTATTTTCCTCCATGTCGTGATAAGCCTAAAATTATATTTAGCAGTTTAAGATCTGCTGTTAAGTAGAACTTAAGTCTGTTGAGCATTATTTTCTCTATAAATATCTGAAGGTTCGTATAATTTTCAGTAACATTTTTGACAAATGCAAATACCAGAACTTTATTGACACCAGTATTTTTGTTTTCTTGACAGTCAAAATCTGTTTCTGTATTAAAAACATTCATAACAAATTTTAAGGATCCTTGACCACCATCTATTCCGACACAAATAATAACTTTATCTATTTCTAGTCCCCTGACAGTGCAAATATGTTCAACAAGTGATTTGGAGTCTTTCACATACACTAAACCTTTAATTACAGTAAGTAAGATTTTTTTATTTCCAACTTTTTTCTTAGCTGTAAACTCTATTTTTTCTACTGCGAAAATAAATCTTTGATAACAATTAAAGCAAATTTTTTTAATAACTTCATTTAATATCTCAGATTCATTTAAATAAACACTTAAAACATCCTAAGAAAAATTTTTTTATACATAATAAGTTATTATTAGCGGTAATTTAATCAATTTTCAAATTGATTAAGTATATTACAACTTATAATTTATACAAATTGATTTTCAAATGTTTACATTGCTAAGTTTACATTAAAAGTTATACATTACCTTAAGGTTTACCTCTGGATTAATCTCTGGACATAATACATAGTGGACAACCACAGGTTGACTCTGCATCACCTCTCTCTCTCTCTCTCTCTCTCTCTCTCTCTCTCTCTCTCTCTATATATATATATATATATATATATATATATATATATATATATATATATATATATATATATATATATATATATATCAGGGAAATATTGAATACATATTTACCTTTAAATCTTGGAAGTAATATAATTCTCTCAGACCAGAGCAACCAATTTTCTAAAGTTACAATAGATAATGACTCTCCTTTTTTGGCAGAGTATAGATTAACCTTGCAGCTTGAGCACAAACCTGTTGGGCTAGAAAGTAGATCTGGATTGTAGTTGCTGTTTGCATACATTTGAACCAGATTTAGAAACTGAGGTTCCAGCATAGAACATTTAAAATTTTTTTTGCCACAACAAGCATAAATAATCTTGTGAGACGATAAATGATCTCTGAGTTTATAAGGCATGTCACTTAATATTAATATTAATTATGCTAGTGATATGCGAGTTAATATATATATGTGTGTATGTATATATTAATTCGCATATCATATATATATATATATATATATATATATATATATATATATATATATATATATATATATATATATATATATGTATAATAGAGTGTGTGCAAAAGCATGCAAATTTTTAAAAAGAAGCATGCAAAAGTATGCAACATAATTAATAAATAGCATGCAAAAGCATGCTAATTTAGTAAAAAGTAGCATGCAAAGGCATGCAAATTTCATAAATGTTGACTGGGAACCCTGTATATATATATATATATATATATATATATATATATATATATATATATATATATATATATATATATATATATATATATATATATAATATATATATATATATATATATATAAATTAATAAATTAATAATATAATATGTATAGATATATATATATATATAAATTAATAAATTAATAATATAAATATATATATATATATATATATATTATATATATATATATATATATATATATATAAATATATATATATATATATTATATATATATATATATTATATATATATATATATATATATATATATATATATATATATATATATATATATATATATATTATATATATATATATATAGTGTATATGTATATGTATAAATTCATAATAGCATATGGATTTTTTAATTTTATATTAAACTAGCTGGAGTTACCCGGGCCAATATTTAAACTGGCTTACCTGATATCTGTACACAAAAATGGGCCCAAAAAATGGTCCCCCCTGACCCCGGGGGTCGGGTAACGGGGTCAAAACCCAGCTAAGAACCTTCTCTCCCTCGAGGACTACCCCCATGCCAAATTTCATCGAGATCGGTGGATTTCTATAGAGAACAAACAAACACACACACAAACACACATTGCGCTTTATATATATTATTAAGAAGATTAAGATAAGATAAGAAGATAAGATAGCTGGAGTTACCCGGCGTTGCCCGGGCCAATATTTAAACTGGCTTGCCTGATATCTGTACACAAAAATGGGCCCAAAAAATGGTCCCCCTGACCCCGGGGTTAGAGGGGCCCATTTTTGGGCCTCCTTGACCCCGGGGATTGGGGTACGGGGTCAAAACCCAGCTAAGAACCTTCTCCCCCTCGAGGACTACCCCCATGCCAAATTTCATCGAGATCGGTGGATTTCTATAGAGAACAAACAAACACACACACAAACACACATTGCCCTTTATATATATTATTAAGAAGATTAAGATAAGATAAGAAGATAAGATAGCTGGAGTTACCCGGCGTTGCCCGGGCCAATATTTAAACTGGCTTGCCTGATATCTGTACACAAAAATGGGCCCAAAAATGGTCCCCTCTGACCCCGGGGTCAGGGAGGACCATTTTTGGGCCCCCTTGACCCCGGGGATCGGGGCACGGGGTCAAAACCCAGCTAAGAACCTTCTCCCCCTCGAGGACTACCCCCATGCCAAATTTCATCGAAATCGGTCCGGCGGTTTGGATTTCTATAGAGAACAAACAAACAAACACACACACAAACACACATTGCCCTTTATATATATAGCTGGAGTTACCCGGCGTTGCTCGGGCCAATATTTAAACTGGCTTACCTAATATCTGTACACAAATATGGGCCCAAAAATGGTCCCAAAAAATGGTCCCCCTGATCCCGGGGTTAGAGGGGCCCATTTTTGGGCCCCCTGACCCCGGGGATTGGGGTACGGGGTCAAAACCCAGCTAATAACCTTCTCCCCCTCGAGGACTAACCCCATGCCAAATTTCATCGAGATCGGTCCGGCGGTTTGGATTTCTATAGAGAACAAACAAACAAACACACACACACACATTGCCCTTTATATATATAGAAGATAGTAGATTAAGATAAGATAAGATAGCTGGAGTTACCCGGCGTTGTCCGGGCCAATATTTAAACTGGCTTACCTGATATCTGTACACAAAGATGGGCCCTAAAATGGTCCCCCTGACCCCGGGGTCAGGGGGGCCTATTTTTGGGCCCCCTTGACCCCAGGGATCGGGGTACGGGGTCAAAACTCAGCTAAGAACCTTCTCCCCCTCGAGGACTACCCCCATGCCAAATTTCATCGAGATCGGTGGATTTCTATAGAGAACAAACAAACAAACACACACACAAACACACATTGCCCTTTATATATATTAAGAAGATTAAGATAAGATAAGAAGATAAGATAGCTGGAGTTACCCGGCGTTGCCCGGGCCAATATTTAAACTGGCTTACCTGATATCTGTACACAAAAATGGGCCCAAAAAATGGTCCCCCCTAACCCCGGGGTCATGGGGGCTTATTTTTGGGCCCGCTTGACCCCGGGGATCGGGGTACGGGGTCAAAACCCAGCTAAGAACCTTCTCCCCCTCGAGGACTACCCCCATGCCAAATTTCATCGAGATCGGTCCGGCGGTTCGGATTTCTATAGAGAACAAACAAACAAACACACACACACACATTGCCCTTTATATATATAGTAGATAGTAGATATAAAAGAAACTTAAAACTGATGAGTATAGAATCAATTTTAAATTGTATATAAATGCTTGAAGTATTATCAACAAAACCTCATACTAAAATATAAGTATGCTGCAAAAACATATTGTAAATTTTTATTATTTTTAAATTATCATAGAAAACATATTTTTCATTACTTTGGAATTAGTTCAAATTCTAGGGAAAATCAAAAAAGAAAAAATTAACGATAAAGTATGTATATATATATATATATATATATATATATATATATATATATATATATATATATATATATATATATATATATATATATATATATATATATATATATATATATTATATATATATATATATAACAAAGACAACAAAATTTTAGTCATCACATAACACTCAACACAAACTCATGTTAACAACAATAACTGTTAAAGTTTACTTTTAGTTTTAATAACTATCTTTCATTAAAACAGGTTTCTTTTATATTTTAGACTCAAAACAAATGTACTTAGTATTATAGTATATTAATATAATTAAATAATATATTATATGTTCCAAAATTTATAAAGTTTGATAAAAAATAACATAAAAAGTTATGAAAAAAATGTTTTTTCATTAGAACTTTATTTCACTAAATTTTTCTCTTTTTCTAAATTGTCAAGATTTATTTGTAATTCCCTTTTACGCTTTATTCCCATGTCATTCATAGTTTGTGAAGTTTGGCATACAGTTCTATCTAACTTTACTTTGAGGAGTGCTTGTTGTAGTTTTCCATTACCTTCATCAACAGCAGTTTTTGCAACCTCGATCCCAACTTTGCATACCCTTTATGTAATAAAATTTAAATATTTTGTTAAATAAAAGTCCTATTAGTTTCGTTTTTATTCAATGACTAAATTCAAACAATAATATAAATAAAATATACTAATTTTATTAAAACAATGGTAAACAATATACCTTATATCTGCTTCAATAAGTTCTAGATCTGTCTTTTGCTGTTGTAAAGATTTTGCCAGCAACTCTGTTTGCTTTACCTTTTCTGATTCAGCCTTTAATAATTTAGTTCGCTGAGCCAAATAAACTTTATATCTTTGATGAGACTCTTTACAACATTTAATTAAGTTACTTGTTATTTGAAAATTCATAACTTCACCTACTTGATAAAGTTCATCTTTAACTAAAAAAGTATTGCAATAAATCGAACTATTTATCATAAAATGTTGTAATATTACTAAAAAAGAAAAAGATAAAACTATTGTTATTTAAACCATACCTAATCTCAATGCAACAATAGTGTCCTCTTTTAAGTTGGTACTGTGACCTTCTATAAAATTCTTATTTATAGAAAATCCTCTTTCGGGTGAACTGTTGCCATGACTAAGAGTTAAAACACACTTAACAAGTTCAAGCAGCTGAGGGAATTTTAAATTGCCTGCTTCATCACATATAGTGCCCACTTGACTCCAATAATTATCTATTCGCTTATATTTGGATTGTTTGCTTATACTATTTAAATAACAAGTACTAAAAGCATAAGACCAATATGATGTTTGCTGTTGAGCGACAGATGTAGTAGGTAGTTGTGAATTTATATAAAAGTGTTCTGGGATTACCTCATTCTGATAAGACAACCATTGATCTCTAACTTTATCACACAGTGATTCTTTGGTTGAAGAAATATCATTTAGATGAAAAACCGGGCCAAGTTGTTTTTCTAGAACTGAAGCGACTTTCAATGCTAAATTAGATATTGCACTTGTTGCACCTGGAGCAATACGCTTTTTTGGATGAAGAAATTGAGCATGCTTTAAAAGTGAAACATGAAAAGGTAAGTTTTCTTGTAAATATGATGCAGAGGCAATATAAAACTCTTTGCACTCAGTCCTAAAATTTTCATTTACTGAATTAGGTAGAGCAGCTCCATTCAACAGCAATTTGACTTTAGTTCCTAATTCAATTAAACTTAATTTTCTATGGTTTTCAATTTTGCAGAAATCAATCATTAAAATTTCAGGCTGCGGCTTGAACTCTCCATTATCATTTTTTAATTTTTTTGGAAGAATAAATTTTTGAAGTAAAGAGTTTAATAGCTTACACATCGCAGGATAAAGCACGAGAATCATTGGAGATTCTGTTTAAAATTGTACTAAAAATGCTTCAAAATCTTGTGCTGAGAAAGCACAAAAACCTAAATATCCTTGAGTCTGAATATGATTGTGTAGAGCTTCACAAATTCTTTTGTATCTATCTGTTTTAAACAAAGCGTTAAAGTTTTTTTGTTTTGGAAGAAATGTTAAAAAATATTCTTTAAGGTTCACCCATTGTTCCAAAATCCTAACAGCAACATATTTCATAGAAAGCCATCGGGTTTCTATATGTTTATTGGCAAACTCAGCAACCAAATTAGTTACATCGACTAAATTAGCATAATCTTCTCGTCTGGCACTAGACAACTTAAAAAAAAAGTGAATATCAATAAAAAGTTCATCTAAATCAAAGGAAAGCTTTTTAATGCCTTTTCTTAAAGCAGTATGGACTTTATGAAGGTTACATGTACCAAGCTCAATAAAAATATTTTCAGACTTTTTCTTCAAATCCAGTGATAACTTCATTTCAAAGGCTTTGTTAACATTTGGCCCATCCATCCCAACATGTAAAAGATATGCAGAATCCAACTCCAAGTCAGTTTCAAATTTAAAATAATGATCAACTAGTTGGTTGTGGTCACAATGACCAATAAACAGAGAACCACAATATGACGTTACAATTTCTCCCTTTTTGTTTGACCAATACTGGAGATACCCATCATACTGTTTTTTTATTTGCTTAGTTGTTGTTTCATCAAACTTAAAAGTAAATGGTGTTTTTTTAATATCAGATTTTAACATACTTTTAACATAAGGGGCAATTCCAAATTGTATTTGATATTTAATTTTTGATTCACCTTGCTTGTAACGCTTTGCCACAACAAAATCAGGAAACATAGATGTAAATCTTGCATTGTCATTTTCTGTTGACTTGAAACTATAATTACAATTGACAACATGTAAAGCTTGCAGAATTTCTGCCTGAGAGATCTGATCGTCTATATGGACATTCAAACATCCAACATTTGAAAGTCTAACTGATTCATTGAACTGCTTTTGGTTGTTTGATATTTTACAAGGATCTTTGCTAACATGTTTTTTACCTTTATCGTGCTTCACAAGTTGACTAATGCCACTGGCAGATATACTGAAAAATGTCTTACAACAAATGCAATGAGCTAAACTTAAATTGTTGTCAACACCTGTCACCCATTTAAATCTACTTTCCCAAGATTTTTGGTAAGTGGTCTTACCCATTTATATATTTTAGTTTGTATTAAATCTAGAAAATCTAAATTAACCAAAATATTTCAAACAAAAAGCAGTTTTAAATAAATTTAATAGTATAAATTATTATGATTAATAAAATGTAAATAATATCAAAACATTGTTTATTAATAGACATTTTCTTTTCAAATGAAATTTTATACAAAAACTACACTGTAATGTTTTTAAAAAAAATGAAATTTTAGAAACTTAATTTGAAAATTGATTATTTTTGTTTTTGCATGCTTAATTAACAAAAATGCATGCTTTTACATGCTTTGCATGCCTGTGTAAACAACTGCATGCTTTGCATGCCGAGTGGGAACCCTGTATATATATATATATAAATATATATAACATTAATACAAAATATTTTGAAGTTAGAAATAAAAATATCATAAATTATCAATAATTATTTAAACTTTATCAAAAACATTTTCATAAGCACTTAAGTAGTTTTTCTACAAATTCTATTAATTAATTTTCTTATTGTTTAAGAAAGTTAAAAAAAAAATTATAAAAAAATTGTATGTGACAATTTTTCTTTGGGAGGAAGGAAATTTGCCCTAATTCCCTAAAAGTCAATTTTTTAGTCAGAATTTTAGTTTAGTACGCCAAACAATTCGTTCTCTTCATAGATCAGTCAGTTTACCATCCCTTAATATCATGAAACTAAAATTTTTGAAGTAGTCAAATTTTCAACCTAAACCTACTACATTTGACTAGTGCTCTATTTATATATGCAAATTTTCCGGTTATTAAGTTGCGTTCGTTGTTTCTTTTTCACACTTCTGTAACAAATATTGTTTTTTTTGTTTAGATATCAATTGTCAATTAGCCAATGTTTTACACAATAAGATTCCTCTCCATTAAACAGTAAATTAGACTCAAGTTTAAAACAATTTTGCTAACATAAATCTAACATTGGTTATAAAGCCGTTTTTTTGTTGTAATTTTAGTTTTAGTAGCAGTCCAAGGGGAAAAACAAACAACACAACGTAATAATAAATATATCGATTTATATGAAAACAATCCAAACAAGGTTAAACCTAATTAATAATTAGTTAAATTTTTTTACATAAATATATACAGTATTTATATTGGTTTGAATAAAAAATAATCAATAGCACTGCAACAATTTACCAATTTCAAAGTTCCACATCGAAAGCATTTCTTGATAAACCATTTAAAAACAATACTGTTTACGTAAGTTCCTCAGGAACAGTTCGTCGCATTATGTATTTTCCTTTTTGAAACTGTGCAATAGATAATTTGCATTTAATGCCTTCTCTTTTGCTAACCCATAGCTAAATAAAAACATTTTTTTGATTGAAGAATAAATAGTATACACATTTGAAAAGTTATTAAGGGTTACAATTTCGGGATCAATACAGGGTTGCTAAATTTTTTAAGGTTTTCGACTCATTTTTTCTTAACTAAAAAAGCTTTTCCACTGATTTTTACCTAAGTAAAGGGTCGTACATAAAGTACGTAGGCCAAAAACTTTGAAAAAATTGATTCCCCTCCTCCTGTTGCCATGCGTAGCTTTTAGACCCCTTCCCCTTAAAAAAAAAAAAAAAAAAAAAAAAAAAAAGTACGTACGTTTTCATATACCCTCCCCCCCTTTTTCCTTTATTTGAATTAAAAAGCAAAATTAAAAACAAAACAAAACGGACATGAGTAAAAATAATAAGTCTATTTAAATAATAATATAATCAAAAACATCTGGTTACTTATGAAAAAACATCTAGCTAATATTAAGTACTTGTTAATTGTGATAAATTAGAAAAAGAAGCATTAACTAAGAATATTTTTTTAAATTTATGCGTACGTACTTTTAAACTTAATCTCTCCCCCCTTCCCCATACCCTTTCGTTCGCGTTTTGCAGACGCCTTTCTCCTACTGTCCCTACCAACCCCATCCCATATGTGCATATAGATTTCTAAATAAATATTTCTAATGAGGTTTCTTTAAATTTTAATAAAAAAATTTATATATATATATAAATTTATATATACATATATATATATAAATTATATATATATATATATATATATATATATATATATATATATATATATATATATATATATATATATATATATATATATATATATATATATATATATATATATATATATATATATATATATATATATATATATATATATATATATATAAGTAAGAAAACATCAAATAATACGAATTCTCTTAATACAATTAATAATTTATCAATAAAATTTTTTGCTGGATTATGGTTACCAGCATCATCAGCTCGTAAAATTAGACCAAAATTTTTTTTTAAACGTTAAAAACAGTTTAAAATTAAGTGACGTCAGCAGTTAAGTGGTTTCTTTCTTGTTTACGTAAAAGTGTAAAAAACTAAGTCCAAAATTTTGTTTTACAAACTGTCAGTTATCCAAATTAATTCCGCCATTTAAAGATAAACAAGATTGGTACCTCTGTATTTCAAGAACTACGCGCACTTTTTGATCAAACTTTTTTGTCTCCACTTGTTTTTACATTTTCCCAATTTATTTCTTGGGAACAAAACTTATTATGGGTGGCTATTGCAGACTGGTAATGTTTCCCTTAGTTTAAACCTTTTAGATATTTTTGAATTCGAGTCCTAATTTGATTTTGTTTTATCTACGTATCGCTTTGAGCATTTACATTCAATTAAATAAGTTCCAGGTTGACTATTATGTGGTAATTTAGTTTCATTTTTTGATGTTAGTAATGTTCTTATATTTGGATTTGATTTGAAGACTACTTTATAGCGAGCTTTCCAAAATATTTTCCTAGTTTCGGGGATAGTGATGGTATCCACGGTAACAATACAGCAGGAAGGTTAAGAGAATCTGATTAAATTTTGTTGATTTTTATGGACCGTTTATTAACAACTAAGCTTGCAATACGTGTTAGTTGGCATATAATGTTCCCATTTTTATTAAACATTTAAATAACTAAATAATTCCGCCATTTAAAGGTGAACATTGGAACAAGGTACCAATGTTCACCTATAAATTTCGGAATTAATTTAGATAACGGGTAGTTTGTTAAAGCAAAATTTTGGACTTCGTTTTTTTGATTTTTATGTAAACAAGAAAGAAGCTACTCAACTGCTGACGTCACCTAATTTTAAACTGTTTTTAACATGTAAAAAAATTTTTTGTATAACTTTACGAGCTGACGAATCTTGGAACCATAATAAAGCGAATATTTTTAATAATAAACTATTAATTGTATTAAGAGAATTCGTATTATTTTCTTACTATTATTACATACACTCTTATAAACATTGTCAACACTAAATGTACTTATCCTAGTATTTGACATTTTGATTTTTATCCGCCAGTTGATAAAAACATACTTAATAACGCTATTACCTTTGCCGAGCAACATATATTAATAGACAAGCAAAGCAAATCTATTATACGCCATGCAAGAAAATCTTTCATTTTTAACAACGCCATATCATGGATTAAAAAGGAAGCAGAATTGTTTGATATCACCATAAGAGCCTATAATGGCGTGGAAAATTGCGAACTAGTTGGGATTTTTCTTTTAGATCAACTGTCATAGTTCTACAACAAAAATGATTTGGGTTTATATCGAGATGACAGTTTAGCTGTAGTTAAGAACAAAAACGGCCATCAAATGGAGCAAATAAAAAAGCATGTCGTTCAAGTTTTCAAACATAACAATCTCAATATCTCTATTAATTGCAATGTTAAAATTGTTAACTACCTTGATTTAACTTTTAATCTTATTCAAAATTCATTCCAACGATACTGCAAGCTTGATAATAAATTAAGTGATGTACATGGTAATTCTATCCATCTACCTAACATAATACATGACTTTCCAAAAAACATCGAGCTAAGATTGTCTGCCAACTCATCAAGTTAAGTTATTTTTCATAATCAATCAATATATTTCTGAAATATTTGGCATTACATTTCATAGTTGTTTACAAATAGTGTAAACTACTAACATTAGGTGAACATCTAATGACAACGATTAAAATAGTAATGGTAATAGTAATAAAAATAATATTTATACAAATAATAACAATAATAATAATAATAATTAAAATAACAACAATAACATCAATAATAATAACAATAATAACAATAATAATAATAGTAATAATAATATAAAAAATATCACAGCTAAATATTATACAATATTAATAGGAAATAATGATGGTAATAAAAATGTAAATAAAATGTAAGTAATATTAACATCACATATAATACTAATTGATAATAACAATAGCAATAGTAATCTATTAATGAGCCTAACATTTTAAATACAGTATTTTTCTAACAAATAGTCGAAAAGACGGTTTTTAAATTGTGAAAGAGTGTTGAGTTATCGAAAATGAAGAGGTAAATTATTTGCGTTTTATGCATTGTTTTGTAATAGAATTATCACTGTATTTTACGGAACAACGATTTGGGATAGATAATTTAAAGTTACTAAAAGATGGAAGGTAATAACAAGAACTTTTTTTAGAGGTAAAGAAATTGGAGAATGACGGAGGGAGGTTTACTTGTTTATGATTCCAGACAAATAGACAATTTAATAGATAAACAAGATCACACAATTTAAGTATTTTTGATAGAAAGTAAAAGATGCCAGAATATATATTAATATATTCTGACATCTTTTATATATATATATATATATATATATATATATATATATATATATATATATATATATATATATATATATATATATATATATATATATATATATATATAGTTTAATTTAAATAAAAATCAATCAAAACTTAAAAGTGATAATGATCTACCTCTACAGTATTAATTCCAGTGATAGTGGCACTGTAAAAAAAAACGAAAAAAAAAAAACATAAATATATAACATAATTGTGCAGACTGAATAAACAATACAACATCTTGAATTTTATTACAGTAAATACTTTTCTGAAATGTATTTGAAATAAAATGTTTATTAAAACTTTCAAAAGTATTATAAAACTTTTTTAACATATCAAAAACTCTCAAAACGCATGCTGGGTTTCTCTAAAAGTTCTTTTCATATAAAGGAAATATTTCAAAAACATTAAAAAATTTTTTTTTCAAAAAACATTCGGAAATATATTTTTTCAAAAAGATCCGGAACATATTTTCCCTTATTTTCCTCTTAATTTTGCTTTTAGCTGAGTTATTGCCAATTTTTTTTAAACTTTCTTATTTTTTGTATGAGTGATGAGTGAAAAAGCTTTAAAAACAAATATATTACAAAAAATATATACCTAATTTTATATGTATGGAAAACGTTTTGGATATGCGGAAAAACTATAAATTGAAAAAAAAATCCGGATTTCTGTAAATATCTGGAAAAAGATAACCCCAGCTAATCAAATCATTCTTAACTTCCTGTAATTAGGTTTTTTTCCTCATATTTCTTGTTATAAGGTTTTTTCTTTTTATAATGTCTTTTTATTCTTATTTATTTTTATACTTATTTATTTCATACTTATTTAATGTTCTTTTTATTCTCATGGTCATATTACATTCTTTACAACTAGTTATATATATCTTATTTTTCCTTTTATAGAATTCAATTTTCATGATTGGGTTGCGACTAATTATGCCCAATCTTTTTTTTGACAATCTATAAATAAGTAGATAAAAGTTAGGCCTGTTTTTGCAGCTTAAAAGTTAGGCCTGCTTTTGCAAATTAGCAAACAATTAATTAGTTGTCAGCATCATATTCTGAAAAGGATTCTCATACAGGTGATGGATAAAAAACTTCTTGGTAATACAACATCTCCAAGTATAAAATTTTTACGTTTGTATTTTAACTGTTTAAAACTTTTAAAATTAAATAACTTAGAAGCATAATCAGCCAAGTGAATAGAAAAACTTTCCTTTAAAAAAAACGATTTTTTCTTGATTCGTTTTCAAAGCATTATTAAAAGGATGTAAAGTTAAGGGATGTAACATTATTTAAGGGATGAAAGACACATTCTTTATGTCATTAAGGACACAAGTGATATCTTTTTACATCCCTTGTATACTAGTACAAAAAAATCAAAATGTATTAAAGCATACAAAAAAATAAAAACTTACACAACTGGATTATCAATG
Source organism: Hydra vulgaris (assembly GCF_038396675.1). Lineage (NCBI taxonomy): Eukaryota > Metazoa > Cnidaria > Hydrozoa > Anthoathecata > Hydridae > Hydra > Hydra vulgaris. The sequence continues at coordinate 38,244,981 of NC_088928.1, forward strand.
CTATTATCCAGCAAAACCTTTTCACCTTTTTGAAACCTAGATAAACAAAATTAAACTTTTTGAGACCTAGATGAATAGAATACAAATTTTTGAAAACTAAATGAATGGAATAAAACTTTTTGAAATTAATTATTTTACTGTTGTAGCAATTACTCTTTATCCATTTTAAAACAACAGAATCTAGTCGATCAATAAAATGAATAATCAAATATTATCATGTTATTTTTAAAATGTCAAGCATTTTCACAAAAAAACATTCAAGAATGATCAAACTTAATTAAGAAAGAAATAAAATGGACTCAAATGCTTTTGTGCTTAGGAAACACAGAAAATAAAAATAACTTTAAAACCATTAATTTATATATTTCAGCACACTCAATTATTTAGGGAACCAATGACATAAAATTAGCTTTTTTTAAAAATATAAAACAGTTTGTGTTTATTTGGCAAATAATAAAATAAAAAAATAAAAAGCAAATATTTCATGAAATAAAAAAATAAGAAGCAAAATATATGAGACAAAAAGCAAAAGCAAAACATAAATTATTAAAAATATTTTATTAATATCATTTATTAAATAAACTCATATATTAATACAAGACATTACCAAAAGAAATAATAACAAAAATCAACATAAGGGTACTACTTGACCAAATTATTATTTAAATCTATTTAAAATTGGCCTACAAATTATTGGTATACAAAGAAAACAAGATTTAGTTAAGCACTTGTTAAACAGAGAGTAATAAAGAGACTTTTTGGCTTGTCAATGCTAACTTCGCTTGCTCAACTCAATAAAATTTTTCTCAGCATCTTCACTTTATTATTGTAATGTTACTTTACTCCCTAAGGCCAAGGTGGCCACTTTTTTAATAGCATACTGTGCAGAAAAAGCACTTTTAAAAATATTGATGAAACTAAACTCCAGTTTCCTGTTATCTAAATTGTGTTTCACATTGAAACATGATTTAGACAACAGTCTATGACTCACCAATATTTGGCCTAAATAGTATTAATAAATTTAAAAAAAAAAAAAAAATAGCAATAAATGTTTTACTAAATTCACAGAAATCATTCACTTTGAACAATAAAAAATTATAACATAATGTAACAAAGGTCTTGCCCACTTCGATTTTTCAATGATTATTTATTAATAAATAATAATAGATAACTTTTTTTTACTCATTCAAGCCTAGGCTGTGAGAGAAGCACACTAACAACCCTCGTGAAATGTTTTGTGAGAAATGTTAACAATGTATGGGTGCTCAGTTTCTGGTTGGTACTAAAAATATTAATTTGAAAACAATTAATGATGCAGAAAATTTTTCACATTTTTAGAATCATCAAAATTAATTAATAAACAGGAAAAAACATATTGCGGACAAAAATTTTGTAAAACTTTAACTTTGTCAAAGCTATTGATATGAAGTTCTACCAATTTAGTTGTTGGGAACATGCTACACTAAGAGTGTTCGGCTCAAGAGGTTTTATCAAGAACATCAAGCTGCAGAATCCTGCGAAAGTCAACTTACAAGTCTTGTATTGTTTTACTATTCACTAGTGTCTAGGTAAACCCTTTACCATACTCTTAACTATCTTTACCCATATCAGCAGAAAAAAATCTAGGAGTGAAATCAGAAAATAAACTTCAAGATACCTTATAATTCTATATAATTCTATATATATATATAATTCTAAAAGTTTAAGGATTGTTGCAGTTCTTAAACAGTATCTATGAAGTTTGAAAAACTCAATAACCCTAGGAGTCTCTTCAGACATTATCTATCATAATGACATACATAATTAGGCAACCCTCTTAATTAGGGTTAGCATTTGGTAATGCCAACCTAACTGCTGACCTGACCTGTTTGAGGTCAGCAAATAATCGCCGACTTCATTTTTATGTTTTATAGCCAAACCTTTGTTTTACATTTTTCTGCTGACCTCACTCAGATTAAGGTCAGCAAATTATTACCAACCTTATTTTTCCTAACTCCGAGGGCTGACTGGTTTTTGAATGAATAGTGCAACTATAATGTTAATATAGATATAAGAATAATTTAAGACTCTGAAAAGTTATTTTGTATTAAAGAGTATTTTGAGATTAAAGATTCTCTGATGTAGATACTATTAATCTAGATTTTTTAATAATTGTTTATTTTGATTTAAAAATTCAAAACTTACTTACCAGTCTCCTTTATAGAAAAATTTCCCATCTTCATAACGAGCAACTATTAATGGATCATCTGTCATTGACTCTAAAGAAGAAGTTTAATAGTTAAAAGATCTGATGAGAATCATTCAAACAAAAGTGTATAAGGAAGAAAAGATAACAACACAGTTCGAGTGGAAACTAGAACATATAATATAGAAATATTTTTTCATTACTGCAAACTATTTTGTAACATAAAAGTTTCTTGTTTTAAACATTAGAAAAGAGTATGTACAGTAGGGTGACACTTTTTTGCACTTTTTCAAAAAAATGCAAATATGGTGTAAATATCTGTTCTCTAACTATATACTAGCTTATAATAAAATTTTTAGCTTACTAGGATCATTGGAACTGGTAGATGTATTTTTTCAATAACTTGAATAAATATCATTTTTTGCCAATATATACTAACAAATATACGTAATAAAGCATATGTTAGTTTGTATAATTACTATTTTATAAAATTAGTATTATCAACTTTATTCTGAGTTAACTAACAAAAAAGTTAAACAAATAAGTGTGCATTTATAACAATACAATAAATAAAAATGTCTATTTCAAATTAACAAAATCTTTCTGATAAACATTCTTTAAAATCTGTTTTCGATTTTCAGCTAGCAAAACATTTTGTCTCTGATCCTCAGAATGTGAAGAGTTTACAAACTTTTGCACTCCAATGTTTCTTTCAGAACAATTATTTGTGACGCTGAGGTGTTTAATAAAAATTTCTTGTACAAGAGTATCGAGTCTAAACCTCCTTTATTCTGGCAAGCATCCAACCAAATCTTTGATTCTTTTACGTTCAAAATGACAAAAAGAAACTAGCTTTTACAGGAAACAAGTTCACAAAGTTTAGTATTTTCATTTACTAAAGCAGGAAGTGGTTTATTAATTTTACTTATGTCAGGAGTCTCATGCTTAAAATAATAGTCACAATAAAGGTTTCTGAAATACTCTTGTCAATATTATAATTGCATCCTCTTTCCTACCAGTTTTGGTTGCTGTAGTATCAACACACACAGCAAATACTTGGTTTGAAACTTCAAAATATTCTAATAAATTTTGAATTAATAAAGCCGGATCAGATGCTTTACCTGTGTTACTTGGAATAATTCCTAAGAAAAGATCATCCTTGTGTTGAAATTCAGGAATAGTAAAAAAAATAGTGACAATGAACAAAGAAAATCGTGAAATAATAGTAATTGTGAAATCATCTGATTTCTCCATCTAGCACTAATATTAATTTTTTTTTTTTTGCAAAAAAATTGTCACCCTAATGTAAAACTATGATATAAAAAAAACAAAAAAAAAAACAAAAAAAAAAAACAACCTGCATTATTCCTGCCAGCAAGTTCTAGTTTTGCCTAATAAAAAAATGAATTTTAAAAACCTGTTTTAAAAAGCTGGATATTTTTCAAGGTAATTTAAAACACTATAAAACATACAACTGTTTCATCATATCACAGATTTTATAATTTTGGAAAATTTTTATAAAAAGATGTACCTTACGTATAGCAGCCCAATCATCCATGATTTCTAATTCCTTTAGCATGTAAATAATGTATGGACCTAAAAAAAAATTATAACTTAATTAACTATTTATATCGTACATTTGTCATTTTGTGGACTATTGTATAAAAACAGGAATAAAAACTTTTATTCCCTCTAGCTAATTTTAAAAAAACCCTCAATCTACTCCATGATTTGCTTCTTTCTTTTACAGCTGCTATCCCTAATAAAAATTATTCTTTCATCTTTTCCAATAAAACAATTTATATTCATTTAAGAATAATATTTCACAAAAAAATTTTTTTAAATGTTTTTAACTTTTATTGAAAATGTAAAATTCAGCATGAACTATTTTTTTCAATACCTGCAAGATGCACTATTTTAATGTTTCTTGAAAAATCTTTTGGGACCCTGGTAATCTGGGTTTTTCAATAAGGTTATAACCTTTACAGTTTTAATAATAGTGATCATTGTTATAATCACTATATGATAAAAACAATGATAATAACAATAATATATAACAATAATAATATAAAATTAAAAAGTTAATACAAACTATAGTAATTCTAATAATAAGTATGTTTACAACAATTACAATGAAAAAATAATAATAATAATAATAAACATTAAAATGGTAGTTATAAGCGAAAGTTATTTATAATAATATGTTAATGATTTATTAGGATGTCACTCATACAGAAATCTGATCAATGGACTGACAACAATTTTTAAATATAATATAAGTAATAATAAATAAAGACATACATTGAAACACATGGACCATAAACACATAGAAAATATATTAAAAATGAACATGTAAAAATCATAATTTGCCAGTTATAATATTAAAAAAAAAATAAACAAACAAAAAGTACTGATGATAAATGTAGTAATAACGAAAACAAAATTAAAATAATTTTTTTTAGTAAGGATAATAATGTCTAAAAGTTATAATAAAATGTTTTTCAGAACTTTTTTGAATTGATTTTGTTAAAGATGGAGAAAAGGTATTTTAGGATGTAGTTTTTTGAACTTAAAATGAATACAAGACTCCTGTTCTGATTGCAGAAACACTGATAAACAATAGTATGTTAACCATACTTCTTGGGTTTTAAAAGGTGGTATATTTAGTTTCCATTGTATATATTTCTAGTAGTGTATGAATGTACTAGTCTACTTTTTGTGAACAAATTTTTAATGAAGGATGGTAAATTTTTACTTAAGAAGTCAAAAACAAGTAGAAGATTAGCATACTTTATTAGTGCTGGAAATGTTAGAATGTACAGTTTTTTGAAGGACTTGTATGTATTTTATTTTACTGATCGAAAGATTATTAATCTAATGGAACGATGCTGAGATGAACTTGTTAATGCGATAGTTACCAACTTGACCCCAAACTTGACAACAATAGCTAAGATAAGATGATAATGCATGGTAAATATTCTTAAGTGCAACTTTATCAATATAATGATGAATAATTGAAAGAATACTTTTAGCTCAAGAAAGTTAACACACCAAGATATTTAATAACTCTCAAAGGATATAGCAGTTTATGAGTTTATTATTAATTTTGATTTTGATTTCAACATTTTAAAGAAATAGTTTTTTCTTGTGGATGAAAATAAAATTAATTCAGTTTTTTCGGTGTTATAACACATTAGGTTTGCATTTAACCAGTGAACTATACATTTTAGATCCAAATTTACATTTTTAAATAAAGAATGATAAGATTAGTTGATGTGCAAGAGATTTGGTCAGGTTGTTAATGTAGATTAAAAATAAAAGAGGACCAAGAGCAGAATCTTGAGGAACACCACACAAAACTGATTTATTACTAGAATTAAAACCATAATTAATACTTTCAAATTGTTTTCAAATTTTTTAAATGGATTTGTAACAAATAATAATAATAATAATAATAGTTTAAACAATAACACAACAGCTAAGCAAATAGTAAAGTATAACAAAGACAAAAATATTGAAGAAAGTTATAAAATCAAATTAAATAAGAAAAAAACTAAATAAAAGCTAAGAAAGATGAAACGAGAAAGAAAAGAGAAATGTAAATTAAAAATATAATAACAATAATATAAACAAATATTATATATCATAATATATCAAAATAAGCAATCTACTAATAAATTGTAGTAATATAAATAAAAATAAAAGAGTAATATGATATAAAAAATATGATAAAAAACAATAGATACAACAATAACAAAAAATAAAAGTTGTAAAAAATATCTTCTTATTTAATAAACTGATCAGCTCTTCTTATTGTCAAACTAACTTATTTCTCTTTTTTTTTAATCTCTATTTTTTCTTTCTTTTTTTGTTAAATTAAAATCGATGTTCAGATTTTTTTTTGTTAGTTTTTTTATGTGTTAATTTTGAGTATTTATTTTGATATTTTTGAATTTTTTATTTAAACAATTGACAATTAACTCAGTTTTTGATTTTCTTTTTCTTTGGTTATGGTTAAAAAAATATGACCATCTGCAATTACATGGAAGAGGGAAAACAGACCAACAGCAATGCAACTTTAATCAGCATTTCAAAACGTCTTAGTACTCCTTTCAATAGAACAATCTAACTCTAACAGTAATTTTCTCCCAGAATCAGATTTCTCTGCTGCAATTACCATTGAATTAATTACCAACATAGTATTTGAGAATCAAATCTTTACAAATAAACAATTGATTTTTAAACACACATCTGGATTAATTAAAAATAAATTACAACCTTATGCACTACAAAATGATTCAAGTGATTAAGTTTCACAGTCAATTAAACAGGTTTTGAAACCAATTGCAGATGATTTGATAAAGAAACTCCAAGTTTGTCAAAAATGTATACAAGTTTTTCAAGTGTGACACCATGTGAAAGCACCTTCACAAAATAGAAACTGTTTTTATAACGCATATTACTTTAACATTATTTATTAAAATATTATACAAAAAATTATAAAAGTAATAAAAATTTCTTTATGATGAACATGTTTATCATACTTTTTATGTGAAAGAGAGTTTAATCAGAAACTTTGTTTATAAGCGAATATCTTATTAAATTAGGTTTTATAATCGATATCTGGCACCATGAAACATGGCATGTAAAAAAAACCATATGTCACATTATCCATGCTTGATTTTATTTTAAAGGTAATTCTCGAAACAAGATATTTCTTATTTATAATTGTTGTTATTTCTCTCGGTATTATCAATTATTTATTTAGCCTCTAAATAAGGGGTATTATCAACTCAGAATTATCAACTATTTATTTAGCATCTAAATATGTAAACTACTATGAAACAAATAGTGATAACATGATTAAAAAGGTTTACGCAAAATGTGTTAAATTTATATCAAATATTAACTGCATTAACATAATAATTTTAGCTTGGCAGTAAGTATGGTATATTAATAATATATAAGCAATGTTATAAAACAGTTTTAAAATTGATTCAATTTAAAAAAGAAAAAGAAAAGTTTTTTTTATTCTTATTAGTAGAGAAGGGGGTCCAAAATTAAGTTTTTTTAGGAGTTTGTGTAGTTAAACCACTTTTTTTTAATAGATTTTTTATGCTGATTTCGAATTACATAATAATTTTTTTTCATTATAAATATTTGGCCTTCTACTTTAATTTCAATGAAAGTTTTTGACAAAACAGTTGATTGTTAATTTAAATGAAATCATTATTACATTATATTATAGGAACAATTTGCAACAAATACAAGTGAAAATGCGAAGTGGTGCAGTGATTTGAGCTCTTTCTCAGAACTAAGAGGTCTGAGGTTCGATGTTGGCTCTGACCAGATAAGCGACATTTGTAAGGAAGGAGGTTTAAACTTCCTAGTTAAAATGCTCTTCCACAGTGCTTTGTGATAAGACCCTTCGTTTTTCTTGGAGCACCTTAACAACTAAAAAAAAAAGTCATCATAAGTGATTGTGACTTTCCAAGTTAAGTACAAACTTTAAATTATTAGCTTATTCTTCTGTAGACATGAAACGTTATATTTTTGTATTTTTATCAACAATTATGATTTTAAATAAAGTAGATCTTCGCTGCTATGATCTACTGTATTACCAAACTATCAATCAATCGTTTTTGACATTTAACAGATCATTCTCTTTTTCAATATATTTATTGACATCTGTCTTGCAAGTAAATGGGTTGCCTTGTAATTTTGAACAAACTAAATAAATTAAATTAAATATCTCTTGGACGCCTAAAGTTAAGCTTCAAGCTCTTTTTACTAACCTTTTAATAACCCTTTTGCTCTGTCTCATTTGTTTCTATCATTGGTTCTAACTATTTTATATTTTTATATAACTATTTTATATTTTTAAATTTTTTAACAATATGACACATTTCCTGAAATATTTCTAAATTACATGAATCTTGATTTCACAATGGTTTGGATATTTAAGTATATTACCACGAGGAATTTTTGAAATCAACAATTTTTCTGAAGCTGATTGCAATGAGTGCCATGCAGATGCTTAAGTTCAATGTTATTTGCAATTGTTTTAAAAATTAAAAAGAACCTGATTAAAAATGTAATACATCAGTTTTTCTGTTATTGTATCTTATTCCAAACACATAATACTTTTTTATTTTCTGTTGAAAAAAAAGCTAAGTTTTGCAAAACTATATTTGAAAAATGATACAATTATCGAAATTTTTAGATGCGTATATACAAACTGCTTCTATGACTACTGAGCAGTCAATCTTATTTAATGAAAATAAAGACAAGTACAAAAACAACCCTGAGTAAAGGCAACGTTGTATGATAAAATTTGTTAATCTTCTCAATGAATCCTCTTTACGTCTTTTTAGATTATTGATTACTATTGACCGTCCATGGAAACCATATATATAATCGATTGCTAAATTAGCATCTGCTAAGGTTGCTTCTCTTTATCATGATTGCCGATTTCTCTCTCCGGATTCCTTTCTCTACCTCTACAAATCTCTTATTTGTCTCTATATGGAATACTGTTATCATATTTGGGCTGGTTCTTCTAGTGATGCTCTTTCTCTTCTATTCTATTCTTTTTAAGTCCAAAAACGAATTGTAAATGTAGTTGGAACTGCCAAGTTTGAACATAAAGTTGCACATCTTTTTTCTACAAATACTATCATGGTCGCTGCTCAAAAGAGCTATTATCTCTAGTTCCATCAACTAAGACTCATTCTCGTTTGACTTGTCATTCAGCAAAGTCTCATCTTTTTACTGTATCTGTCCTTGCATGCTCTTTTATTCAATTTTTTTTCCCCGCATTTTAACACTTTAGAACTCTCTCCCATCTTCATGTTTTTCTGACTCATACAACCTTCAACTTTTTAAGTCTTTTGTCAACCATTTCCTTGCTCTATAACTCTATTCTTTTTTTTCTCCTAACTCCCAACTTAATAGTGGTTTTGCTTGAAGCCTTGTTGGGAGTGAATCAGAATAAAAAAAAAAATTACTGGGAGATTTAGAGAGATCTAAATAAGTTTATTAACTTTGATTTTATTGTTTACTATTTTATGATTTATTTATTTATTAGTTTGTTACTTCTTGCTGCAATATTTTTCATTTAAATTGGCATCTAAATTCAGTTTACAAAACTAATAGCTGAGGATTTTCTAACGCAGTAATTCAAAATAATTTTTTACACTTGATTACACTTATTTTTGTTTAAACGCAACTTTCATTCATTTTAATTCAAAATTATCCACTCAAAATTTTAATTGCATAAATTTTAACATAAAGTTGTGTAACTTTACACATAAAGAATAGGCTGCAAAGATTTCTAGTTTTTAAGTTTTTAAATATTTTTTAAAGTGTTAGAAATTGAAGTAGAAGGTCAATCACAACAAAATAACTAAAACTGAACTGTTCATTCAACTTTTTCAAAAAAAATTTATCAAGAATAACTGGTTAAACAAAATATGTAGAATTTTGGACCCCCTTTATTGTAAGAATAAAAAAACTTTTACACCCTCTAATTTTTTTCCTATTTAAGACCCTCTGGTAAGAGTAATGCAAAAGCATTTGAATATATTTCATATACTAAAATATAATTCATTTGTAACTAAGAGTTGTGTACTATTATGACTTATGGTCCCGCAAGACATCCCATAATACTTTGCAGCTAAAATTATATACATTTACTGTTGACAGGTACTGGTGTGCACATCTTTGTTTCTATTATTAAAAAAGCAACTTCAAACTTCATGTGAAGACCTTTGTTGAAAAATTATACTTAGTCAGAATAAGTAAAATTTGGAAAATTTTTAAACTTTTAATTAAATTTGTAAAATTTAATCAAGTAATGAAAAACTTAACAAAACAATATATTTAAGAAAACCTGAAACAATGACAGGTTTTTTTCTTTTATCTGGGATAAATATATCTAGCCCTTTTCTTCTTTTTCTGTACCGTAATGAATCATCGCACCACAGTTCTAAAATTGAACAAACAAAAGATGTTATATTTTCAATAATTTGTCTATTATTATATTTATTTGTCTGAGCAACTTTAATTGTCTGAGCAACTTTATAATAACAATTGATAATTTTATTTCAAAATTATCAGCAATGTAATATAATTTCTAATCAATACTAAAAATACATTTTTTAGGTTTAAAATAATAATGTATTATTAATACTATATATTTCAAAATAAAAAAATTTGGTCAAAAATTATAATAAATTCATGAAGATGAACGACTTTTTTTTTTTGCAAAAGAAAGTAATAATCACCTGAATGCATATCTGCATTATGTCTTTCCTCTTCTATCCTTCGCAACTTTTCTTGTAAATCTGCATGCAATGCATCAAAAAGTTGCTGCTCCTCATTCTGTCAAAAAATGCATTATATTACTTTAAAAACATAATCAAATACTTTGAGACAAATGCATGCAAAATTCAATGCTAGTGATAATTACAAATTAAAAAAGAAAAATAAAGGATTAGATAATAGAACTTTTAAAAATATAAAAAAGAGATACTACAAATTTAAAAAAATAATTCTGACAAAAGAATAAATTGCAAGATAACAAAAAAAAAAAAAATTATAAAAACGCAGTTTGAACTACAAAATCCAAAATGATACGCAGATACAAAATGCATGATATGACAAAAATTTATTCAACTAATTTACTGAATTATTTATTGCTATAACAACATAACAATAACTTTTTACAATTAAATTACAATATCATTTAATTAAATTATTTTATACTTTGATCAATTGTATAAAAACCAATTAGAATTTGCTGTTTTTATCTTTTTTTTGTGGACTATTTATCATTAATTTATCTTCATTTGTAAATATAAATTTTATTATTATACATTTTAAATGTTGACACCTAATCATAATTTTCATTTTAAACTTTATAATTAAGTAATCTTGCATTGAACAGATATGTATAAGAGTAAAAACTCAAACTTTAAATATTAAAAAACTTTGATTTTTTTAAAATAAAAACCTCACTTTTGTGTTTAGCCTCACTTTAACTTTATAATGATATTAGTTACATAACAAATTGTACAAACATAAGATATTAGCTACACTACCACTACACCACTATGCGTTGGTGGTGTAGTGGTAGAGCGCTTGCCTCATAAGCGAGAAGTTCCAAGTTTGATCCCCATCACGCCCTTAGTAGTACCGCGCTCAACTTGTTTCTCTGTGCAGTGGCCTTGTTTGTTGAGATTCATGTTTGTAACCGCAAAAAGTAGCCTCCTTGACTGTAGTGGCCCTCTCGACCTTGGGGGGAGGTGAATAATTTAAAAAAAAACAACAACAACAACACTTATGGTACAAACACCTTTATACTACTTTTACATATTACTTGGATATAATTGAATCATATAACTATTACTTGGAAATGCTGCTCAGCATTTTGCAATTCGCATTTCAATTTGTTTTCCAAATTTATTGTCTAAAAAATGATGAGCTTTATTTAAATTAAAAGATTTATTAACATGTTAATAAACAAAATAATACTATAATTTTCACTTACCCTGTAGTGCTTTCGATGGCCTAAAAATACAAAATAAGGAAAAAATGTATACTTTTATTCTTAAACTATAACATATTTTCATTAATTTTTAATAGCTTCAGGTATAACATAAAATAATAATAAAAAAAAAATAAAAAAAACAAAAAAACAATTTTATGATTTCAATAACATTTGAAATCATAAAACTCTTTAAAAGTATAATTATATGTCAATAAAATCATAAAATTTTTTAAAAATGTATTTATACATCATTGAAATCATAAAATTATTTAAAACTATAATTAGATGTCATTGAAATAATAAAAATCATAATGAAATTTATGATTTCAATAACAATTTCTGGTGACAAATCTAATCCTTAAATATTTGTATTAAATCTATAACTCTAAGAATGTACGGCAATGTATATGATCAAATACTAATAAGGGATAAGTGCAGCCGTGTTTTGCAGTGAAACGCCTCGCACATGCTAAACTTTTTTCTCTGAGCAGTGGCTTTGGTTATCTAGGTTTGTTTTACAAGCCATAGAGTTGAGACAGGATTTTAACAATATTAAAAAAAAAAAAAAAAAAATGAGTCGTCTAAACTTTGACACCAAAGAACACAAAGATATATAATTTTTGAACAAAATAATGTTGAAATTAGTTACAAAAAAAGTACATAACTTTCTTTGTAACTAATTTCAACATTATTTTGTTCCTTCATCTGAAAGAAAATATTAACAAATGGTTTCCTGATTGTGTTGAACAAACAGAAAAGTACTTTAATACATATAATTATCATTTTTCAATACATTTTAATTGATGTTTAGATTTATTAACGAAAGGGACACTTAGAGATTCCAAGAAGTTATGGAAAAAAAAAAAAAAAAATTGAAGATAAGTCTAATAAAAAAAATCGAAGATTAGTCCAGAAACAGAAATTTTATTTATATGCATGACAATGCCTTTAAAATTCAGTTTAAGGCTTTGCTAATTTTCTAAAATAAAAAAAAATAAAAAAAGGTTTTAGGTTCTTCTTGATGTTGTTGAGAACTTATGGAAATCCCCTGAATGTTTATTATATAAACAATTAAAAATTTAATCAATTATGATATTATTAACTTTTTTTTTGTTTGTTTGTTAATTCACCTCCCATAGGCCCAAAAGGTCACTACAGATGAAGAGACTACTTACTTCTAGTTATAACCCTCTCTGAACTCTTTAACTCTGAAACACGAACCTTGATGAACAAGGCCGCTGCATGGAGAAACAAGTTGAGTGTGGTACTACCAGGGACATGGTGGGGATCAATCTCGGAACCTCTCACTTATGAAGCAAGCACTCTACCACTACACCACTACCGCATTAATTAAAATATTTTCAACTTATTAAATAAAATAAATATTAAAGAAAAAAAAGTATTAAAAAGTTAAAACACTAACAACAACAGCTGGATTAAAAGTGTGCTAGAAGAAACTTAATAAAAAGAGAACATTATCTAAAGTATTACTGGTTGTAAAAACTAGTTAATTTAATTTAATTTTTACCAAAACAAATATATAATTTCTTTAAAAATAATAATAAAACTTAATATTACTGTTTATTATTCTAAAATATTATTAAATATTATTAGTTATTAACTAAAACTAATAATCTAAATATTTGTATGGTAATGAATAGTCCGCATAGTTACGCCTAATGTTTCGCCTATTGTTCGTATTGTTACTTACGGTTCTGTATTCTGTAATATACACCATTTCTTAGTTTTTAAGTAGTTTCTAGACTTTTGAATGCGCGGTTATATATTCCATGCAATCTTTCGCAAGCAAGCAAGATAGAGCTGATATATTATTATTTTGGAAAAGAATTGATGTTATTCATTATTTAAAATAGAAAATTTAAATAATCGTTTGTTTGTTGTTGGTTGTTTTTATTTTTCTAATTTTTATAGTCTGTTTTCATTTTTTAGAAGAAGTTAGAAATAAAATGTCTGGTAAAATAGTTTTTTTAGTACTATCTAAACATGAATACTGTAATTTATCTAATCTTCTAAATATGAATACTGTAATTTAATAGTGTTAGTGTCGTTTCACTTTCTTTTTTAATAAAGAACTTTCTAGGCTTTTCTAAAAGCGTTTCTTTACTCCATGTGGTCTTTCAAGCAAGGTCTTCCAGCCGATTAGAGCTGATAAATTTTTAGTTTCAAGAGGAAATGATATTGTTCATTGTTTAAAAACTAAAATTTGTTTGTTGTTTGTTGTTTTTATTTTTCTGTTTTTTTTTAGAAGAAGTTAAAACTAAAATGACTGGTAAAAGTTTTTTTTAGTACAATGTTTCTTTTTTAGTAAAGTGTTTCAGTTTTGTCTTCAGTCTTTTTAGATCAATTTAAGCAAGTATTTTTCATTTTTTAGAGCAGTTAAAAGGAGCTGAAGGCCTTTTTAGTAAGTATATAGTGTATAGTAGTATACTTATAGTTTATATTAGTAACATAGTTATATTAGTTTATTTATAGTTTATATTAGTTTATATAGTATATAGTAGTTTATTTATAGTTTATATTAGTTCAAGTTTATTTATCGTTTATATTAGTAAGTTTATTTATAGATTATAGATTAGGATTAATGAGAATACAAATTTTCTTTTAGACAGGTTAGCTGACAGCGACTTAAGTAAGTTTTATCATTTAGATTTTATTTGAGTACAAATGTAGCATTAGCAATTTTATTGTATATAATTTTATCTCAATTTTTATTTTTAGACAGACAGGTATAACTCAGTAAGGACTTAGATTTTGTAGCTTTAAAAACTTCTTTTGAATATTCTTTTAAAGCATTAAATATGTTTTAAATATTTTAATAAATTTTGTCATTTAGGTGTGGTAGCATCATCAGTTAGTGCAAATAGTAATGTCTTTTATTTTATTTTACAACAAATAGTAATGTCTTTTAATTTATTTTAAAAAGAATCAATAAATATTGTTTATTTAAACATAATCACCAGGATAAAATAGATAAGATAGATAAAATAGCTTTTTTATTTAATATTTTTTATTTAGTTATAACTTCAGTTGCACCAGCCACAACAGGTAACATTTATTTTAATATACTTGAATTACATTTGTTACTTAACTTTTCAAGCAATAAATATTGTTTATTTCAACATTATCGTCAAGATTATATAAATAAACTTTTTATTTGATAATTTATTTTAGTTGCTTCTGGATCAACTTTAAATAATGGTAACTCATTAAATCATATTTTATTATAGATAAATGTAGATAAAAAAATGTAAGTTGGAAATTTTTGTAGATTTAAAAGCAGTAAGCTTTTTTCTAAAAATTCTTTCTATTTTTGGATTAAATCCACTATCACTACATTTGTTCTATGTTTATATAATGTACTTTAATATTTTTTATCATTTGAAAAAATATATCTATGTTAAATTACACCAGGTTGTAGAAAATAATTATAGTTTAATGATAATGTTGTAGACTGTTAGAGCAGATTATAGATCTTTGATCTATTTAATCTATATAGTAACCTACTACCAAAAGGAAAATTTACTATCAGTTGTTTGTTTGTTTTTCTGTTTAGTTGACAACAATGAGAAGAGAGGTAGTATATTTAAAAGGATTTTTATTTTTTTATAAAGTAATTAAAATGTTTTTTAAAGTAATTAAAATGTTTTTTAAAATATTGTTGCTGCCTAAAAGTAAAACAGTAGGTTTTTATATTTTTATACAACAAGCCCAAGAACTTAGGTAATACTTGAAATTATATTGTCAATAATAGAGAAGAAATTTAAAATTCTCAGTAAGACAGCTTCTTATTATTTTACATCAAATTAGTTTAATTAAAATTTATTTTCTTTAGTTGATCAAGAGAGAGCTAATAAAGGTATTATAACGTCTATACATTTAAGTGCTTTTATTGTCCAGGCACAGAATTGAAGACTGAAATAAGTCAGTGTTTTTGCTATTAGATAATTGTTAATAGGAATTTGTTTATTTGTACTGTAACTGAAATTTTAAAACTTCAAGTACTAAAGCTTTATTTTCTTTTTTCTTTTAGAAGAGTTGGAAAAAAAACTATAAGTATAAATTATGTGATTAGTATAGTTAAATAAAGCATTTATATCTGTACACTCAGTAGTCCAAGTCAGTTGTCACATTTTAGAAATTGTCCAGGAGAGAGTAAATAGTAAAATAATTAGTCTTTATTGGCTTTTTTATTCTTGATGGTTAAATTTATGTTTTATTTAATTTGTCTTATTTAATTTGTCTTGAGGCACATGAAATATAATTTTGACAAAAATAAAAAGTTAAACAAAAAAAGTGAAAAGTCATTTCTGAACTACAGACGTTTTTCCTTTGAACATTGTGGGGACACCAGACCCTTTATATTGACCAAACTTTGTTTCACATTGTTGCAGGTAAACAGTCTTTATACCTATGTATAAAGACTGTTTTCTTCAATTTTCACAAGTTTAACTCTTTTTAATTTACTTTTTTTAAATTTATTTTTAGCATCCTTTTCATCCTGTGAAAATGGTGAGGTTATGCTTTATATTTTGATTAAAAAAAATTGTAAATATTTTTAAATTTTATTATATCCTTCTATTTGTAATTTAGAGTCATTAACATTTGAGGAATACCAAAGATATCGCTCCCAACACCCAGGGCCTCTCTTGGAGAGGTCCTTCAATAAGTGGCAAAGTAATGGGGGTATGGATGAGCCATCCTTCAATTGGAGGGCTCATCCATACCGGGGTGTTGGGAGACACTGAAGAAAAAATAGCAACCAAAAGGTTGTAAATGTCTTCTATCGGTGAAGATATTTATAACTTTTTTGTTGCCGTTTTTTCTTCGGTGAATTATTTTTATTTTTTTTAAATTTGTAATTTCTTTTTATAATATATTGTTTTATATTTGGTTTGTTTTTGTCTTTTTTAATTGAAAGTTCATATGTTTTTCACCAATTAAACTTAAATATAGTTAAATTGATTCACTACCCAATCATCATAATATGATGCTACATTCTATTTGTTAAAAATAATTAATTGGTAGTTTAATTTATTGAAAACAGTGCTTTTAAAATTTACTATAAGCCAAGACTATTTAGCTATATAAATGCAATTTATTTATATATAATTGATTTTTTATCTTAAATGTTTTTAGTTTGGCTCTTTGAAGCATTTGTTTTTTTGTTTTTTAATTAAAATATTTTAAATCTATTGTTATGTCTTTTAAAGTTAACTAAAGTTTACTAAAAGCCAACGTGAAATACATCGTAAAACAACACCAACAAGTTGCATCATGACAGCAGTTCAAGTATGACAACAGGCTACCGAAAAACAGGTAAATTGTATTTTAGTTGTTTTGTTTTGTTTTGTTTTTCTTTTATGTCTACTTATCTGTTACAATTTTTTAGGTTTTTACAAATTTACAAATTTACTTACAAATTTTAGGTTTGTCATACGACGCATTAATGCAATATAAAAGATCAAAGTTTACATATTTTTTACAATTTGTTATACACATGTTTGATTGTAAATCAACTTTTTTTTGTTTGAAACGTATTTGTACTCAATTGCTTAGTTATTTATAATAAATTTATTTAGTTGTGTGCATTTATCGTTTTAAAGACAATTTCCTTTTTTAAAAAAACATGTATCAAGGGGATACCAAAAAATTAATAACTCATAAATAATTTATGTTCACTTCATATTAATCTTATTAATTAAAGTTCATGTTATAAAAAATATAACAAGAATTTAGCTTTAATCTTTTGTCAATTTAAGGCATGATGAAGTGTTATTATTTTTTGTCAGTAACTAAAAACGTATTGTGTTGAACTTAGTAATGTCAAGGAAAATGGTTCTGACCTATGTCAGTTACTCAAATAACGTTAAATAATTGGTAAATTAATTTATTTTAATTTTACAGATGGTTTAATTTTTTAATTTAAAGGCATTTTTCTTACAGGGTATTAGTTAAGGTTTTGCAACTTTAAATTAGGAAAACAGTCACTATAAATGAGGTAACAGACCGATCGTAACCCGTATTACGGGTTGCTTTCTGCTAGTTTAGTATTACTGCTTGTTACCAGAGTTCTCATCGGGAGAACATACTTTTAACTTTAGAGGCACTAGCAGGAAATTAAAACACATTTCCCGGTATTTGTAAGAGAAATGTTATTTCAAGACAACATACAACAAGATTGGAAGATTCAATATAGCAAACTTTCTTTTAAGGTATATTGTTTATATTTTTATTCTTTTATTGACACTGTACTACATTAACTGCAGTTGCACTTAGAGTGCCACAAACAAGTAAGTGATTTGTTCACATTTTTGTATCCTCAGCATCTTTAGAATTAGTCACACACTGAAATAGAACTTACTGCAACCAAATTTGTAAAATGATACCCTAATCTTGTGCAAGAAATTTACTTATTCCAAGAAAAATTTCAAGAGGACTTGTGCAAAAGTTTGAAATGTTTTACATCTAATTAAAGTGAACTTGCTTTAATGCTAGAACTAGCCACGGCAT
Organism: Hydra vulgaris; assembly: GCF_038396675.1. Lineage (NCBI taxonomy): Eukaryota > Metazoa > Cnidaria > Hydrozoa > Anthoathecata > Hydridae > Hydra > Hydra vulgaris. Next base: position 38,263,247 of record NC_088928.1, read on the forward strand.
ATGTTCTCTTTATTATACTTCCTGTGACTGTTACATCCACTTCCGAAACTTAAGATCATCAAAACCTATGGTCTATGATTGCTCAATACTAACTTTATGGATCATCAATACTAACTTTATGGATCATCAATACTAACTACACTACTACTGAAAATAAGGTTTTTGACAAAGTCATTGGAGATTTTGCTAATAAAAATGACACGTCTTTGAATTTACTTAATAAAATTTTATTTACAGATTGTTATTTATACGGGATAGTGGCTAAGAATGTTCAGTAAAATTTAAAGCTTTGATATGACATTTATATGCAGAGTATGAAATATAAACTTATGATATATTATATGAAATATAAACTATATAATATATAATATAAGCTAAATCACAAAATTCACAAGAAGAACTTTAGAACTAAAGTGTTGTATGCAATATGTATGCTACAACAGTTTCTTACGAGAAACTGTTTGTTGACAAACAATTAAAAAGTTAGAAAGTACTAATAAAAGAGCAGAACTTTGATGTTTGATGCGCCATAAAACTTCTTGTCCAAGGGCCATCAAGTTAGTTGTTATGTCACCAATTGTTATGTCACTATTGATTGTTATGTCACTAGTTGTTATGTCACTATTGATTGATTATTTTAGGTTACTAAACAACAAAATATTGTGACCTTATTATTTAGTTTTAACAGGAAGATATACACAATATTACTTTTAAAAAAATATTTATAAATATTTAAGAAAGTAAGTTTTACCTGCCACATCGTTTCTACCAATAAACTCATCTTCAAGTTGCTTTAGCGGACCTGTGTATTCCTGTGCTTCACCTATACATAAAATAACAATTGCCTTAATAATAATAACCTTTCATTTAATAACATTTATTATTATTATTATTATTATTATTATTATTATTAATTGTTATGATTATGTTATTAATACTGCTTGTAATAAAATTCAATTAATAGTTAAACTTGATTTATTATTAAGCACTTAAATTAAAAACTTTTAATTTAAGTGCTTAATCTCCAAATCAAAGTTTTAATACTTTTTGAAACTGTAAATTTGATGCTGTTCAAGAGCCAGGTTTGAGTTAATTATCTGTCAGCAATTTTCTTGCAATATTTGTTAAATGTCTTTGAACTTAAATAATGCAAGTCTTAGCATAAGTTTACAGTAATTTAGTTTTTAGACTTAAACATAAAAACAGAACATAAAAATAATAAGCTGAATTAACACATGACACAACAAAAAAAATTTTGAATTTGATTTGAATATTTTTGGTTGATTTTGGTTTAACTGTATAAAAGTGTTTATTTTATAGACTATGATTCTTAAACCATAAAATATTTTATTAACTTGGAAAGGTTTAGGTAAAAAGCCAGCTTTCAATTTCTTATTCATTTTTTTAAAATGTCAAATCATTTTGAAAAAATCTTCAATTAAGACCTTTTTAACCACTTTTAAAGACTTTTTAAGTCACTAACAAAAAAGTAACAATAAATAAACAATTCTTTTGCTTTCTTTTTTTATTATTTTGATTATGCATACTTACGCATAACTTATTAAAGCAATATTTTATTCTAAATGCACCACATTTTTTCTACTATTTTTGTTTACATAAGTAAAATACGATTCAAACATAAAAAGCATCAAACTTTGATGCTTAAAAAAAAAAATTGTATATTTGCGCAAGCTTTATTTCGCCTGTGTAAACTGACTTACACAGGTGTGGAGGTGGGCGCAGGCAATCACTCG
>NC_088928.1:38267500-38422500 GCF_038396675.1 Hydra vulgaris
GATTGATGAGTTAATAATTACAGAAATATCTGTGGTTATTAACTTAAATATTTCCACTGAGTGACATCTTTTAAAAGTTTGAGTTACTGATTTAATTGTTTCAAGAAAAAAAGAAAGAAAGATTTTTTTTTATAACAAAAGTTGCTCAGCAGAAAAATTAATTAAATTAATTTTATAATTATTCAAAAAATAAATTAAATTAACTATTTATAATTATTCAAAAGTAATATGAATATTCAAAAGTAATATGAATAACTTATTAATGACTGAAAACTAGAGCATGTTCTGTTAGGAAAAAAGCTCCAAAAATGGTTGTTCTAGCTTTCTTGTAGACAACATATTCAGTAAAAGTTTGCAAGTCAATATTTGGTCCTAGAACTGGTCCAAATATTTACTGTTTTGCAGATTTAAACAGTTTAACCCTCAAATTGATTAGCAAGTATCATTCTAAAATTGATTAGCAAGTATAAACACCCTAAAATAAACATCAGGGCAGAACTCAAAACATTAAAGAGAAAAATGTTGAATTTCACACAAAAATGGAGAAGCAGAAAAAGAGCTATCAAAAGAAGATTTTGTGGACTATCATTATGTTATCATTTAATTTTTATTTAAATTAGATTGAATCCTCTAAACTTTCCTTGATAAAATGTGGTGGTATATGATTTCAGGTTAATGGTGTAACACACCGCTTCAATCTAAACATTTCTTAGGATTTTTGAGGTTGTGATTAGAAACAAAAGTAATTTAAAACTTAAATATTGAAACGACATTAACAGCATTCTTTTTTTTTCTTCTGTTTTTTTATTTTTAATTCTATATGCTATTTATTCATTATTGACAATATTGCAATATTGTCAAAAATTCTACAATTTTGTTCTACCACTTGTTGACAAAGTTCAGAGCTCATTGACAAAGTTCAGAGTTTCTAATTAATTATAACTTTTTTTGTGGCATATTATCATGAAAAAAACTAAAAAAACTGATAGTGGTCATGATGTAAAAGAAATCTGACTGTTAGAAAAAAGGAAGAATTTTCAATGCATGCTCAAATACTGGTTAATATCAACCCTTGATTTGATTACCCCGATATGGGTATTATAATATCAACCCTTGATTTTAACCTGACCTAATTTATACACAACCTTGTTGTTAAAAATTAGATCAAAATTTTTAACACATTTTTTTTAAGAATAACTTTGCCAAACAAACAGCACTTATTTTTGACAAGCAAAACTATTTAACACAATTTTTCTTAAAACAGAAACTTTGTCTAACAGTTTGATGACCTTACAAAGCGAAGTTCAAAAATATTGAATTTTCCTTTTCAGCATTAGGAAACCACATTTTGAAAAAACTAGTATTTTGCATTAGATTTTCTAATTGTTTATAGAGACATTTTAGACATTAAATTGTTGGGAAAATATCAATGTGCCTGAGCAACACAATTTGTTAACCATTAATAAAAAGTTTCTAGTTTAAAAAAACCGTCACTTTTTTTTTCATTTTCAGGACTTTTTTAACAGATTTTTAAATCTAAATTTGTGTTTTTGATCAAACCAGATGTGCCTTTTTTGATCAAACCAGATGTGACTTTAACATTTGATCGTATGATTTTAAAACACTTTTTCTTTTCTTTTTTTTTTTGTTAATTCACCTCCCCAAGACCCAGAAGCCCACTACAGATGAGGAGGCTATTTAATTGTGGTTATAACCCTCTCTCAACTCTATAACTCGGAAACACGAACCTTGTTTGTAATTAATACAAAAAATCAACAAATGAAAGATTGAATTTCATTTACATACATCTAACACAAAAAGAAAGTTGTTATTACATTGCTTTAAACAATTGAAACATTAAATTAAATTTTTTAAGCAATTAGTTTTTTGTAAGCAAATAATTAAATTTAAATTAACACAAAAGATGCAACTCTTTCAAATTTTTAAAACATTAAAAAATAGTGTTGCAATACAATTTTGGTATTAAAAAAATTTGGTTTCAAACTATTTTTTAATACCAATATTAAAAACTGTGGATACTCTATTTGAGAAAAAACAAAATCACCATCTATATATATATATCTATCAGGTATTTTCTATTGTTGAAGATATGGGATTCAATGAACTTATTAAAGATGGTTTTGGATAGATCAAACTAAACTTACCCAAGAAACTGCTGTTCTTTGAGTAATTCATTTCCGTAAAATCATATATCTACAGAGAAAAAGTACCTCTAATCTGAAAGTCATTTTTTTAAACTAAAATAGTCTAAAAGTCTTTTTAAATATTTGGAGCTACTGGACACCAAAAATTGAGAAATATAATAATTTAGTGATTTTCAAATCCGGAGTCTTTTTGGGAATGCACATCCCTCAGTCTGGCAATTCATGATGGCCATATTATTACAGCTAGTTCAGAACACGAGAAAACTTTCAAACAAAATCTGTGACAAGCAAAAGAGAAATGACAGATTTAACCTTAACAAAATACAAATTTCAGCATATGGATTCAAGTAGATTAACAATATAATCAGAATGAAAAAACCATACTGAAAAGCATAAGTTTGTGGAATCATTGATCCGCATTTCATCCGTCAATATGGGTATTTGGCCTACAAAATTTCATGCTAATCCATTAACATTTACAGATGAACCCAGTATCATCATTGCTTGTCCCCTGAAGATATAGATGCTTTGGATTACATTTGCCTTCCAGAATGTAGAGATGTATTTGTTGCCAGAGGTGTTGCACAGGTGCTTGGCCATGACATTTTTGAAATAACATCGTCACTGGAATGGCAAAATATTGGCTGACATTGATAGATCAAAAGAAGTTGTGGGTTGTAAAGCTGTTATTGTTATAGAAAATGTCTAGGAAAGTTTTATATAAAAAGTGGCTGTACACATGACAGTTGTAAACGGAAAGATCAGTCTTATTGAGTTATACAATGACACACTAACAAAAAAGCGAAGAACAGAAACAGTTTATTCTTTGATTGGTTGCTAACCATCACAAAAACTCCATCAAAGACATCATCTATGCTGAATATTATCCATTGCAGTACAATTTATCTAAAAACTGTAAATTTTAAAACTAAGTTCTTTATTTGATAGTAATTTTTTCTTACATTTTTTTATTATAACTTCAATTTAATTTCTTAATTTTACTTAAGAAATTAAATTTTTAAATATATCGTAATCTTAAAGTTTTCAATTGATTACTATTTTATTTGGCATAACTAAAATCCTGTCAAGTAGGTTGACCTCTAAATAGCATTTAGAGGTCAACCATTTATTTTCATAAAAATTTTGCACTATTGTTGTAATCATAACGAAGAACAAAAAAAAACCTTATGGACAGCTAAAATCTGTTATTTAATTTTTGTGGACCAAAATCTTCAACAGTGTCATTAACTAAAGTAAGTCTAACATTTAATATCTAATTCATGGGCCTGATCTTATCACTTCTTTCCAGAATAAAGCAGAGTTATTTGCAAAAAACTTCTTTAATTTAACTTTTAAATCTAATGGTGATACTCTTCCTGCCATTCCTGTTAAAAAGATTAAGTCATTGCTAGACATCCAAATCACTCTGGCTTCCAATGCTCAAGTTAATTCTCAAACAAACTCTTCTACAGCTTGTGGTGCAGATAACATTTTCAAAATCGTCTTAAATAATGTTCTCCAGAACTCTCTACAATTCTTGCTTAACTATTTATGTTAATAATTGCTAAATAAGTCAGATTTTTAAAAACTCTGAGAAACACTCTGACCTTTTTAACTATCCTACAACTAGTCTTATTACTTAGTTTTATTATTTTATTTACATAGAGGTTTTGAGATTATTAAATCATTTCTTTCTGACAGCATTATTAAAAATCATTCTTAAAGCCCTACACTATTACAGTAGCTTTAGGGGTATCATTTCTTGCAAACAATTTTTACCTGTATTATTTCTTATCTAAATGCTAATCTTAGTGACATCTAAAGTAGTTCTATTTGCAGAAGTTTCAACTTTATACTCTTTTTTTGACTGTATTGGCCTGATAAGTAATTGTAAAATGACTACCCATTTTAATTTTTTTTTAAAGATATATAACTATATTCTGTGTACACTTTTGAAATTATAATGATTGTGAAGTGATTCTAACTCGTGGAAATGCGCTTGTAAACAATTCTTACATGTACCGAAAAATGTCCAAAATGTTATAATTTCAATTTTTTGGCATAAATTGCTTTCTAAAAACCCATATAAAGATGTTCTAGATGTTCTAAAAACCCATATAAAGATGGTATATTCCAGTTATAATACCACTGGTATATACCACTTGTTTTTGGTTACTCCCAATCACATTTCCACAAAAATATAAACTTTTTTTTCTCTCACTTTTTTAGATGATTTTCAGTTTTTTTTAGATGATTTTCAGTACTTCTAGTTGAAAAAGACATAAAGACATAAAATATTAGAAACATATAAGAACAATTAAGAAATATCAGAATTTATAAATGTAATCCAGATAGTTGATCATATGCATCATATCCACCAGAAACCATGCCAAAAAGCATTGTTGGATATCTTAATAAACAGAATTTCAATCTTTAAGGCATCAAAGTTATTTGGCATACCATATGGTGCTCTCCACAAAGACCAAGCTGAGACATAAAAAGACCAGGAGGAAACCAGATTAAAATCTAATACAAAAAAAAATAAAGATACTATAAATTCTTAGCATTTTGACAGATTGGAAAATACCTTTTGATATTATGGGTATACATCTGCAAGCGAAAGACTATTTGGTCAGGATATGTCACTGATTCAAAATTTAAAAACAACTTCTCTGGACATGATTGGATGAAAATATTTTGTAGTTACACAACAAAAAACTCCTAATATTAATATATTCAACTATGATGAGACAAATCTAAGCAATAACCCAGGCTCTAAGACAATAATTTGTAAATTAGGCCTTCAATTTGTAGAAAGAAAAATGTAGAATTTTAAAGGAATTCTTTGTATTATGTATTGCAAGAGTCCGACTGGTATATTTCTTTCCCCTATGGTTGTTTATAAAGCTGCAAACTTCTACATAAAGTGGACACATGGTGGCCCTCCTGGAATTATATTTGACAATTCAAAATTTGGTTGGTTCGACTCTAGAGTATTAGAGTGTTGGTTCACTTACATTTTTACACCTGAAACAGCAACTCTTACAGAAATGAAGGTTGTTATTGGAGATAATTTAGCTTCACATTTTTATTCTGATATCATCAAAGCATGCTCAGAAAATAATATCTATTTTAATTTCCCAAAATTCCTAATATGAGGTTTCTAAGGAAAGTTAAAGGATAAAAAAATCTGTTTAATTATCCAGTTAAATAAAATGTTATTAATTTGTTTTTATATTGTGTTCTAATTTAGTAAAACTACATAAAACTATCAATGATATCTGTGAGGAAAGTTAAATTGATAAGCCATTATAAAACTATTAGGTTATCAAAATCACCCCATCAAAGAGGAGAGACAACATTTTGGAGATAAATTTTTTTATACTTGTTGTGTTTGTTGTTTAGATTACTGCAAATATCACAACCTGAATATTTGTATAAAGATTTCAATTAATTATCAATTTTACTGATTTTTTTTTAATTCATATTTTATGTTGATCTGGAATTTGACTGAAAATAAGTTGATCTGCTAATTGGACTGGGTATTTTTAAGTTGATGTGCTAATTGAACTAGATATTTTACAGTGTACAGTTTTTATTTATTTTAACATTAAATTTTTTTTAATTAACACTAAAAAAAGTCTATTATTGCTCTATATTTTTCTTCATCAAATAAAAAATAGCTGCATGTTTAATAAATGTAAGAGTACTCGTAGCAATATTAAGGGCCTGTATCTTAAAGCTGAAATTCCTCATCAACCAGATAAAAGCTAGATTCAGAAAATGCATAAATTACACAAAAAATTGATTTAAAAAAAAAACAGAATTCTTTTTTCCATGCTTTATATAAGGTTACTTTCTATATATATATATATATGTTTGTGTGCCACAAAATTTGAAATCAATTTTTGAAAGCTTTTTTCTCAACCAATTTTGCTCAAATTTTGCACACTTAATCATTTTCGATGACAATACAAGGAAATGGAAAAATTTGACCAAAAAAAGTTAATTAAGTTAACAAAAATTTAATTTGTATTTCCCCATACATTTTATTTATTTGATATGAATTGCGTATTACGTCACAAAAATCATTGATTTGCAAATTATTTGCAGTTTCGAAGACATTAAAGCGCAGCGATTTAAAACCTATTGTTTTTTAAGTCTTAAGTTATTAAACAAAAATTAAGTTAAAAAACAAAAATTTAAAATGCGCTACTTTTTTTCCATGCTTTATATAAGGTTACTTTCTATATATATATATATGTTTGTGTGCCACAAAATTTGAAATCAATTTTTGAAAGCTTTTTTCTCAACCAATTTTGCTCAAATTTTGCACACTTAATCATTTTCGATGACAATACAAGGAAATGGAAAAATTTGACCAAAAAAAGTTAATTAAGTTAACAAAAATTTAATTTGTATTTCCCCATAAGAACACTAAATTAATAAAAAAAAAATTTAAAAACGTAACAGTAATTTTTCCTTCTACAAAAGATAACAAAAAAAGAATTTCTAGGCCTGATAGAATTCTGCTTGCATAAAGCATGGATTTGAAAAAAGAATTTTTTTTTGATTTACTAGTCATATATTAAAAAGCAACATCAGCTCAGAAACAAACAGGTAAAAATATTACGGGCAGAAATAAATAAATTGAAATAAGATATTAAAAAAACATGCTTACAGCAATCGAGAACAATCAGGTCTGAAAATGCTTCATATCGCTGAAGTAGATGCAGAATGAAAGTGTCTACCCATGCATTAAAACAAACTTTCATTATTTTTAAGTAAATGTTAGTAGATGCTTTTTGAAAGAATTTTGACACCAATAAACGTAGTTAAAGTCATTTAATGATTATTTTTAATGATTTAATTAAACAATTAATTCATTAATTGTTTAATTAAATCATTAAAAATAATCATTAAATGACTTTAACTACGTTTTTTTTTTGTTTTTTTTTTTTTTTAATCAATTTTTTATGTAATTTATGCATTTTCTGAATCTAGCTTTTATCTGGTTGATGAGGAATTTCAGCTTTAAGATACAGGCCCTTAATATTGCTACGAGTAATCTTACATTTATTAAACATGCAGCTATTTCTTATTTGATGAAGAAAAATATAGAGCAATAAAAGACTTTTTTTAGTGTTAATTAAAAAATCTATCTATAAATTGTTTATAATCTTTATCAAAAACTCTACATTAAATACTTAAAAATTAAAATAAATATATAAATTCGGATAAACAAACAAAAGATTATGTTAAGTATAAGATTGATTTGAAAAATAAATTATAAGGAAATATAATCTTTTTCAAATACCGAATTCAGATTCTATTAACCATTTTTGTTAAATTAGTTTAAATAATTTTTATCGCGGTTTAAAATTGATATAAATCTACTAAAAAGTCTTACTGTTCTTTGAGGTCTACAAACTGCTTTTCTAAATCATTCATATCTTGCAAGTACCTGCTTCTTCTCTCTTCTGCCTCTGCCTCATCCACTTTATTAAAAAAAAAAAAAGAAAAAAAATATACTAGTTATACACTAAAAAATAAATAAATGATGAAATATTATATATTAGTGTTAGTATTCAGTAGTTGAAATGGGGAGAAGTTCTAATAGATGTACGTTGACTAGAAGTCTTATTTTGCACAGCGCACATTTAATTAGTTTTTAGTTAAAAGCTCAAGTTGCTGTCAAGATTTTTTTTTTAACTGTAATCGTAAAAACGTGATACAGAGGAAAAAACTATAAACTTAAGCAGACAACTTGTCTAAATATCATGCTTCAAAAATCTTTATTTTCATCCAAAGCCTTTGGCAGTCTCTAATTTTCTTTTGAATTTTAAATCTTCATCTAATAAAGTACCAAAAAATATTAAGGGTAAGGGGTGTATATAAAAACGTTGGTTGGGTGTGGGTGGTTAGGATTTTGTGACAAATAGAAGGGAGGAGGTCAAAAAGTTTCACATAAAACTTTATATAATTTATAAACAACCCCTTGAATGCAAAATCAAAATAATTATTATATAAATTTCACAAGTATTATTCTTATTCTGAAAGTTAAAAGAACTATGCTATGACTTAGGGATGTTCATAAACTACATTGCGCTTTTTTGCATCCAAAATCCACTCACCCTATCCCTAAATATCCTAATATTTTTTGAATAATATTTTAGAATATCTAGAGAGCAAATATTTTTTTAAAAACATTTTTGAACTGACCTTCAAGGATGAATATAGCAACAACACTACTAATGAGCACTAGAGGTGTGCCAGAACCAGTATGTGCCGGGTCCCTGATTCTGATTACCCAGTAATAAAAACCAGGTCCGAGACCAGTTTTTATTACTGAGTCCATTTCGAAATAATTAAAAAGTAGATGATCAAATAATTTTTTCGACAATAATTGATTGAAAAATTTATTTGAACAGAATTTAGATTTTTAAAAACGGCTTAAAAGTAATTAAAACCCCCTAAAATTATGTAATGTTTCTTTGTTTTTAGCTGCAGTGCAACAGTGGTAGATTGTTTACCTCAGGAACAAGAGGGAGTGCGCTACCTCTTGTTTCTGAGGGGGCAAGCCTCAGAAACAAGAGGTGTGGACCTTTTTTAAAAACAATTGACAATTCTTATAAAAAATTGAGGAATTTTTTTTAAAATGAGGTAGTGTGCCCCCTACTTTAAAAACCGTGTTGTTGGCCCTGCAAAAACCATTGATTTCTCATCCGACTTCCTAATCTTTATGGGAAAAAGATTCAGTTGAAAATCGTCTATGTTGGTTAAAAGTTCATTGGTTTAAAAGTTTATTTATTGTAAAAGATCATTTAGCAACCTTATTTAAAAATGACCTTAACAAAGTATTAATCTTTCATTTATTTTTTGCAATTAAAATTGCGAAAAATGTATCTTTCTCTCGCGTTCTAAGCAATAGAAAGACACAATTACTAGTTTTTTTTCTTTCTTTTTCTTTTTATTTCTTTTGTATTCTCATACTAGTTCATTTTATTTTATGGCTTTTATATCTGTATAAATTAGTTTCTTTTTTGCAATAGTATCTGCTATTAACATTTTGCAATATATTATAGCAAAAGTATATTTGAAAATATAATTTAAGTGAAACACGTCTAGATTTAGTACATAGGAATTATCAACTTCTGAAACTATCAAGAAATTCAGTGGTTGAAGAACTATTTTTTATCTGGTTAATAATATTTCTACAGTTTAAAGTAACACTAAAACAAAATTTGTTTTATTATTTTTATTATTTATTAGTTAAAGCACTCAAAGGTTATGTTTGTTAAAAATATTTTTAAAGATACCCAGTGCCGGGTACATCAACAAAAGGCTAATTTCGTGCACTCGGTAAAACTGCCAAATTACCGGGTCCCTGGGTCCGAACCGGGTACCCGGCACATCTCTAATGAGCACTGCCAGAATTTTATTCAATAAAAAAATCACATATTTTAAACATATGTTATTTTCTTACCATTGTAATACCTCAAAGGTATTTTTTTATAAAAATGGTTGATTAAAGGTCAATATCTATTATAATTAATTGATTAAAGGTCTATTATAATAATTGATATAAGGTCTATTATAATAATTGATTAAAGGTCAATAATTTTTGAAAATCAATTTTTACTATAAACCCAGGGCTTTAGCCACTATGAGGTCACCAATATTATGCTAATTGAATAGAACTCAGTTTTTGAATGAGATTTTGAGACTAATGCTTTAAATTCTCATAATGGGTCATCCATAAATTACGCCATGCTCTAAGGAAGGATGGGAGAGGGGGAAGGGGGTTAGTGGTTTTGTGACGACTCATACAAAACTTGCTACTAAATTTGTTAAAATTTTGTAATGAGGGGGTGAGGGGTGAGGTCAAAAATGGTCGAAAATTGTATGATGTAATTTAAAGACGTCCATTAAGTATGTTCATATTTTTTGGTGCTGTATCAGATGAAGATTTATAATAAAAATAAAAATTATGGGATACTCCTGACTCTATTTGAAAATGAAGATCAAAAAAGACAAAAAAATCAATTTTTGCGTACTTTAAAAGCATGATACTTAGACTTAATTTCACCTACTTTATCTATTCTTAGCTATTTTGCCTATTTTATCATTTTTACTTCTAAACTAGCTAATAAACAATAATAAAGTGAAATACCCATTAAAAAGTGTGAACTTTGTTTAAATTTAAGTTAAAAAATGTTTTAATAAAACATATCAAACTAACTACATTTTCAGCTGTCATTTAAAAAAATGTATATACTTAAATTTTTTTTCAAAAAACACCAATTTGTAAAAAATGTCTAAACGCGGTAAGTGAAACACAGTCAACAAAGTGATGAAAAAGAAGCTTTCTAATATTTCATTTTTTTATTTTATTTATTTGAAATTTCATGCTATATTTTTCTATACAATGTTCTTATATCCAAAGATATTGTTGGCTTAGCATAGAAACAGCCACAAATAGTCATTAAGACTAGTCCAAAGTAGTGTCCATTATTGACCAACTTTTTTGTGTACCAAAGTACTACTCAAGTGCTGAGTTGGCAGTGGCATGATTTGAACTTGTATCGTTCAATTGTCAGGGTTTTAACTTTTCGTTTGACGCTCTAACCAACTGAGCTATACAGCCACATTTAAAAACCATTTTTTGTCTATAAAAGATCTTATCAAATAAGTCCTTAATAAATTGTATAGGCTTTTTCAATCATTAGTTAGGATTCTATTTTCAAAACAATGCTTTTCTGATTCAATGCCCTTATGGCATCCCAGAAGTTATTGAAAATGAAGACTAAGTTATTATTGCAGTTAGAAAGCTATGATTTAATATGAAAATTTTTCTAAACACACCATATGAAGTGAGCTTGTAAACTTATGGATGAGACCAGCATTCCAGACATGTATTTATATTTAAATATACATTTATATATTAGGGGGTATTCTAGGTTGCTTTCAATAGTGCCGACTGTTGAAATATAGAATAGCCCATGTATATATATATATACATACATACATACATGCATATATATATATATATATATATATATATGCAATGCATATTATTCATATATATATATATATATATATATATATATATATATAAATATATATATATATACTTATCATTTTTATATGTGGTTTATATATATATATATATATATATATATATATATATATATATATATATATATATATATATATATATATATATATATATATATTTGCTGATGATACTACCATTTATTCTTGTCGTGATAAGAAACCAACACCCTCTGATTGCTTAGAGGGTTTTAGATTGCTTGAAAAGGATCTCACTTCTGCTACAGCATGGGGCTCACAGTGGCTGGTGAACTTTAATTCAGATAAAACTCAATTTTTTTCAGCCAATTGTTATCGCAATAATTTAGATCTTCCTATATTTATGAACGGTGATGTACTTGATGAGTCATCTACTCTTCATCTTCTAGGACTAACTCTTACTTCCAATCTTTCTTGGAAACCATATATCAAATCAGTTGCAAAATTAGCATCTGCTAAGGTTGCATCTCTTTATCAAGCTTGTCACTTCCTTACTTCGGATTCTATTCTCTATCTCTATAAATCTCAAATCCGGCCATGTATGGAATACTGTTGCCATATCTGGGGCGGTTCTTCTAATGATGCCCTTTCTCTTTTAGATAAGGTACAAAAACGCATTGTAAACATAGTTGGACCTGCTCTTGCAGCCAACCTCCAACCATAATCACATCGTTGTAATGTTTTTTTCCTCGAATATCAGTTCTTTGGAATTCGCTTCCTTCATCTTGTTTTCCTGATTCATATAATTTGCAATCCTTCGAGTCGTCCGTCAATCGTTATCTTGCTCTACAATCTTCATCTTTTCTATTTCAGAAACGTCCAACTTTAATTAGTGGCTGCTTGCAGGCTTGTTGGAGGTGAAGATTTATATATATATATATATATATATATATATATATATATATATATATATATATATATATATATATATATATATATATATAAACCACTTATCAAACTTTTTTCAACACTGTGTTTCATCAATAAAGAAATAATTAGAAATTAGTAAGTGACTGAGGTTGATAATTAACCAGGGCCGGGGTCGGGTTTGATAAAACATAGCAGAGGCCGGGTTTGTGACTAGGGCTGCATAAACATTTGTACATCCTAAAGTATATTTTTTTAATTCAAAATTCATGTTGAATTTTGTATATACATGCATATATAAACATCATCACGATCAACATAATGATCATAAGCATCCTCTTTTATGCTGTTTCTCTAATATAAACAATCTAGAGCATTTTTATTTCTTAACTAAAGTTCATTCATACAATATGTGAGGCACTCTCTTCAAGTTTTCTTCCTTCTACCACTACCATTTTCACCTGAAGTTACTACCTCTCTACATACTGATGCTTAAACCACTTTAACTTTTTCTGACAAACATTGATTGATACAGTGTTTTTTTCCAATCTGTCTAAGATTATGTCTCCTTTTCTTTTCTTGATAGTCACACCACACATCCATCAGATCATCTTTTTCGGCAAGTACAACACCATATAAATACTAAAGTTTATATAAATATAAAATAATATTGTATGCCAGCATCTAAATAAATAGTAAACATATGTCCATAATATGTATGCATAAAGCGCATCTTGAAAGCTTTTTATTCCTTCTGAAATAAAAGTTTGGAAGCTTTTATTCTTTATCTTCAATTTTAAGTCAAGCCTCATTCTACTCCAAATTTTTCACCATCTTGAGCAGTTGCTTTATTAAATAGTGATCATTTTTTTCATCTTTTTTACAAGAACATCCCTCTTAAGAACAAATGTCCTTTAATTATTTTATAAAGCCAATGTAAAAAGGTCCTGTCTGATGTCAAGCTCTTTTATTCTCAGTTTACTAAATCTTGTATCTTATCTCAGATGTTAGGTTCTAGAGACTTTTGGTTAGTCTTCAACACTATCATTAAATAATATAAGTCTAACATTTATTCTTCTAAAAATTTATGGGTTTGATCTTTTTACTTCTCCCCAGAATAAGGCAGAGTTATTTGCAAAGAAATCTTACTCTAATTTGATTCTTGAATCTAATGGCCATAGTCTTCCTGCCACTTCCTGAGGTAGTGGTGTAGTGGTAGAGCGCTCGCTTCGTAAGTGAGAGGTTCCGAGTTCGATTCCCACCACATCCCTGGTAGTACCGCGCTCAACTTGTTTCTCCGCGCAGCGGCCTTGTTCGTCAAGGTTCGTGTTTTGGAGTTATAGAGTTGAGAGAGGGTGATAACCACAAGTAGCCTCCTTATCTGTAGTGGCCTTCTCAGCTTTGGGGAGGTGAATTATTAAAAAAAAAAAAAAAAAAAAAAAAAAAAAAAAAAAAAGTTAAACAGATTAACCCATTGTTAAACATCCAATTCACTCTGGCTTCCAATGCCAAAATTAATTCTTAATTAAAAACTTCTACAGTTTGTGCTCCAGACAAAATTTCCATCATCAGGGGCTATTCTAGACTGTTTTTGACAGCATCGACCTTATTAGAGCGCCGCCCAAATTAAAAATTAAAGACCTCTTTTCTTTTTTAACGTAATTTATGGCAAATATTGTTTTTTTTTCACAAAAAAATGCCTATATTCGGCAATATTTCTGCTAAATTTCTCTGGGACGGAGGACACTATCGCCCAAATTGTTTTTCTAGAATAGCCCCTGATCATAGTCTTTAAAAAGGGTTCCCCAGAACTCTCTTTAATTTTTGATAAATTTTTAAAAAGTGCTAAATAAGTGGTTCCAATTTTTCAAGGTTCTATTTTTGCTCCTGTATTGTTTCTTATCTACAATAACAATCTTCATGAAAATTTTACAACTAAAGTGGCTCTATTTGCTGATGATTCAATTTTATACTTTTGATTGCTAGAACAAGCAGCCGATTTTTAATCTGATCTCTCTTCTGCGACAGCCTAAGGTTTGCAGTGGCTTATGGATTCGAATTATTTTCATACTTTGTTGATTTTTATACAGTTAAGAGTGCTTAGTAAACTAAGAATTCCTTGAAAATATTAGCTTCTGGCACCATAAAGATCCTTATACCCTTAGAAATGCAACATTTACTTGGAGGTTTCAAGTTACATAACTTTAAAAAATGTTTGATTTTTTTACTTAAAAATTTGTTATTGGCTATTTTTGGGGGTGACGAATCCAATGAAATGATCAGAAGTGTAAAAGATTACTATTAAGCACCTGTAATTATCAAATTAAATAAATTTTGGCAATTTTTTATATACCTGTTTTTAATGCTCAAGAAACTATGTGGCCTTGATAATAATAAAAAAAAAATATATTAAACATTATTCAATATTCATTCAGCTTTCAAAAAATATAAAGATTTTGATCTGCCAGCATATGGATTTCCATATATGAATAATAGGGCACATTTTTGACTTTTTTGTAGCAGAATATTGTAATTGATTTTTCACTACCTTCCAGACTAGCTGAAGCTCTAGAAACTTTGGCATTTTTGTAGTGTCAATGAATGTGTTTATTAAAATTGTTTTCAGGGCCCCAAGACATTAGGGGGGAATGGTGCAAGTGCCCCACTTTTTTGTAGTGGAATCTTGAGATAGATTTTTCACTAATTTTCAGACAAACTGAATGTAAAGAAAAATTTGAAAATAATTTCTTCAAAAAAATTTTTGGTTTGTACTTGTTTTGTTTTATTTAATCATTTACAAAGTAAAAAACAAAAATATAAAGTTAAAATATATCAAGATTGTGTTAAGATTTGGTTAGATGCGCAAACAGTCTAAGCATACATTCATTCAGTTGTTGTTACAGATGCATCAATGATACAAATTTTGCTGGTAATTGGAACCAAACACTTATCTGCTCTAAATGGTTAGGAAAATTTGTAAAAAGGATTGAGCAAAAGCATAAATTTACCATAACATCTTGCTCAATTTTGTCAATTTCATTTATTATACCAATCCAATTAAATTTATCATTTTTGCACAGAATAAATTGACCAAATTTCAATGTATTGAAGCTAATTTGCTGATTAGGTTGAATACTTTGAATACTAGAAAAAAGAAAAAACGCCTGTTATAATGAAATCTTCAATTGTTGGTTTAAAGGTAACAGTATCTATAAATTCTGGGTTAAATTGATGATTGCTCCTAGTTCCAATTCTGTAAGTCTTTCTTTATCAATCTTGAAAAAATGATCTCTTTAAATCAATATCTGGTCATTTATGGGCCTTTGTTGACTTGCATTTGCAGTTAATAATTTTGCAGTGCCACCAATAGCATCACATGGTAACTTAGCATGACTTGTAGCAAAAAATCAATGTCAATATTATCTTTATGGAAACAGATACTGTAAAAGTTTTTGTGGTTTTTATAATGTCCATCACAACCATCTAAAAACTAAAGAATCTTTGAAATGTTAGGATGATTTTTTTTTATATATAATTAACTATTTGTGTCTGAACCTCATACACAAAAATAATATCATGCTCATTATCTTATGACATGAAGCAAAATCATTTTTCTTTAAGTCTGTCATTTTCATTCAATAAATAGAGGGCAACCGGGTGTAACTTGAATTGACTTTGACATCAATGCTAACATTAGATTTGGCACCAATGCTAACATTAGATTTCATCTTGAATCACAAATGTGCAGTTTTCTGCAAAATCACTTAAAACAATACAGCAATGTTTCGCCAACTTTTCTTTTTGTTACCTTAAGTATCTTGCTTAACATTTTGCAATTAATTTTGCTTAAAATTATGCAATGTAAAATTCTGGTAAAATCATTATTTTAGATGGATGAATGCTTTTGATTTAACTTGCAAATCAAAAATCTTATAGACATATGTACTTTCTTAAACTATTTTAAGAAAGATCATTGAATACAGAATGTTCAAAAACCCAATGACACAAATAAAAACCAAAAATTTTTTTTGAAAACAATATTTTCAAAGTTATTTTTATTAAAAATACAAAAAAAAAATTTTTTTAAAGAAAGTAGGGCATCTCCCCCAGTGCCCTTGCCCCTTGTCATCTAACCTGGAAACAATTTTAACAAATGTTCATCAGGACTACACAAGTGCTAAAAATTTCAGAGCTCCAGTTTGTTAGGAAAGTAGTGAAAAATCTATTGCAAGAACCCATTTTAAAAAAGTGGGGCTCATGACCAAGCCCTTCCTCTGGTGTCTCGGGCTCTGAAAACAACTTTAACATACAAGTTTATTGGCACTATAGAAATGCCAAAAGTTTCAGAGCTCCAGCTAGTCTGGAAGGTAATGAAAAATCAATTGCAATACACCGCTACAAAAAAAGTAGGGACCCCATGCCCCAATATCCATATATGGAAATCCATATTTTTGCAGATCAAAATCTTTATATTTTTTGAAAGATCAATGAATATGAAATGATGTGTAATTTTTTTTTATGTTAAGATTTTTTTTTTGATATTAAGGCTTTATGGCACTATGTGTTTTGGGGTGGCCAAAATACAAAAAAAAATTTAAAATCATTAAAATAAAAACAGTAAAATATACAAAAATATTAAAAAATATTAAAAAATACAAAATTGTGTTGCAACAAGATCAAACATCAGCTTTCACACTAAATGGGAATTCATTTAACTGTTGTCCAAATTTGATAGCAAAGCCTTATAAACAATATTTAAATAAGCAATAGCAATTTAAATAAGCAATTTAAATTTAAATAAGCAATTTAAAATAGCAATTTAAATAAGCAATATTTAAACAAGCCTTATAAACAATATTTAAATAAGCCTTATAAACAATATTTAAATAAGCAAAGCCTTATAAACAAAAATTATAAACAATATTTAGTTAGGCATTGATTTGAAATTAAACTTGTTATAAAACTGAGAAATTTAGAAAAGAAAGAAAATTCCAAGCAACTCACATACCTTGAGCCATCAAATGCTCCCATAGTGACATCAAATAAATTACCTGATTTTTTTGTCCAAAATTTGTTATTGTTAAATAATAGGGATTTACAGTGTGATGAATAAAAGATTTGTGTTCACTAGCAATTGTAACATGCTGTTTAGCAAACCAAATTAAGTCATCAATATGAAGCTTCTTCCAATTTCAATATTCTTCCAAATCCAATCGTCAAAAAAATCAGGCAATTTATTTGAAAGTCAAAAAAAAAAAAAAAAAAAACCAATTAGTTTTTTTTATAAATTTGGCTTTAACAAAATTTTAGTCCACTAATCTGAGTAGTAGCAAAGATTTTGTTAAAGTCAAAACTAGAAATGGTTAACTAGTTTATGAGCAGTCGACTCATAAACTAATTATTCATTTCTAATCAAAGTTCATTTTATGATCAATCTAGAAATTAATGAAAAACTTTTGTTAAAAAGCAATATCAAAAATATATAAAATTTTCAAAAATTTGCTATATAAAGTTTACTATGAAAATTTTATAAAGTAATTTTTCCTACAGGCTTGATTAGGGGTTATTCGGCAATGCATTTATATACAGTTATAAGCTCATTAAATAAATTTGTATGTTAGCACTTTCGTAATGGGAAACATGTAACTATAAATAAATAAACGAAATAGCTAAATGTAAAACAAACATAAAAAAGTAATTTGAATTAAATTTATTAAAAATAATTTTCTTTTCTTTAACATGATTTGAAAATTTTAGGAGTAAATAAAACTTATAAACAGAGCAATTTTTTTAAAGTTTAAACTTTTAAAAAAATTTAATAAAATAAATTTAAATTTATTTATATTTAATAATAAATATAACTTAAATATAATCAAATAAACTTAAATTAAAAATTTTAAAAATGGAAAGTAGAAAAAAATTTATTTCACTTTTGAAATGCTTATGCAAAACTTTTGCATAAACATTTCAAAAGACTGTTTAAGTACTCTAATTGAAAAAATATTTAATATGGGAATGACTTAAAAAATTAAAAAACAAACATATGGCAAAAATATATATTTAAATTTACAAAAAACTTTTTGGAAATCTGGGAAAACTATCAGATAAAAAAATATCCTGAATAAATCTGGAAAAAAATAATCCCTTAAAAAAGTTAAAAACTAATTTTGGACTTTCTTTAGAAGAGAAAGAGCATCATTATCAAAACCAGACTAAATATGACAACAGTACTTCATACAGGGATCAATAAGAGATTTGTAGAGGTTGAGAATGAAAGAAGTAAGATAATGGTGAGCACAATAAGGAGAAGCAAACTTAGTAGAACCTAACTTAACAATGGATTGTATATACAGTTTATGTGAGAGGTCAGTAGTAAATGATTATCTAAGAAATTATCTTTCCATACCAATCTTAGTATTTAAGTTGTCTTTGATAGACAGCACTCTTCTTCATATCCTGAAACTTCAGGGGTTCCTCAAGGTTCTATCCTTGACCCTATACTCTTTTTAATTTGCATTACCGATCTCCCAGAAATTCTTACATCTAAGGTGGTATTGCTCAATGATGATACTACCATTTATTCTTGTCTTGATAAAAAGCCAACACTCTTGGATTATTTGGAGGGGGCATTTGAGCTTGAGTCTTCTACCCTTTGTCTTCTAGGATTAACTAAATCTAATCTTTCTTGGAAACCATATATTAAATCCATTGCAAAACTAAGATCTGCTAAGGTTGCATCTTTTTATTGTGCTCGCTACTATAAATCTCAAATCCACCCTTGTATGGAAACTGTTATCATATCTGGGGCAGATCTTCTACTTCTCTTTTAAACAAGATGCAAAAAAGGAATTGTAAACATAGTTGGACCTGTTTTTGCAGCCAACCTCCAATGATGATCACACCGTCATAATATTGTTTCTCTTTCTCTTTACTATAAATACTATGACGGACACTGCTCTAAAGAGCTTGCGTCTCTTGAGCTATCTACTAAAATTCATTCTTGTGTTACTTGTTATTCAATTAAGTCTCATCCTTTTACTGCGCCTGTTCCTAAGTGATCCAAAAATTCTTATTTAACTAGTTTTTTCCCTCGAACATCACTTTTTCAGAATTCGCTCCCTTCATTTTGTTTTCCTGATGTGTGTGTGTGTATATTATGTATGTATACAACACAGAGGGATATAAGTATATGTGTTTATATGTATTTGTGAATGTATGTGTGTTTGTATGTATGTATTTGTATGTGTCTATATGTGTGTATGTATGCGACTAATACTAAATTACTATTATTTTTGTTATGATTATTGTAATTATTTTTATTATTATCATTTCATTTTTATCATTGTATTGTTGTTATTGTTACTATTACCATTTTTATTAATATTATTAGAACTTTTAATCCTACAACTTTTAATGTTCGTTTTTACTGCTGTGGACCATTAATTTGCAATAATGATATATTTATTAGCTTCTATTTGCAAGTTTTTTACTTAAGATTAGTACATGTACTTTTTGTAAACTTCCATGAATGTAACAACTATTTCAGAAATTAATTAATTGATCATACATTAACTGACAAATAGGAATTGGCACAATTAAATGCACATGGTTTGGGTCAGGGTTTGAGATTAATCAGAAATTGATGATGGGGTACCCCCACCCCCAGAATACAAACTGTTGCTAAAAACTATTTTTAATTTGCAGCCTACTCTTACACTTTCCTTTAAATAACAATTTGTAAGTGTTTTGATAAGAACAGACAAAGTTATAACATATTAGGTTAAGAAAAACCTAATTTTGACCACAGTTTCTTCAACAAATCTATATATCAAAAACTTGTTACTTAAAACCGTATAACCTTTTGTAAAAATGTTCAACTTTTATAATTTTTACCCTTAAAATACTGTAATAGAACTCTTTCCAATGATTTATAACAATCTAGCAATAATTAATTTACAAATCTCATGTAACATACCTAGCTCAATGCTTGAACATATAAATACGCTTGAGCATGTATTAGAGACTGTAAAATAATTTTGACCTGCTAAGTCAAATTTTTATAAAAATGATATAATAAAAGATTTACACGAGTCTTCCAACTCGCTGTCTTCTGAATCCTCAGAGATATCGTTTTCTTTTTTATTATCCTCTTCTTCTCCACAATCTATTGTAGGACAATCACAACTATCTTTTTCCAATTCTTCCATACTATCTTCGTCAAGGTTTAAGCAAATATCTGTATGTTTCATCATCTAAAAATAATATAATTTATATTATTTATGTAATTCGTTTTTCCTATATATTTTGATGGTGTTCTAACTTGTATTTTTTTTTTTTGTTTTTTTTTGTTGATGTTATTCTAACTTTCACCTTTTTTTATTTTTTTACAGTTGATGAAACCGCAATGTTATGTGGTGTCTTAAAGTCCGCAAAATCTCAGATTAAAGAGTAATATGAGGAAACCGGGAAAAAAGTTCGAGATACCAAAGAGTAATTTTTTGTTTGTTTTTGTCATCAGAAATTTTTCGACTCGCAAGGACACATAAAATTATTTATAGTCCAAACTTTTTGCCCATGGTTGACGCCTATTATAATATAATAGGTGTCAACCATGGGCATAAAACAATTTTCTGTCATATAATTTATATGACAGTGAGCCAAGCAACATAGATTAGGAATCAATAAATCGTGAGAACGCTATTCAAGCTACCCATAATTGCTGAACTTAATATTATAACAAAAAGCCAGATTGCACAGATTCGAGAGCTTATTATATCACTATTTTTATGATAAAGGACTTACTTTACGAAAAAAAGTTAAACAAGTGTTTCGTGAGCAGGGTATTACCTTATTTGCTGTGGTCACAGCTATTGGACTTGTTAATATTTTAATCGTTCAAAGTCTTGATAGTGTCCTAGGTTCAAAAATATTAGCCAATAAAAATATATTAAAGATAAAACAGATGACGAAGGAAAGACAAATGATGAGAAACTTGATGGAAGAAATCTTGATCCAGAGAAAAGAAAGATATTCTTGACCATTTCACAAAGACTTTACAGCGGCTAGTCTCAAAAGCAGCTGCTACTCTTCCAGGTATTATTGGTGCAATCATATGCTTAATCTTTCAAGATTGAGATGCTCATTCAGCCCCTCCTCTTACTGAATTAAAACTAAACTCTTTAAAAGATAGATGAGAAAAGCATGTAACTAAACTTATTCGTTCTGTTATAACTAGAAATTGTCCTCGATTTTTTTACGACCTATTTAGTCGTAACTTTGTATAAAATAAATTAAACGTTATTTTATACATAGGAGAACCTATATATCCAATTCAACTTCTGTCTAATTTTTTTTTGTCTTTTAGTATTCAATATGTTTTTCTCCTATTCTAATCAAATATTGTAGTTATTATTTTTCAATTAAATGTTTTGCAGAACATATTTTGAAGATCTAATAGTAGTGTACGTGTATGTGTGTGTGTGTGTTGTATATATATATATATATATATATATATATATATATATATATATATATATATATATATATATAATATATATATATATATATATATATATATATATATATATATATATATAGCAGTGTCGAGCAGTGTGGGTTTTACTAGTGAAAGACATCAAGAGTGAGAGTCAAACATAGATCTCGTATTTTAATGATATTTTTTAAAATAGTTTGCAAAAAGAAATTGCATATACAGTAACGAAAGATTAAGTGAAAGAATTAAAAAAAAAAGATAGACAAAGACCAATTAAATATTGCTTGTAAAAAGATATTTCCTCTTTTAATTTCAAATAAATACAAAACTAAAAACCTTTGATTTTATTTTCAATCAAGAGTTTTAGGCAATCACAGCAACATGTAAGTTTATTTTTAGTAGCATGTTGAAATATAGCTCTCTGAAAATCTATTTCAGCATTTTGTGTATTTGGAATAAACTGAAGCAGGCAATCAGTTAGCGAAAAATCCAGCACAAAAAAATGTAAATGAAAATCTTACTACTATTTAACCATTTAAATAAAATAAAAATAAAACATAAAATAAAACATTTACAAACACAACTCATAATTACAACAAGAACTCAAGCTTTTATACATAAGCTCGTAAAAAAAAAGCCCTCATAATTTTTTTACGGAAAATGCAACAGACCGTGTAATCATAGCCTTAGTAAATAACTAGTCTGTAAACACGAGCCGTAATTAATAGATTTTGTAAAATAAATTTAACTTTATAAGGTGACTGGTTTAAGAGTGAATAAATATTTTCAAAGTGACTTTTTTTGGCGCAGACTTTATTTGTTTGAATGAATTTAATGCTGTTTTAGCTGCTATTGAGTTTCTATTCATTAGAAACAGACCTCAATTTTAGTTGAAATATTAGGCTACCTAATTTATTTTATTCTAACGAATATGAAAAAAGTTTATTTATGTGTTTCTTATGCAAGAAGCGATGTATATCGCAAAGTGACTTATCACCTCAACGCCAAAAACACGAGGGCAAGATTACTGATAAACAATTTAGTATAGAATAAAAGAAGGCAATCGTTATTCTTCATCTTATTAGGTTTCAAAATTATTTAGTTCAGATTACAAAAAAGTTTGATACAGATAAATGGTATCATGCGATAAGCTGAATTTGATAAATAGTACCCTGCGATGAGCTGAATTGGAAAAACTAAAATCAAAAATAATTATTTCAAGTGTTTCATAAAAAAAGTCGTTTCAGCGGTCTCTCATAAAAAAAAGTAACTAATCCATTTGTTGGAAATGCTTAAACCTTATACAGCAGATTCTACATTATATTTTCTGAAACAAGTTCTTTTTAAAACGTTAGCCAAAATAGTACTTTTCTTTTAAGTTTTGAAGTAGCAAATTTTGCTTTTGTTTTTCTGACTGGTACTTCTTTATTAATGATATTATAACGTTTAAGCATGTATTCCAATGCATTAATAAACAATATATTACAACTTAGTGGGAATATTTTTGATACCTCTTTTTTCATATTAGACTATAATAAAAATGAAAACTATATTTATTTTAATTGAAGGCACATCACTTATCTTTAAAAAAAAATTTAATGAAAAGTCGAATATGGTCCATCACAAGCAGTTCGACGCAGTTTTATCGTGGTGTTGGAACAGGAGCATTGTACAGTATACATATCGATTTGACGAATGCATCTTTTGATTCGGGTAATCAATTGTTTGCAATTCTTAACTCTCTAGCTGTTTTTGAATACTAACGAACTCAAATATCGAAAGAAATCGTCAATTGGGCGAAACGGAGGCAAGTTTGTCGGATTGCGAATTTTTGGTATATATGTGAAGTTTTGGCTTTCCAAGAAGACTTGTATTTTTTTTGGCATAATACGATGATGCTTTAACCGGCCAAATCAAGTAATTGCCATTTGAATAATATTTTTGAAGAAATGGAATCAATATTTTCTTTAACCATTGATTTTGGTATACTTCTTGATTAATAAAAAAACTACTTGGCTTAAACAATTGTATTAAAATTCCCCTCTCAGAAATGGCAATGTACTGCATCACTTTCTGCTCAAACTTGTGTTTATATTTTATTTTACTTTTGTAGGCGTTGTAGAACTTTTATCTGCATAATATCAATCATTTCCTGGAACTTACGCTTTGGATAGGGGGAAGTACCTTTCGTCATCCAATACAAAACATTTTCCAGAACTTCGAGTCATCCAGCGGCATAGAGATTTCACGGTTGATATTTGTTGCTCAGTGTATATCGGTGCACTTATTTTTTTTTTCCAGCAGACTATTCTTTGTTTTTTCAATAATTTGCAGATATAAGACTGTGTACACTTGAACTTTTTTGCAACATCTCATTGACTTATTGAATCATTGTTGTTGAAAGCACCGTGAAGTAAACGAAGCCCTTTCTTGTTCATTATTTTAGCTGGTCTTCTACTACCACTTTTACGATTGATTGTTAAGGATGCCAAAATACGGTAAATAGCTGAAACTGGAACATTCTCGGTTTTTAAAATGATTCACAGTAAAAAATTTTCCCAGATTTTGGTACATTTGATAGAACTGTACAATGTGCTCTTGTAGTACATCTTGTTTTACGGCATTTTAAACATTTTTTGGCTTTTGCGGTTTGATTTCAGAGGGTTAGAGTTATTCTCATTTTTTAGTTATCAGCCATTATATGGTTTATACAATATATATATATATATATATATATATATATATATATATATATATATATATATATATATATATATATATATATATATATATATTTCGTTTAAGCAAATCTAATAACATTATTTTAATTACATTTTAAATAATGTAAAAAGTGTTTACTTGCTTTTAACTACTTTTTTTTTATATGACTCAATATACTATTACTATATTGCAGTAGTGTATTTTACTCGTGTCGCTAAATACATTACATTTTCAGCTACTACAAGTATGTTTTTTTTTTTTTTATCATGTTATTATTGAAGCTTAAGTCATTAAAATTTATTTTAATGGCTTTAGCTTCAAATTTTACTATTTGTAGAATATTCATCGCAAATTACTAGCAATAGCGTTTAATGAGTCTAGTTTACAAATTTCGATTGCTTTTTAAGGTAGAAGAAACATTTTTCATGCAGTCGCACCAGCTGTGGTAAAGTCAACTAGATTAGTTAAGTATATCATCAAATACTGCAGTAGACTTTGAAACTAGAAAACTATCATGGGATATCTTATTTTAGTTGAAGTTGAAAGATGGTAACATTAATTTTTTTGTTGTTTGTCTCGAAATAACTACCTAAAAGGTAAGGTATTGTTTTTCTGCATTTAACATAATAGATACTAAATCATTGCTAAAACCGTTTGTCAAGATTTTAAAATAGAATTTTGTGACTATCTTTTTTTGATAGTTTTTCGCATCATCTTTTTTGTATCAAGTACTTGATATACAATAATAAAAATAAAAAATTTTACTCAAACTTTTGCTATTATATACATTCCAATACAGCATGAGAAAAGCAAAAAAGTTATATTCAAGCTTTTGAATTTTAGTTCAAGAAGTTTTTATATACTAGCTATTTTTAAAGTATTAAAATTTTTTTTTTTGAAATAAATTTTTAGTACTCAATAAGTTTTTTACTTAATAATAAAATAAGAAAAATATTTTTCCACAATATTCATTGTTGGTATTGCACTTTTAAAAAAAAGATTGAAGCTTCTACCGTAGGAGAGAATATGTGATATACACTTAGTAAAGTTTAATATTCTACCTCCAAAGGTAGAAAATTATACCATTAAGGTAGACAAATTGTATAAGAAATCATAACTTCTAATATAGCTTAGGTAATAATTAAGGTGTAATTTTTTACCTTGGAAGGTAGAAAATTATACCTTACTTTCAAAATTCCAATGTACTTACCTTAACAATTCTAACTTTTTTTTATATTCTCTATTAGCCAAAATTTCAAATAAATATACTGTGAATAAATGATGTTAAGCATTTATACCCAAAGAAATCCATCTAGTTATAAATTCGATGAATATAATGTTTTTGATTTGATGCCCTTTAAAGTAGACTAAGCACTAGTAAAAAAAAAAAGAGTTATGTGTTATAAGATAACGGCCTACGTTTCCAGATGAGTTAAATGCTATGACTATGCATTGTCATAAAAATAAATTAATTTCTTGTGATTATGGACCATGATGTAATTTAAGTAGGACTCGGAAACATACTAAGATAGCCCAAAACGTATTTTTTTTATTATTATATACCATATGCTGTTCATATAATAAGAAAATTTAGTTACAAAGAAGCGTTTACATAAAAAAAGTGGATTTATAAAAAAACAAATGACTTAAGTCACCATAATCTTTTCATAGCCCCTATGTGGGCTTTACAGGTTAAAATATAAAGTTTGTTAAATTAATATGTACAATTCCAATATAATAATAAAAAAAAAAAGCTTTTATAAATATTTACATTAAATCAAGAAAGTAAATAGTATCAATATAACTCTAGCGATAGCCATTCAAATACACTGACAAATACAGAGACAATCAAACAAATAAAAAACTTAGAATAATGGAATCCGATGTTCATAAAAAGAAAAAAAAAAAAAAATTAAATTATTTATCTGGTTTAAAAACTTCATTTTCTATTAGAAACCAAACAAGCACACGACGTTTGTCAAACGTTGGAATTTCGTTGTTTATTGGTCACGACGTCAATCCACTAAATACCAACGTTATATTAACGTTGAAATAATCAACGTGGCTAAATAACTTTACGAGTCACTTGGAAACTGTTCATAACTTTAGTCAGAGACAAAAATAGATTGAACTTATTGAAAAGATTTTAAGTATAAAATATCCGCCATGTTGTGTATAAATCGAATACCGCAAAGCAATAGTTTAATTTTTACCAATTATTGACAGGGGTTAACCATTATTAAAACTAGATGTTTAAAATATAACTACTCAAATCTATATAATCAAAATTTCACAAACCTTATTTAAAAATAAATTCGTTCATAATTGCCTCTCAGTATTGTATTAAAATTATAAAATAGTTTTAATTTTATAAATTTAAAAAAGAAAATTTGTTCCCGTTCTTTGTTCACGTTAATAAATGTTTTTTTGCAAAAATTGTTTACTTCAAAAACGTGTTTTATTTATATATTATTATTAAAGTAAATGAGGACGAGTGCCAAAAAAACACAGCACCCTAATCTAGTTCCTAAAAAAGAAATTAAAAAAGCTTGCATACTTCATCAAGGAGAAGTTGGTCATAATAAAAAAACTGCGTGGTTTTACTGAAAATGCGCTTGCGATAGCGAAGAATGCTTGTTTAGTCACATATTAAATGTCCAATTCAATTTATTTCTATATATACTGCCTAAAAAAATAGTACGGAAAAAACAATAAATAGCACGGATTTGATTATAACTTTTTTTTTACTACAGTCAAATTAGAAAAATCATTAACATTCTACCTGATACGTGCTCAACAACTCTCTTGTATCATTAAAGATGTTACAAAAAGTATGTGAATATAAAAACATTAAACATTCTACAACATCGGAAAAATAGAGCAGTAAAAGTCAACGAGAATGTAGGTGTGAATGATGCAACCTCATCTGAGCGCAGAACCTCAGCCAGAGTTGTTAACAAGGCCGAAAATTGCAAGGCTAAGACCAAGGCCATAAGTTTCAAGGCAAAGGACAAGAGTTTCGAGACCAAGGCCAACAATAAGATTTGCAAGGCCAAGGTCTACGCAAACATTTTCAAAGACCAAAGACTTATATTTTGGCCTTACGTTAAGGCCAATTATGACCAAAGCAGTAGGTAGCAAGTGCTGTGATAATAAAACCACGTGTTGTGAAATTAAATGAAGGTTATGCGCAGAATTCAACGAAGTTAATAAGAAAATATACTTATAGATATAAATGAAAGCCGAAAACAAAAATAAAAATAAATAATAAAAACATTAACTTTATGTATTTTTGTACCTAATGCTAACAACTAATATTAACATCTTTTATTGTTATTAGTTATTAGATATTAAACCTTTAAAATTCTGTTTTTAGTTTTAAGAAAAATATTATCCGTTTAAATTTAATTAATAAATAACGTTAAGATATATCATGTGACTTAACATATTGATGTAATAAATTCTCATTAACCAATCACGTCAAAATTTTCAAGGCCAAAACCAAGTCCAAGGCTAATAGTTTCAAAGCCGAGGCCTTAATTTTTGGTCTTAAAGCAAAGCCAAGCCCTAGGCCAAGGACTATCAACTCGGATCTCAGCTTCGAAATGAGATAGATCAGGTAAATTAAAAAATTCTTGTGTGGGAAATGCAAACAAAAGAGAATTACTGTCAGTTTTCACGTTTTTTATTATTTTGTGTACTACTTCAAAGTTAAAATAATTCCTTTGTTTCATGAAAAATTATTGCGGATGAAGAATGTTGCATTTGCTATCGCAAAAAGACAAATTAAGATAGGAAAGGATATAAAGCGCGGACAAAATGCGTCACGGAAAGTGCTACAAACATATTAAAAGAAAACGTTGCGAGTAAAGCTGACATCCCACGACTCATGGCTAGTATATCGGGCACAGAATGGCAAACTATACTTTTCTTAGAGTTATATTATTATCGGTCTTGTTACCTTAACTATACGAGACCCCAAAAAATTTATTTTATTTAAACAGACTATGTGAAAGAATACGTATTAGACAATTTAGAATTCATACAATCAAGCTAATTGAATTTTACGACGAATTTTAAGAAATTGCACAGATAGGACAAAGATTTCGGATAGAAGGACTTTACAGGATGATGTAGTTTTAGAATTTGGCGGGTCTGTTTGTAGCCACCAAAATACGGCTGTTCTTTCTTATACAACAATACCATTAAGAAGGGAGAAAATCATTACAGTTTTTTTAAAAAAAGATTGAGAATTTAGAAAAAAAGAATAATCCAAAACCGATTGAACAATTTATCGATTATGTTGCACAAGAGTTTCGCAGAGAGTTTTTGTCTATGAAAAACACATATTTTGAGTGGCCACCTAATGTAGACGAATTGCTAAGAGTTACGACTAAAATTCCAACTCTTCTGTATCAACTATTTGAAAGTTCTATTTTGCTTAGTTAGTAAAAGTTAGTAAAAGAGGAATTATCAAAATACACTTTCTTTGTAAAATGTAATGTATAACGCAACAAACGGCCATTATCGATTCTTTAAACACGTGTTACTAGGGTTAAGCACCAAACAAAAAACTGGATCAAAAGAGTTAGTTGATAGAAGATTTTTTGAAGTTTCCTGTGCGTGTAAAAAGTCAAAATAGGAAACGCAGGTTTGTCTTTTTCGATCGCATGGACTTGTACAGATTTATTCAACTGATCGTCTTGTTTAGCACAACAAAATTTTGTTTTCTTGATTAGGACAACAAAATATTATTCGACTGATTCCGATGCAAGTTCAGGATTTTCTAAAACTGATTGAATATCTATTTATGATATATATATATATATATATATATATATATATATATATATATATATATATATATATATATATATATATATATATATATATATATATATATATATATATATATATATATATATATATATATATATATATATATATATATATATATATATATATATATGTACAGCTCCGGTTTCTTTTCACAATTTATATTCATTTGTTAATAAGCTTGGCGATAGGTATAATATGTATAAATTAAATTAACATGATACACAAAAATAAAATTAATAAAACAAAATTTAAATATACAAGTAAAAAGTCAAATAAATTTTTTTTATATAAGAATTCGTAAAAACATTATAAATAAATCAAAACAACTAAATTTAAAAATATATAAGCATGTTTTCAATAGAGAGAATGATATTTTTTAATTTCCTTTTAAATGCGAAAAAGTTTCAGTCGTGAGAAATATCAAAATTTTTCAAAACTATATTGTTCCATGAAAACGCTCCTTGAAAAGAAATACAAAACTTGCCTAAATTGGTTTTGAAAACTGGTTGAAAAAGGAAAGTATCATTTCTTAAATTATATTTATTTTTTTCTTTTAAGGAATATAAATTATGAAAAGAAACCGGAGTTGTACGAGTTTTACATTTAAACATAAAACACAGTACATTAAAAATATATAGTTGAAATATGTTTAAAATATTCATTTTAATAAAAAGAGGCTTAGCATGTGAAAAATGGTCTTTAAAATTTATAAGACGAAAAAAATTTATAAGTTTCTGTTGGCGATGAAGAGGTTCTAATTTACTTTTATTAACACTACCCCAAGCCGCATTCGCATAGTTTATGTGGCAATGAATGAATGAATGGTATAATCGAGTTAAAATATGTTCATTTAACATGCTTCTTGCTTTATATAATATACCTATACTTTTCGAAATTTTGCAGGTAATGTTTTCAATATGTTTTTTCCATGTGAGATTTTCATCAATTGAAACTCCTAAAAAGTTTGTACATGTTGCTCTCTTAATTACAGGAGGAATCTTGATAGGAAGTAGACGTTTTTTAGAGTTAGAATGAAAAAGAGACCATTTTTTTTTTTCGATATTCAGAGAAAGTTGGTTTGATTTAAGCCATTGAGAAACTTTCATTAATTCATTGTCCATACAAGAAAATAGTGTCGTTATGTCGTTATAAGATAAAAAAAAATTGTGTCATCAGCAAACATAACTGTCATCAAATTGGATGCTTCATAGAGGTCGTTTATGTAAATGAGAAAAAGAAGAGGTCCTAGTACAGATCCTTGAGGAACTCCGCAAGTTATTTCTAATAGTTGAGATCGCGATAATTGGTCAAAATGAACAAATTGTTTTCTATTGTGTAAATAACTTTTTATTAGCTTAAGAAACTTTCCTGTGATTCCATAATATTTTAGTTTTTTGAAAAGGATTTTATGGTCAATCATATCAAAAGCTTTTAGTAAGTCAACAAAAATGCCTAAAGTAAATTCGGACTCTTCAAATGAATCTGTAATACATTGAGTTATTTTTAGTATAGCGTGCTCAGTAGAGTTATTTTTCCTAAACCCATATTGATTTTTATATAATATATTATTTTGAGACAGATGTTTAAAAATTTTTCTATAAAGAACTCTCTCTAAAATTTCAGAAAAGACAGAGAGAACAGAGATAGGACGGTAATTACTGACATTCAACAACTTTCCTCCTTTAAATATTGGTGTATTTTTTGCTATTTTCAGCTGATCAGGAAATATTCCTTGATCAGTTGAACAATTAAATACTTTATATAGAACATTTTTTATGGTTTCATATGAGTTAATAACCACGTTTCCGCAAATATCATTATGACCTATTGCTTTGTTTGACTTAAGCATTTTAAATGCTTTATCAAACTCATCAAAAGATAATTCAATAGAATCTAGACAAGACACTAAAGGAAAATTAAAATTATTAATTTTTTTGTTTCAGTTTGAATATTTTTAGCTAAATTTTTTCCTACTGAAATAAAAAATGTGTTCATTTTATCAGCCATCACTCTCAGATCATAAAAAATTTCATCATTAATTTTGATGGCATTTGGTAAAGAGTCTGATTTCTTACTGTCTGTAATTTCTCTTAAAAGTTCCCATGTGTGTTTTGAATTTTGTTTATGTTTTTCCAATAAATTTAGGTAATAATTTTTTTTTAACATTTTTCTTTGGACTTCAAATGTTTTAACATAAGTCTTGTAAATTGTTTTAATTTCGAATGATTTAGTTTTTTAATATTTGATATACAATTTTTGCTTTATTTTAGAACATCTTTTGAAATCTTTCATAATCCATGGCGACGTTATATCTTTCTTTTTTTTTAATATTTTATATTTCGGAAAATATTATCATATACTTCAAAAAATGTTTTTAAAAACGAATTATAAACTAAATTAGCATCATCAAAATCATTAATGTGATTCCAATGAAGTAAACATAATTGTTCCTTGAATGCGATACAATTTGTTTCTGTAAAAAATCGTTTAATAAGAAGTTTATTTTGATGGAGCAGTTTAAAGTTTTCTACGTTTATAGAAAAAAAAATTGGAAAGTGATCTGAGACGTCACTTTTAATTATGCCTTTTTTTTATAGATAAGTTAAAAATATCTGTAGTAATTATATTGCTAATAACGAAGCTGATGATAATGTAATTCTAGTAGGTTTGTTTATTAACGGTATTGCTCCATTTTCAAAAATATCATTATAAAATTTGTTATTGTTGTTGTTAGCGTGATAATCGTAGCAATTTAAATTAAAATCACCAATTATGTAGTTTAATTCCTTTTCATGTATATCTTATTTAGTTATATCATTTTGCAGAATTCATTAAAATTTTCTATTACACCAGATGGTTGACGATAACAACAACATAAAATCATATTTTTAGAATTTTGGTTTATAATTTCAATAGTCAAAACCTCTTTATCGCCATCAGAAACTTGTTAAATCAAGCCTATAAATGAATCTCAAGGATTCATTAATGTAAAAAAGAACACCACCACCTTGCTTTTTAGTTTTACGCGCTAAAGAAATTGTATTAAAACCTGGAAGGTGGAGATTTGAACTTTTTACATTTTCAGAGCTACACCAAGTCTCTGTGATGCATATAATGCTAAAAATATGTAATGTTTCCTTTTCGAAATTTTCGAAATTTTTTTTAAGCTTCTGACATTAAAATGAATAACATTAAAAAAATTCCATTGGAGAAAATCTTTTATTTCTTTTATATAAAAATATGAGCAGTTTTGAAGAGCATCTGCTTCTCTAAAATAATTTAAGTCAGGATCGGAACCATTATCAAGTATAAAATCATTAGTTTGAAAAAAGTTAAATGAACTTGGTTCAAAATTATTTATTTGGTTTGAATCCATTTTTAGATTTTAATAGTTAAAAAAAAATGAAAATAATAAAAATAAAATATGCTTAAAAATCGCGTGAGCTTTGTTTATTGTAAACAACTTTAGCATACTTTCCTTTGCCTCGTAGCTCTTTTGCTTCTGTAAATAACTTTCGTCTTATTTCCATTGTTCTTGCACTGAAATTCTCGTTGACAATCAATTTTTCATTCCTGAGTTTCGCCTTAGCAAGCTTTTCCAAAATCGCACTTTTGTCTTTATAGTTTAAAAATTTTACTACGATAGTTCTGTTTTTTTTTTAACTTTTTCACCCAAATGTTTTCCTCCAACCCTATGAGCTCTCTCAACTTCAATATTATTAAATACTCTTAGTTTAGATATGAAAAAGTCTTTTACCTTACTTTCAGTGTCGTCCCAGGTTTCATTTTCATTTTCTTCTAATCCATTAGTTCATATGTTATTTCTGCGATTTCTATCTTCTTGTCTTTTAAGTTGATATCTTTTTAGTAGTTGATATTTCCGATAATAAGTTTTCATATTTATGACTGACAAATTCAACAGATTTTTTTAAATTCCATCACTTTTTAAATATTTATTCTCTTCTTGCATACTCAATATTTTGATTTCAAGTTTATCAATTTTGTCGTTAAATATTTTCATTATTGTGTTTTCATGTGTATCCATAATTTCTTTGAAAAGCGCCATTGTAATTTTATTAACGTAAGTATATATATATTTAAAAAAATTATTAACGTGACGTCATGAGTATCAAATAAGAACCCAAATTCGGCCCTTGAACCACTTTAAGAGTTGCCCGTATTTTTTTCCCAAGAAATTGTTATTTTTTATAAGGTTTTCATAAGAGGTTATCTAACGTTTAACGTAAATATGTATTATTAAGTTTGAATAAAAAAAATATCAGTCTGACGTCATCAGTACCAAATAAGGGCCCAAATTTGACCATTTAAACACATTATATACTAAAACAAATCTATATTCTATTATAATGCCATGTCGAATTCCTAAACATACTTGAGTTACTTGAAGTCGATGTGGTAAAATTGTTGTATATATATATATATATATATATATATATATATATATATATATATATATATATATATATATATATATATATATATATATATATATATATATATATTGGGGTGGGTCATATTTTTAATTTTTCGGATTTTTGCATTGTTACTAGTGGGAAAAGTTGCTACCCCATGTTATATGACTACCTGAAAAATATTAGCATTTTTGAATTTAGTTTAAAAGGGCGCAACTTTAGCTTGTATTATATGGGTATGAGATCCTCTGTTATTCGCTTACATATCACCTGAAAATAATTAAAAACACATGTAAAGAATAAAAGCTACATTTGTATACTAAAAAATAATGTAAAAATGCAAACCCTTATATAAATTCCTTTTTACTGTCGAATTTTGGATATTTAAGTTTCTAATTTGAAGCGGAAACAAGCATTACATGACGTTTTTTATAGGCTGTGACAATCTTAGATACTTTAGATACTTCTTTGACAAGACGTTCAACATTTTGAGAATGGCATGGAATATCATGAACTTGGAGAGTGCCATTTTTAACATTGAATAAGAGGTCTTCACTGTTCACTTCAGATAAAATCGGAGAAGGAGAGATATCAACATTTGACCAGTCGACATATCTAAATATGAGGATGGAAATTGAGAGAAATCTTTTGTAGAGAGAAAACACGCACCCGATCAGTACTATCTTCTCTTCTACATACAATAATTTTCTTTGCTGCATTGACCGCTTTTTTTTGCTGCATTGACCGCTTTGATGGCTGACAACAAACCATTTTCAAGATGAGCAAAATAACAATTTCTTTGCAACACTTTCTGTGCGATTGCTATTGTATCAGGATGATTAAGACTACAAATACATTTCGCAATTATGAAAAAATTCCATGCTCCTTCAACGAGTTTCCAATTTTTCTTTGTTAAAATCAAATAGAAACAGTAAACTTTGATGATGTAATCAACATTTTTTATCAGACTTATCCTGGGTTTTACGGTCGACTTGTATAACCAAAGCAGACAATTGGCAAATGTGAGCCACCTGGCATGATCAAGATATCCGCGAGAAGTATTTGGGAAATACTTCTTTGTTTCTACATCCAAAATTTTTTCTGATCTTTACGGAGATTGTGAATGACGTCATCAGGCATTTCAATGAGTACTCCGTTTACACTGGCAAAGACAACTATTCGTAGAAAATGAACATCAAAAGATAGTTGTTCACTAAGAATGTCTTTGAATCCAGTAGGACCAGATGTACTACCATCAAGTGCAGTGAAAATTGCTCTGATAGGTAACTCATTCAAATGAAGCAAACAAATACACCATTGAAGAGGCTTGCCAGTACGTGTTTCAAGTAAACGAATGATACCATTTTTCTAGCCCGTGTTTACATTGGTTCCATCACAAACAACACTTTGTAAAGTCACAAGAGAATTTATGTCGTTTAAAACTGAAACAATTTCTTTCGCAACATCAACTGCTTCTACATTGAGGACAAATGTAATAAAAGTAGACGCTGTTGGGATATGAACAGATAACTTAATGATCTTCTTTGATGGAAGTGCACCTGCTAACTTTACCATCGTCTTGTTGCACTGACCTTAGGGTTTTGTCGATACGGCCATCAAAACCGATTTTAATGATTCCTTTGGGTAATTCTGCATGCTCTTCAAAATCTTTTGTCGCCACAGGTTTCTTTGTTCCAGTATTTGAGTTTTTGGTACTGAAATACGTTGCAATATTTAGGATCATGTCCACTATGTGAGCTGTCTTCTGAATTAGTAGCTTCGTCATATTCCTCATTATCATCACAATATCTTCTTTCTTTATCGCTCTCCCAGGAAAGAGTTATTGTCAATGACAAAGCTTGGCATTTTCTGCATTCTTTTTTTCAAACTGAATTTCCCGTTCTTTACGAATTTTCTTCTTTTGAAGTCGTTCTGTTTCTTCTTGGTCAATCTGGCCCATCTACATTTTATGATTACTCTTTTGATTGAGCCAAAACTTCCATTATTTAAAAGAAACGGCAGTTTAACCGGTCCCTGATACCACGATTAACACATTTTCAAAGAGAAATGTCAAATACTTTATTAAACGAACCAAGTTGGCACTCAATCGTTGTGTATCAGTAACTAATTTTTACAAGCTTTTCAAAAAGCTGTTATATAATATCTTTGGCAACCTTGCTCTTAACCGTATGTTTATCAAATCATCAGCTACTATCTTATTTATATCTCTGATTGATGGTTTTTTAGAGTCTATAGATTGTGAGAAAGCGTGTCTGATGTATAGATAATGCTTAAAGACTTCTGCTTTTGTCGGCAATTGACTTTCTGGAAATTTACAGGGTTGGCCAAATACTGAGTGTTCTGTGTCACTTCTGGTTATGATAAACTTTTTCTTCAAGTTTATTATGCAATCTTAAAAGAATAAGAATAAAAATTTATTCGTAATCCGCATTTACAAAAAATAAATTTAAAAACGCCATGTTCTCTTGTGAACGTAAATGAATCAATGTATACAAAAACGTTCATAAAAAATTATTTTTTCGGGGAACGAGAAAAAAATAAATAAATCCAAAATTATTACTTTAATAAATTCAAAAAAAAAATCTGGGTGCTATTTGACATCTTTAAATATTAGATTTGTTAAAAAATATATCAAAATTTGTGAAATATATATGTGTTATACATAGTTAAAGTTGTCTGACTTAAAAGTAGTTTTTATGACTTAGAACGTTTTTGTATACATCGATTCAAATATAAAGTGCCAACAAATCAATACACAAACATTCAAACAATTCTACAATGTGTTAAACTTTAACATTAACAATCAAAACATATTTAAAGTATGCATATCTTAATATTAGTATTGCAATATGCATTCAGAACACTCGGAATATTGTGCGTGTTGCATTATCGCCAGGGCCGTACCAAAGAGGTTTCTCATGGAAGGAAAGGGGTGTCGTATGTATTATTTGCCAACTAGTGACACAAAAAATTAAAAGGTCCGCAATATTTGAAATTTTCTAGCTATAGTTCAAAACTAGTTAACTCAAATGCTTTTATGACAGCTATAGGGAGAGTGGGATACCCCCTACACCCCCGTTCGGGAAAACCCTGATTATCGCGTTTATATATTAAAAAACAACTATCTGATAGTTATTGATTCTATCATGCTCATTACATAAAATCTTATTTATATATAACCCTTAAAAGTAATCATAAAAAAATGCATGAGTTTTAACTCGCTTCTTCATGTGACATCTAACGCGTATGATTATAATTCACCAATCTATTTACTTCATTGTGCATTAAAAAAATACATGCTTTAAGTATTTTTATAATAAAATAAGCACAATTTTTATAATATAAAAAGCTCTTTTTCTATTTCTAATATTATTTATAAAGTATAATATAATGTTTATTATGTTTATATACAAATATCATAAGAAATATAATTGACATGCTTTTGACTATTAACTCAATATAACAAAATATGTAGAACAGCATACTTATTAAAAAATTAATTAATGTTACTTAAGTTATTTATTTATCAGTTAATTAAAAGTTATTTAGCTTCAAGTAGTTTAGGTTAGTAATAGTTGCTAATTTGAATTTTAAAAACTTTGTTTTCATTAATGGTTTAGTTTTGGTTAAGCATTTTACTTCTAAAAAAATGTTTATAGAAAGTAATTCATTTAACAAAATGGCATCTCGGTTAAGTAAATGGAGAAGTATTTAACGGTTAGTTAACGAGGTTTTAAAAGAAAAAAGTGAGAACGATGCTTATTATGGTGATAAAAATGTTGCTGTTAAGTTATGTTTATGGTGGAAGTGCTTTAATGAGTTATGACCAAATATATAAAAATAGTGTTACATTAACCTTTTGTACTTATGATGATTTTGATATCTCATGTAATTTATCTTATGATAAAACCACATCTAGTACAAATAATAATTTTGAAACATTATTTGTACAAACTCAACTGATAAGCAACATAATGAACTGGAAACAACATTACTATTGCAAGACCTGCATTTTGGGCATCCCGAAATAGATTGACACAGATGGAAGTAAATGAAGTATTAGGTATCCTAGTTAAACATGTTCAATGGAATTGCTTTAGGAATCATAAGTATCATGAATGGAAATAATGGTTACACAGAAGAAAAAAAACAGAATTGACTGTTTGCATTGATGGTTTGCCTTTGTTTAAATCTTCTTCTACACAGTTATGGCTTATTCTTTGTAAGTTTTGCACTTTAAACCCATTTATTGTTGCACTATATTGTGGTGAGAAAAAGCCAAATAATGTTGATAACTTCATGAAAGATCTCTTAACAGAGTATGATAATTTAAGAACCAATCACTTAATTTGCTACTTAGTTTCAATAAAATATTTAACATGTGATGCTCCAGCAAGACAATTTCTCAAGTGTATTAAAAGTCACTGGTTACTTTAGTTGTAAGCGGTGCACAACCAAGGTGAATGGAAAGGAAGAATGGTATTTCATGAACTTGATTACTCTAAAAAAACGGGCGATAAGTTAAGTTTACTACAATATCCTGAACACCAGCTTCAATTGAGCCCTCTAATAAGTTATGACATTAGTTGTATGAATCAATTTGTTACAGATTGTATGCACTTAATATATCTAGGTATAGTTAAACGACTTATAAGTTTTTTTAAATTTGGTCCGCCGGTTTGTCGCCTTTACCAACTTCGAATTAGTAGGACTTCAGAAAGTCTTGTTTAATTAAATGGATGTATGCCAAGTGAGTTTGCAAGGCAGCCTAGATCAATAAAAGACTTCAAAAGATGGAAAGCAACAGAGTTTAGTCAATTTTTACTCTATACTGGCTTTTTTAAAATAAACCTTATCAAAAGATTGCCAATTTTGTCACACTTAGTGTAGCTATTACAATTATGCCATATACGAATGTAACAAAAGGTCAAAAGTAATGGTAGATTATGCAAATGAGCTTTGCTGTGATTTGTGTTCGAGGCAAAAGTGTTGTAGAGACAAACATTTACATATTGTAATGTGCACACTTTAATCCACCTACAAGAGGACATAGTAAATCATAAAACAAATCTTCATAAATTTAAATCTACTTTTCAATTTGAGAGTTATATGGAAATATTAAAATGTTTTTAAGAAATCCCAAAATCCACTTGGACAAGTTGTGAAGCATTTGTCTGAGTTAGAAAAATCAGGGTCATTGTTTTCTTCAAAATCTTTTTTCTCCGCTGAGTCAAAAATAAGAGAAAGATTGTTGATTTTTACTTGAGTCAAACAACTTTGTTTGTGTCAAAGATATATTATATAACAACTTATTTTTGTGTGATATACTTAAATCTTATTAAATAAAAAGTTTGTATACAAATCCATGTAATTCAAAAAAGATTATTATTGGTTATGTTCAAAGCTATGTTTGTATGAAGCAGTAAGTTTTGCATAGATCTGCATTTAAGTGCAAAGTGGCAAGTTTACCCAATTTACCAAATGATAATAGTTTTGTACTTGTGTCTCTATTGGACGAAGTTCATTGGTCATAAACTAAAATTTTTCTTCTTTTTACATGCGTGGTATTTAATAATTATATATTATTTTATACATGATTATTATAACATTAATAATAATAAATAAAGTTAACCAAAACAAATTTTGTTATAAATTTAACACCGAAAGTTTAAGTGTTGTGTGAGTATGTATATATATTTGGTTTGGAAAATGTTGTTGTTCTTATAACTGTTAAGAAACTGTATAAACTTCTATTGTATTACTCTACTTTTGTTGCAATCCATGAAGAACTTCCCTATTTGAAAAGTAATCTTCAACAAAATTAAGCATAAGTAAATCTTATTTTAAATAAATATTTTATATATGTTGTTATATATTGCACAATTGACATGTATACGTATATACCTTTCTATTTCTATTCTACGTACATACCTTTCTAATTAAATCAAATTCTCTATATATGTTGTACTATATATATATATATATATATATATATATATATATATATATATATATATATATATATATATATATATATATATATATATATATATATATATATATATATATATAATAACCCTCGGAATTAGGAAAAATGAGGTCACCAATAATTTGACCTCAATCTTTAAGAGGTCGGCATCAGGTCGGAAAAAATTATTTAATCCAAAGGTCTTACCATAAAACATAAAAAAGAGGTCGGCAATTTTTTGCCGACCTCAAACACTTTCAGGTCGGCAGTTAGGTCAGCATTGCCGAATGCCGACCTAATTACGAGGGTTGATATATACATATATATATATATACATATATATATATATATATACATATATATATATATATATATATATATATATATATATATATATATATATATATATATATATATATATATATATATATATATATATATATATATATATTTCAGGTGTAGTTGATAACCAGGATTCTTCTAATAACTGCCACAGGTGCTCTTTGGATGTTGGGCATTTTTGTCTGACCTTTCTGTCCAATTCTTCCCACAGTAACTCTATTGGGTTCAAATCTGGTGATTGGGCCGGTCAGGTCATGTTTTTGAGGACACTATTATCCTCTTGTTCCTTTATATAGTTCTTATATAATTTTGAGGTGTGTTAAGGGTCATTGTCCTGCATAAAAACAAAACCACGACTAATAGTTCTTAAGCCAGAAGGTATAGCATTGTTTTCTAGAATTATTTTATTTCGTTCTTTTATCATAATACCCTCAATTTTAACTAGGTCACCTATACCAGCTGAAGAAAAACATAACCATTCCATAACTGACACACCACCATAGTAGTAGAAAAAGGCGAGTCCTGGGCCAAAAATTTTTAACCTATAAGTCTTCCATAATATCTACAATTATTCAAGCTATAATTTCTTAGCTCATAATAAAAAGAAAATAATAATTATAAAATTAATTTTTGCAAATTTATAACTAGTTCATAAAAAATTCCAATTCTTGCAAGAACTGGAATCTCTGCATGGAATATGGCTAAGCTATAGGTCTTTCAGACCCATAAGAAGTAGTTCATTGAGGTCCTAAGCATAAATGAAATCTAAGCTCATTGAGGTCCTACGCATAATAGTAAATAACTCCTATTAAAACAGACATATCAATTCTTTATTATCGACCCATGAGTTAAACGATTCAGGATATCCATACCACTTTACTAGTAATTTATTTTTGAGTTTGCGAATCACTTTTTCAATTCTAAATATTTCTTGATTCGTTTTTTGCAATTCTTGTTCATAAAATGTACCTTGTATTTCTTCACTATTATTGTCAGCTATTTTATAAGTTGAAGTTTACTGAATTTGTGATATAGTAAAAACTTCTTCTGTCCATCTTGGTGTGTATCCTTTTTCAAATGTCGTCTTCTTTTTAGTTATCTTAACTTTATCACCTATTGTAAAACTTTGGTCGCACTGTCTCTGATCGTGCAATTTTGTTCAAGTTTAACCAAACAATAATCTTATTCTTTTCATCACTAGCTTTAACTGGTGTCATTTTAATTGAAGAATGTCTTGTGTTGTTATATTTATTTACTATTTCATCTAAAACATCAATATATTTTCTAGTAGAATTAGCTAAAAAGTATTTAAACAATTTCTCCTTCATAGTTCTATTCCAACGTTCAACTACACAACTTTTTTCTTCATTTTCAGTTGAGTATAACTCAACAACTCTAGAGCTTTAACATGCTTATTATAAAATTCTCGACCTTTATCTACCCATAATTTTTGGCACTTTCTTTTTTCAAATATTTTATTTAAAGCATGAGCAATATCAGCTCCAGTTTTACTCTTTAATGGAACAATCCATCTTCAGTGAATCCATCCATACTTTGAAAATACATCTATGACCATGAGTAAGTATTTTATACCGTTATTGAATTTAGAAAAAGATTGCTTGTCAACTAAATCAGTAGTCCATATTTCATCGATTCCATTTGCAATTACTTTTCTTTTTCTGAAATGTTTTATAACGGGTCTATGAAGTTCGTTTGCAAGTTCGTCAGACCATTTCACATTTTTTTCTTTGACTTTTTTGCTGATCGATTTTAGTTTTTTTGGATACCGAGTCCAAACTTTGTTTTAGATGCTATAATAGGTTTTATAATACTTCTTTCAATTTTTTCACGAGTTGTCGGATTTTTTATAGCGTCCATTTCTTCAATCATCATCTTATCAGCCAAATTTCTATTTGGTGTGTCTGTAAAGTGTTGATAATCGAGATCATGATGATAAGCAGCATTATCAACTCTATCGATAGGTTTACTCCAATCTTTATATGCATTAGTGGAAGTAAATCGTTCATTTAACTTTGTACCAGGACCAGCAAAGTTCATTCCAGGTAAATGCATTTCACCAGGGAACTTTCCCCAGGGTAATTTTATTTTTTTAGTTATTGAATTAATTGAGTTAACTAAATCTCGTTCTGAGACCGATTTAACAAATTGAGTTTTTGTTGTTCCGCAAATTTCGCATATTCCACGTAACATATTTCTATTATTCTTACTTAATACGTTTTGTTGATTAAGTGTATTTGTTTTAGTTTTACATTTGACACAGTACATTTTTTATATATAGTAAATAAAAAATGGACATTGTTGATTTATCATGGAATGTAAATAAAAATAAGAGAAATAGTAGTAAGTTGTTTCCTAGAAGTATAAGAGGTATAATTGTTGGAAAGTCGGGATGTGGTAAAACTACTTTATTACTAAATTTGCTTTTAAGACCTGGATGGTTAGATTATAATAATTTACAAGTTTTTGGAAAATCTTTATTTCAGCCAGAATATAAAATATTAAAAAGGTCTTTTGAAGAAAAATTGCCAAAAGAAGTTATACTTAATTTGTTCAAGTATCAGGACAAAATAGAAAATCCGGAGTTAACGATTGAAGAAGTTTCAAAATATTCAGATAATAAGACAGATGTGGAGTGTAAACTTTTTAAAACAGAGGATGATGTACCGGATCCTGAAACTTTAGATGCTAGTAAGAATAATTTTTTGATATTCGACGATTTACAATTGACAAAGCAGAATAAATGTGAAAATTATTTTATTAGAGGAAGGCATAGTAATGTAGATTATTTTTATCTTGCTCAGAATTATTTTATGTTGCCTAGACAAACTATTAGATAAAATGCAAATTTTATTTGTTTATTTCCACAAGATTCAAGGAACTTGAATAATATTTATAGAGATCATGTTGTAGGTGATATGTCAGAGGATGAGTTTAGAATGTTATGTAGAACTGCATGGAGAAAAAAGCATGGATTTGTCG
Organism: Hydra vulgaris; assembly: GCF_038396675.1. Classification (NCBI taxonomy): domain Eukaryota; kingdom Metazoa; phylum Cnidaria; class Hydrozoa; order Anthoathecata; family Hydridae; genus Hydra; species Hydra vulgaris. The sequence continues at coordinate 38,310,443 of NC_088928.1, forward strand.
TAATAGATTTATCTTCTGAAAAAGATGTTGGAAAATATAGGAGTGGATTTGATAATTTTTATATTACATCTGATTTTTTCAAATTATTGTAAAATTTTCCTCTATATAATAAAATGCCATGTATATTAGTAAACGGAGATAGTAGTCAGTTATCGACTACTTTTTATCCAGAGTTAACTCTGGATAATAAAGAATATGAAATGGCTCTAGTTAGTTTAGAGACCTATTACAGTTTTCCAAATGTCGAATATTCAAATAATAATTTTAGATATAGTTCAGATAATGGAACGACTTGGACTGATATACTCATTCCAACAGGAGCTTATGAGATAGGTGATATTAACGATTATATTAAATTGTTTTTGAATAAGAAAGGTGATGTAGTATCAGGAGTTCCAGCTATTACAATTGGAGCTAATAACAAGACATTAGATGCGACTATGAATATCTTAAGTGGATATAAAGTACATTTTACAACTACAAATTCAATCAGGTCACTATTAGGTTTTAATAGTCGAGTGTATTCAGTAGGGTATTATGAGTCAGAAAGTATTGTTAGAATATTAAAAGTGAATAGTATATATGTTACATGTAGTATAATCAATTCATCATATTTTGATGGAAAAAAAGACCGTGTTATATATTCATTTTTCCCAAATGTAGGTCCTGGATATAAAATTATTCAAGAGCCGATCAATTTAATTTACTTACCAATAAAATACAAAGAAATTCTAACAATGGTAAATAAAGTTACTGATCAAAATGGAAATCTGTTAAATTTAAGAGGTGAAAAAATATCTATGAGATTTCATATAAGACAGAAAAAATAATTTTTTTCTATTATATAAAAAACAATGACTAATTATACTAATACTAAATTAAATCTTTCACAAAACCAATTAGAAAAAATTAAAAATGCAGTTGAAAGTGGTACTGGAGCCAATATTAAATTATCACATTCAGATTAAATTGGTGAGCAATTGTTAGCTGTAACAACATCACAGTTAAATAGAATTAGAAAAGCATACGAAAAAGGTACTGGCGTAACAATTCTTTTAAGTAAAACACAACTGTTACACAACTCTAAAATTGAGGGAGGATTTCTTGGAGCACTTTTACCTTTTCTAGGTACAGCCGGCAGTTTTTTAGCATCAAAAGTTATACCATCACTTGCAACAGGACTGCTTACAGGAGTAGGTGCTGCAACTGGAAACAATATAATTAATAAAATTGCTGGAAGTGGTATTTCTAAAAATAAAACTTTTCACCAACTTAAAAATGGAGTAAAAACTAAATACACTAAAATGGAAGGTGGTTTGTATTTGTCTCCATGGAAAAAAGGAAGTTCTTTAGGTAATGGACTATACTTAAATAGTGGTAATGGATATAAAAAAATGGGTAGAGGTCTATTATTAGGACCAAATTCGCCATTTGCTAATATTCCATTTTTGAATTTGATTCTATAATGAAACAATAAAATAACATATATAAGAAGTTTATTTTATATAAGTATTAAAATCATGTCTAGATATAATTATCCAATACATAAATTTATAAATAAGATGGTAACAGTTAAGCCTTATGGATCTAAATCATTTTTTAAATTTAATGACAATTTAGATCATCCTTCAGTATTAATAAGCGGTACAAAATGTGAAATATTTGCACAGCAAGACATTAAAATAGATTTTATGTCGCAAAAAAGTATTTCTTTAAAATTAGGTATAGAAATTAATGACAATAGTGTAGCCTTTATGGATCTAAATTATTTTTTAATGGCTTCACTTAAAAATGAACTTAAATTAAAATTGTTATGTTTACAAAATTTTATCATATCAGAGTCTGTTGATGATGTTGTCATTATTATTAAAAATAATTCATTTGAGGATGTGACAATTAACAAAGGAGATTTAATTTATTATATTAGATTTTTTTAGATCCTTCGGATCCGTGAAAAATCTTTTTGATTTTTATTTTTACTTTATAAAATGGAGTATTCAGCTAAATTTAATAATTCAAATATGAATAAATTATATCCGTCTTTACCAAATGAATATACTGAAACAGAAACGCAAGTAAGTGCCAATGTTTACCGTTTGAATAAAATTAGTGAAATTCAAAAAGAAATGAAAATTGAGAGAGAAAAGAGGTCAACATTAAGTAAAAAGTATCATAAAGCAATAAAAATAATTTCTGCAGTTGATGTTGTATTAATTGGAAGTACTATGACACTTGGAACTGTTGGTATTGGTTTTTTAGCCACAATAGTAGCAATACCAGTAGCTATTGCATGTGAAGGTGCAGCATTAGCGATTGGAGCTCTTTTATTGATAGGAGGTCAAGTTAATAGAAAATTAAATTTAAAAGCACAAAAACATGAAAGTATTAAAATACTTGCTAGTTCAAAATTAAATATGATAAGTGATCACATTTCTAAAGCTTTAGTATATGGGCAAATAGACGATAAAGAATTTGAGCTGATACTTAGCGAATTTGAAAAATTTTAAGTTATGCTTGAAGATATTAGATCAAAAATTAAAAAAGATATTGATGAGCAAACTAAGATATCCTTGATTAACCTAGGAAGATAGGAGGCAATTAATTTATTAAAAATGAGATTTAATAAATCCGAAGGACGAAGTAAATCTGAAAATATTATTAAAAACAAATAATAACTTAAATTAATTCATACTTGTTAATAAATATGTTTTATCCTTTCTTTTTAGAATGTAGTAAGCGTGAAGAAGATAAGAATAAAAAAATATATTTAGAACTTATTAAATCATGTGTTACTGATTTAAGATATGATTCAAAATGTAGATATGTTTATAACCTTAATACTGAAAAAGATAACTTTGAAATACCTACCACTTATAGTGATGAAGTTAGAGATAAACTTTATAATCTTATTTGGGATAAGGATACTGATTTTTACTGTCTTGAAAATGAGATTAAAGAATCATTATAAAAATGGGTAAATATTATTAAGCAAGACAAATTCAGAATGATAGATAAATATGTATATAAATTAAAATGTAATTTTGAAGAAAAAAAAATTGATTAAAAGCATTTTATCAATTAAAGTTATATTGGGTAAATCATATGACATCAGCTATAAAGATTTTGAAATTGAATATATTAATTAAAAACACAACACATAATTTTGTGTTGTGTTTTATTGATTTTCTATTTTTATATATAAAAATGTCATTTTTACATATAGCAGATCCTGAAAATAGGCATAAACTGGGTAAAGATTATATGACCAATGTTGAAATGATGGAAAATAATCCTCTTAAAGACAAACAATTAACTGGAATAAAGGATCAAATAGCAATTTCAAACCCACTTTTAGAATTAACTGAAGATAGTTCAAAATTTTTAAATTTGGGTAAAATTGCAACGGATTATCTTAGATTATATACTTTTAGCAAAAAGTCTACAGATCCAGTATTTGGTATACATCTTAAAGATGGAAAATTATACATTAGAAAAAAATAATATCAATTGATAATAATGATATAACTATTGATGGAAAGAAATATACTGGTACAAAAGGTCTTTGGGAATTAGTAACTAAATTTAACCCTGATAAAGAAGTGTATAATGAAAATGATAGTAATATACTAATACAAACAGATGCGATTACTACTGATAATAGAAAACCAAAGTCATCTAAAAGTATAAAATATAATGAAATAATATCTCCTGTTTAGAATAATACAAAGATTGCAAGAAAGTTAGAGTATGCTGGAAATGAAGTTGGAAGGACAAGAGTGCAAACTATAATACTTCCTAGTGATCCAATTGAACTAACTAAAATGCTTGAATTAAGAATAAATGCATGGAAAGCAGGTAACAATTCTTCTAGAAATGAAGCAGTTGCAATTTGTGATGAATTATTAAGGCAAGGTGAGATATCTAGTGATCAATATATTGCAATAAATAAAAATCATTTATCAATATGAGTAATAAAAAAAATATTTAGTAAATAAAAATGATAGTTATTCATAATAAAATTGAAAAGGGTAAAAATATTATTAATAAAGCTGCAACAAAAGTAAGTTCACATGACAATAAGAGTAAAGAAATATTGTCAAATTTAGCTAATCCTCAACTTACAGGTGAAATAATAACAAATATAAGTAGATTAGTAGATGGATCTTCAATAAATAATGTAAAAAAGCCAAGAAGAAAAAAGGCTGTAAAAATAGAAGATTTAGTTAAGATAGGACAAGGAATTAGATCATTTGGACCCAACTAAAGTAGGTCTGAAAGGTCCATAAGAACTAAAGTATGTCATCTGTACCTGACTAAAAAAGTTTTTTTTCAAATTTAATAAATAAATTTTTTTTTTTTTGCTCATAAAAAAGGACAGATATTTATAATATATATGAAGATCCTATTATAGATGAAACAACTGAAAGAATTCTGTATCGTGCATATAATCCAATAGCTGGAACAAATCTAAATAGTGGAGAAATAAGAATTACAATTGATCAATCTGATTTTTATTTACTTTCATCTAGTAGATGAAAGTAAATAAAAAAAAGTAAATCACTTTTATTAGCTTTCCTTCTAGTAGATGGAAAATTTACTAAATCTGATGGAACAGCTTATTCTGCTACAGATTCAGCAACACTAACGAATAATGGTATTATGCACATATTCGACAGGGTAGTGTATCAATTGTCAGATAATGATGTAGAGTCGATTAATAGTCCAGGTAGAGCATCAACAATGCTAGGTCTTTTAATCTATCCATATACATTTCAATCATCAAAAGGACTAAGTCAATTATGCTATAAAGACTACAATTCATCAGCAGTAATAACTGGTAATAATGCTAATATTGGATTTCAAATTAGGCAATCATAGATAGTTCAAAATCCAACTACACCTGGAAAATTTTCATTTAGAATACCTTTAAAGCACATTTTTTGGATTCTGTGATGACTATAATAAAGTTATTTATGGTCTAAGTCAATCATTAATATTAATGAGATCAAGCGACAATAATGCAATATATAGAGCTTCTACTGTAGCTGCTGGAAAAGTAGTTCAAAAAAAATCATTATACATGCCACTTGTAGAACCAGAAAGTTTACAAAAAGACATTCTTAAAAATAGTCGTGCATTAAAACAAGATGTTAAAGTTGCTTTTAGGAAACGAAAGCTTGAGTTTCTAGCAGTACCACAAACTACAACATTTACTTGGACACTTGCTCCAATTTCTTCTTTTAAAACACCTAGATATATTATTGTAGGATTTCAAACAAGTAAAGAAGGAGATCAAGCAACTAATCCTTCAATATTCGATCATTGTGACTTGAAAAATATGCAAATTGAAATAAGTTCTAATAATTATCCTTTCCTTCCTTATGACTTGTCATTTCCTAATAACCAATTTTTAGTAGCTTATGGTGATGCAGCTGAATTTAGTCAGAAATTTTATGGAATGAATGATTTGATTACAAGTTGTAACATACTACCTAATGAATATAGAAATTTATTCTCTCTTATGGTTTTCGATGTGAGTAAACAAGGTTCAGTAAATATGACAACAAAAAATGTATTGATTAATGCAACATTTAAAACAACTGTTCCTGCAAATACGATGGCATATGCTCTCGTAATAAAAGATAAAATGGAGAATTATGTATTGGAAAAAAAATAGTATCAATTGATAATAATGATATAAGTATTGATGGAAAGAAATATACTGGTACAAAAGGTCTTTGGGAATTAATAACTAAATTTAACCCTGATAAAGAAGTGTATAATGAAAATGATCTTAAAAATTATAGTAATATACTAATACAAACAGATGCGATTAATAATGATAATGGAAAACAAAAGTCATTTAGAAGTTTAGAATATAATGAAATAATATCTCATTTTTCAAAATTTGTTTTTCTTGTAAAAATAATTCATATGATAAATTTCATATAAAATATTATACACACCCCCATCCTCTAACTCTAGAGTAATATTCTACTGTTCGCAGTTTTATATATCAAGATTTTTTTTAATTTTTTAGAAGTTAATACTTCAATCTTATATCTATTATCAATCTTTCCATCACGCAATTCAAAATAGCTATATTCAGGTCCAGTTTCTTTCATGGCTCTATATAATGATTTATATATCGTATTTATATACAGGAGATATTGTTTCATTATATTTTAAACTTCTAGATGACTTTGGTTTTCCATTATCAGTAGTAATCGCATCTGTTTGTATCAGTATATTACTATAATTTTTAAGATCATTTTCATTATACACTTCTTTTTCATGGAAGACCTAGAATTCATCCAATAAAAGAGACAGTTGATGATAAAAGATCTGTTGGAAGGCCTAGAATTCATCCAGTAAAAGAAGAGAAAAAAGAAATAGATCCAAAATATGAAAGATTAAGAACAATTAAGAAAAAACCAGTCACTATTAAACTCACAAATGCAGAAACAGGACAAGAAACGATATATAAATCATTATATAGAGCTATGAAAGAAACTGGACATGGATATAGCTATTTTGAATTGCGTGATGGAAAGATTGATAATGGATATAAGATTGAAGTATTAATTTCTGAAAAAGTTAAAAAAAACAACCTTGATATATAAATATGGGAGATAAAAATATGAAGTTTTATAATACGTATAAGCCTACGTCATGCACTTTGTATTGGAAAAAAGAAGATAAAAAATTGATAAATAATAATTTAAAAGATTTAAAAAAATCTTGCTATATAAAAAATGGAAAACATAATTCTTATGGATCCGAAGGATCTAATTGACGAACCGATTCCATACATATCATCAGAAATATTAACTCCTGAACCTTTTGTATATAGAATAACAACTGTTCAAAATGAGAGACAACTTGAAAAACTGCGAACAGTAGAATATTACTGTAGAGTTAGAGGATGGGGGTGTGTTTAATATTTTATATGAAATTTATCATATGAAATATTTTTACAAGAAAAAAAAATTTTGAAAAATGATATAAATAAATTTTTTATAATAAAAAATATCTTACATATATAAAATGGAAAACGATATGAATAGCAAAAATGTGAAAGAATTAAAAAAAATCGCTAAAAAGCGAGGAGTTAAAAAATATTATAAATTGCGAAAAAGTGATCTTATTAATGCATTATCTCAGAGACCAGTTAATGAACCGAGACATTCGCATGTGACTAATACACTTGTTAAACCGATTCCATTATCAGTTCAAGTACCTATTTTAGTTCCCTGACTATTATTAAAGTTGACAACAGCTGGAAAAAATGTATCGTCTTATGTCGTCAACAGCTATAATGATGTCTAAAGTGGGTTAAACCTTATATTTCAAATCCAATTAAGAAGAAAGTAGAAGATACAGGATCTGATAATAAAAGAAAAATAGAATCAATAAAATCTAGTTTCTAATACAGTATACAAAAAAAAATAGAATTTAAATTGTCACAATCAGCAGTTAAAAGTGTGACAAAACAATTTACAGTTAAAGGTATAGATGGATATGATGTTTCTTCATTCATTAAAGATGCTAAGAAAAATGCAATTAAAATACTAAATAAAAATAAAGGATCGAAAGTGAATATAGTTATCACTTGTGAAATGGAGAAGACGAGTATTACAACAGGAGAAACTATAACTGCAGATGTGCCGTTTACAACTAAGAGTTTAAGAGTACTAGAATCTACAAACTTAGATAAGTTTTATGAAGAAGCAAAGTCTAAAATTTTAGATCATTTCAACAGCTAGGGTCAAGTTGGAAATTTGCTTCTGTTAAAAAGATGGATATAAATACTATAGAGTATAATCCTCTTAGAGCTAAATCTTGTATTCCACTTGACAAAAATTTATCAACTAAAAAGGCAATCATTAACATAAAGAATGAAGATAATCAATGTTTTAAGTGGTGTATTGCAAGAGCATTAAATCCAACAGATAATCATCCTGAAAGTGTTGATAAAGAGCTTAAAATACAATCTAATAAGATTAATTGGGAAAAAATAGAATTTCCAGTATCTTCAGATCAAATTACGCAATTTGAGAATAACAATAAAGATATAAGTGTGAATGTATACGGATACGAGAATTCAGTTTATCCTTTACGTGTTTCAAAGAATAATGATTGTCAGCATTTAATAGATTTATTATTAATCTCAAATGGAGAAACGAATCATTACTGCTTAATAAAAAGTTTGAGCAAAGTACTTTCTTCACAAACATCCAAGAAAAAATATACAATTCACTATTGTAAAAATTGCTTACTTGGGTTTAATTCTGAAGAATCATTATCTAAACACAAATCGTATTGTAATAAACATGATTCAGTGCGTATTGAACTTCCACCACCAAAATCGACAATACAGTTTACTAATCACAATAGATCGATGAGAGTTCCATTTGTAGTGTATGCAAACTTTGAAAGTTTTATTAAACCTATTAATACATGCACGCCTAATCCAAATGAATCCTATACTAAACAGTATCAAAAGCATATACCAAGTTCGTTCTGCTACTACATTAAATGTTTTGATGAAAGTTTTTACCAAAGCAATCCAGTTTCATTAACTGCAAGTAATGAAGCGGATGATGTTGCACAAATATTTGTTGACAGATTACAAGAAGATATCATAAAAATTTGTAACAGGATTAAATTTAAAAAGAATATTGTATATACACATGAAAATAAGAAAGATTTCGATGCAGCAACTGAATGTCACATTTGCGGAAAAGATTTGGGTAATGATAAACTACGTGATCACTGTCACATTATTGGAAAATATAGAGGTGCTGCTCATCAAAATTGTAATTTAAATTATAAAATTCCAGATTTCTTCCCAGTACTATTTCATAATTTATCTGGTTATGATTCTAACTTATTTATAAAGAAATTATCAGGAGATAAATTGAGCTGTATCCCAAACAACGAAGAAAAGTATATTAGCTTTTCTAGAGAGATTAAAGTAGGAGGTTTGTTAAAGATGGAAAGAGTGTTGAAATAAAACGTCAGATTTTTTTTTTAGACAGTTATAGATTTATGCCTTCTTGTTTAGATTCTTTATCAAAAAAGTTATCATAAGAGCAATGTAAAAATATCAGAAAATTGTGTTCAGGGAAACAATTAGATTTATCACTAAAAAAAGGCGTATATCCCTATGATTGGGTAGACTCTGTTGATAAATTTAATGAAACCCAATTACCCACAAAAGAATCGTTCTTTTCTAAATTGAACGATGAAGATATTAGTGATGATGATTACTCACATGCACAAAATGTATGGAACGAATTTAATTGCAAAACATTTAGAGATTATCATGACTTGTACAACATTTCAGATGTGCTTTTACTAGCAGATGTTTTTGAAAATTTTAGAGATGTTTGCATGAAAAATTATAAATTAGATCCGGCTTGGTATTATACATCACCAGGATTAGCTTGGGATGCAGCATTGAAGAAAACAAAAGTAAAATTAGAACTGTTGAGCAATTACGATATGATACTAATGATAAAGAAAGGAATAAGAGGTGGAATCAGTATGATATCGAATAGATTAGAAACATCTAATAATAAGTACATGGATGACGCATATGACAAAAGCAAAGAATCAACATTCATCCAATATCTAGACGCTAATAATCTATATGAATGGGCGATGAGTAAGCCACTTCCAACACATGGGTTTAAATGGATGGATGAAGATGAGTTGAAAAACTGGAAATTAATTCCATGTATACTAGAGGTAGATTTAGATTACCCTGATTATCTACATGATGATCATAATGACTACCCACTTGCTCAAGAAAGAGTAAATATTGATAAAGTTGAAAAACTAGTCCCTAACTTGGAAAATAAGAAAAATTATGTTACCCATTATGAAAATCTTAAATTTTATGAAAGATTAGGTCTAAAGATCACAAAAATTCACAGAGGTCTAAGTTTTGAACAAAGCTCTAGGTTAAGCGAATACATTGAGCTAAATACTAATCTAAGAACCAAGGCAACGAATGATTTTGAAAAAGACTTTTTCAAACTGATAAACAACTCAGTATTTGGAAAAACAATGGAGAGCATTGAGAACAGAGTTGATGTTAGATTAGTGACGAATAGAAATGAAGCTGTTAAATTAGCTTCAAGACCAAACTTCGAGAGTCGAACGATATTTAATAAAAATTTAATAGCGATTCACATGAAAAGAACTAAATTAATGTATAATAAACCAATTTACTTAGGAATGTGCATATTAGATTTGAGTAAAACTTTAATGTACGAATTTCATTATGACTATATAGAGAAAAAATATTCAGATAGAGCAAAACTATTATTCACAGATACTGATTCATTAGCATATGAAATAAAAACAGAAGATTTCTACGATGATATTAAAAATGATATTGAAAGTTAATTTGGTACAAGTGAATTTGATCCAAAACATCCATCAATAAACAATGGATTTAAAATTGATCGAAATAAAAAAGGAATTTGAATTTTCAAAGATGAAGCAGGTGGAGCACAAGTTCAAAAATTTGTAGGACTCAGATCCAAGTTGTATTCATACAAAATTCATAGAAAAGAAAACAAAAAATGTAAAGGAGTAAAAAAGAATGTTGTTAAAAAATATATTACACATGAAGATTATAAAGATTGTCTACTTAATAAAAGAGATCACATTAGGAAAATGAACATTATAAGATCCCATTCACATGAAGTATATACTGAAGAAATAAATAAAATTGCATTAAGTGCAGAAGATGATAAAAGAGTCATATTAGAAGATGGAATTCACACATTAGAATATGGACACTATAAATTAAGGCAATAGATCCGAAGTAGACAATAGGCAGAAAGAAATGAATTATTATAAATGCTTTTTTTATTTAAAATGATAATAAATAAAAAACGAAAAGTAACATTAAAAACTTTATTATTAGACAATCATAAATTAAAATTAATAAAGATATATACAAATAGTATTAAAGAAGTTAATCAAAAAGTAATAAAAGCGGTAAAACAATATTACAAATACTACGGTGAAGAATGTGTTAATAATGTTGATATTTCAATCTATTTCATACAAAATACTGATAAATATGATCCATTTTTAGACTTGTATAATATTATAGAAGTGTACATTTAAATTTAAAATAACATTTTTTTATAAAAATAGTATAAATAACTTTCTTGTATATATAAAATGGAAAATAACACACTAAAATTAAAAATAAGATCATCATTAATACCTAAAGAAAAAAGAATAATTATAGCTGCTTATATTACTGATAAAGATTTAATAAACGAAGAAGTAAAAAAAATAGTAAAAGACGTTTACCTTGCTAATAATAAAATAGATATTGTTGTCATTTATTTAGAGAATATTGATAAATATAGAAATGGTGATAAAATCATCATATATGAAACTGGACGTATTAGTAAATATTATTTAGATCGTACCGAAACTAAATACACATATGTAGGCAGAGATAAAGACGAAGACGAATCTGAAGAAGAAGTCGAAGAAAAAGTAAAAGAAGTCCAAGAAGAAGTAGAATGCAAATCTAAGATAATTAATATTACAACTAATTCAGATAATGTGAAGAATATTATAATTAATTTGAAAAAACATAATTAAAAACACATAATAGGTTTCTGTTATGTGTTTTACAATTTTTTTCTTGTGTAAATAAAAATGGTAAATGTTATTAATTGGGAAAATTTATCTGCAAATCCAGCTGCTATTGACATATTAAGAGAAATTTAGATAAAGTAGATTGGAAATGGTTATCTGCAAATAAAAATGCGATAGAACTATTAAAAGATAATGTTGATAAATTAGATAAATTAGATTGGTAGAAATTATCTTCAAATAAAAATGTTATAGAATTATTAAAAAATAATTTAGATAATGTCAATTGGAATAGATTATCTAAACATCCATTTACATTTAGATTATTAAGAAATCATTTAAATAATAAAATATTGTAAAATTATTAATTTTTATAAATAAAATGGAAAAATTTATAAAAATTGAAAAAATAATATTACCAAATGAACCACTAACAAACTTTCAAATAGAAAAAGCAGCAAATAAATTTTAAAGGTGTATTTGTAAGAGACCAATTACCAAAGAGTATGAAAAGAAAAGAATTTGGAATATTAAATACAGGAGATTCAAGTACAAATGGATTTCATTGGATTTGTTGGTATAAAGACGGTAACAAAAAGTACTCCTTTGACTCTTATGCACAACCTCCACCAGTTAAACTTGTTGATTATTTGAAAAGTCTTGTTTATTATAATAGTGATAGAGTTCAATTAGGAGGCATCTCATTCTGTGGACACTTGTGCCTTTACGTTTTAAAAAAATTGGATGAAGGATATGATTTTCAGAATATTATTGATAAACTATGTAATTAAAAAAATCTTGCTTATATAAAAATGCCTGTTGATATATTCGGAAGAACAACAAATAGCTCAAATACACAAACAGTAGTTAACGGATTAACATTGTCTCAAGCTAATAATACATTTCTTAGAAGAGATGGACTAAATAATGCAACTAGTGATATTGATATGAATTCTAATAAATTAATAAATTTAGCAGAACCTACTAACTTAAAAGATGCTGCTACAAAGTACTATGTTGACACAATAATACCTAATCCTAGCAGTTTAGAAATAGTACCAAATTCAAGTTTAACATGCATGGGAGTAAAATCCCAGACTCTTGAAGCAAATACAGGTACTGATGAACCGAATACAGGTACTGATGAACCAAATACAAGTACTGATGGAACAGCAGTTTTTATTCAAAATAGTGGTCCTGGTATTCTCAGAAAACTATGGTTAGCATTTAAAGGAACAAATCCTAATGGAAGTGTATCAAGTAACATATTTATTAGAATGTATGCAGATAATACGCTTTGCATAGGAAGTATAGCTTGTGATTTATTATTCGCTCCACTTGGTGGACCATTTTATACTAACTCTTTACAAGGTTGTAACATGCATTCAAATATTGAATTAGGAGGATACTTTACACTTGATTTACCATTTAAAACTAATCTAAAAATTGAATTAAATAATAAAACTGGAAATCCACTTACATATTCGTTGCAACCTTTTATTACAATAAGTTCAACACAACAAGCAAATATTTCATTAATACCCTCATTTATTTCAGATCTTTGATTTGTAGATTTTTATTTATCTTCATGGAATGGAATTAATACTTCATTTGCTAATAGATCATCTGGACTATTGTATCAATCAAAACCAAAAATTGATTCTACAACTACTGTCTCTTTTTAAAAAAATTTTGGTAAAAATGACTCCATGCCTAGCGTTACTAATGGTAGAAGATTAGTAGTAACAATAAACTCTGGTGATGAGCAAGTTGGGAAATCTGGAAGTTTTTCTGAGTTAAAAGGAGTAATTTACTATTATGCGTAGGACCTCAATGAGCTACTTCTTATGGGTCTGAAAGACAAAGCTAAGCTATATTCTATGCAGAGATTCCAGTTCTTGCAAGAATTGGAATTTTTTATGAACTAGTTATGAATTTGCAAAAATTTTATAACTATTGTTTTCTTTTTATTATGAGCTCAAAAATTATAGCTTGAATAATTGTAGATATTATCGAAGGCTTATAGGTTAAAAATTTTCGGCCCAGAACCCGCTTTTTTCTACTACTCACCATGCTTGATTGTCGGCACTAAACACACTGGGATCTTTTGTTGTTCTTCTAATGTAAATTTTACGTCTTTGCCCAAACAGTTCATATTTGGACTCGACAGTCCATAGTACTTTTCCCCAGTCTTCTTTTGTCCAATTTTGGTGGTCTATAGCCCATTGTAAAATTTTCTTTTTATTTCCAATCCGTAGCAGCAGTGTCTTGACCGCTATACGGCAAGAAAGTCCTGCTTGTCTAAGACGTCGTTTCCTAGTGGTTAATGAAATAGATTTTGAATGACTCCTAATAAAGCCTGAAGTTATTTCCGGGGCCGTAAACCTTCAATTTCTTTTACTCGTCAATATTGTACAATTATCTTCTGCTTTTGTTGTCTTCCGTGGCCTACCAGATCTTTTTTTGTCATCAAAAATGACTGTTTCTTTCCATCGTTTGATGGTATCTTGTACAGTACTTCTGGCAACTTTCAATTTTTTGCAAATTTTACAAACTGAATAACTTTCTTTATGTAATGTAGTTATTTAAGAACGTTTTGCAACCGTTAAAGAAGGTTTTTTGCCCATATTTTTAATTAAATAGTCAAATTATAAAATGTTTTTCAAGATTTTTTAATGCAACCGTTATTAATACCATATGAAAACTAAACAAAACTAAATATTCTTAATCGTTTTAGTCGGCTATCATAAAATTATAAATATCTACTTCATTTTTCAATAAATAAATAACATTAACAAGACCAAACTCTTAAGAGTAATGTAACGCTATATATCAAGTTAAAATAAACAATTAAAAAAACAAACTTATTTATGTAAGTTTGAGGTCACTAATACCCAATTACTGACCTCAAACTTACATAAGCACTTAAAATTAGTAAATTTAAGAATTATAAATTAATATTATTGATTAATTTAATGATACAGGATAGATTTTAGTTTTTTATATAAAAATATCAAATGTCTGGAAACAGTGTATATTTATATATATATATATATATGTATATATATATATATATATATATATATATATATATATATATATATACATATACATACAACGTTTGTATATATGTATGCATATATGCTATTTACATACTATTTTATATCATAAGAAATGTCGCATTGGTTAGCAGTTTGGTTAGAGGAAGCTGAAGAGGTTGAGGGTGTTGTCCCTTCAAATTGGATTGTCAGCAAAACAGTTTACTATCCAAAAAATATTTATACAAAACGCTTATTCCGTGATAGAGCTGAACCTCAACAGGATTGGCAGAAGTATCAACAAGTACAAGTAAAGTTAAGAGGTTTTTTGTTATTTGTTTTGTTTTAAATTTTTTATTTGATATATATTAATATTGACATAATGAACTTTTATTTAACTTTGAAATTTGAGTATCAAACTTCAACTTTAGTCTCAAAGCAAATAAAATGAATCCTCATTTAGGTGCTTGTGAAAATCATTTTCAAACAGACCAGGAGCAGGAAAATGAATGCATAAATTCCGAAAGTACGTACTGTTAATTTTACGTAAACATTTTTGTGAATTTTTTTTTTTATTGCTTGAATATTTATATGCTATTTTTTAATAAGCTTTATAAAAAATAAATTGGTTCATTGTAAGTATTTGTATTAGGACGGATCAATTTTCATAGCAAATTTCAAAAATAAATATTTCTGAAACTCAAATTGATGTCTGTTAGTTATATTAAGAAAGTAAAAAAGTATTTTTAGATTTAGAAGAGCTCTTGATTTAAACGGCTTCTAATTATTATTTATTATTATCAACATTAGACTCAAAAAAAGTGGAATAAAATGCTACTTTTATAAATAATAGTTTTATTAATATAAATGTTTTGGTAAAAAAAAGAAGGATTTTCAAAGAAAAAAGTAAGTTTTTTTAATCAAAAGATAACAATTCACAGCTCAGTCACATAAAATTTTAAATTGCTCCACCCAAATCAGTATATTTATAATAATATATTTGTATGCATTGAACCCGACAATTTCAATAAAAGTAAACCAATACTAAAATTCCCAAGTAAGTTATTACTAAAAGAAAATCATCAGCATTCTGGCACATCTTCGTTGTAACGTTCTTCTCCGATGAACAACTTATTTGATCAGGTGTGTGCAAAGATTGAATCTTGCTCAAGATCGTCTTCTCCATCATTAGTGTCAAAGTATTCACAGTATTCATCAAGAAGTAATGCTAAAAATCAAATTAACAAAGCCAAGAAATTGCAATCATCTACTATCAATCAAGCTATCAATTATCTATGAAAAGATTTAGGAGTTCTGCACAATTCTTTTAAACACATAGCCAATTGCCACCTGTTGTTTATCATTTACCTGTGGGAGAGTCAACTCATGAAATTTCATTGAGTCATGATTTCATCATGAGTTTTTTATTTAAAATTAAATCAAGTAATTTTTAAAAGAAGGTTTTCGTCTTGTGATTTTTTATGGAATAAAGTAAATTTTGTATTATCTACATTGAGGGAGAGTTTATTAGCCTTGAATTATTTATTGACATTCCTTAATTCAAAATTCATGTCAGAATAAAGTGCATGTCACTGCACTTCAAAAATTCAGATTCTTACCTAAAACATTTTTTACTTGTTTTAAGAATATAATTACTTAAAATAAGAATTTAAGCAAATTTTTACTTAGCAAGAATATAAAAGTTCTTGTTTCATGTAAAAGTTTACTTAAAATAAGAATTTGAGCAAATTTTTACTTCGAATTAAACAGTCCGATTCTTACCTAAAACATTTTTTTACTTTTTCAAGTAAATAATTACGTAAAATAAGAATTTCAGTAATTTTTTTTAAAAAATTCTTCTTTTAAGAAAAAGTTTAGTTAATATTTCAAGATTTTATATTCGCTCAAAAATTCAAGTAAATTTTTTCTTGAAACAAGAACTTATATATTTTTACTCTTTTGATACTTTTACTTTTATATTCTCAACATTTTGTATTCTTAGTATATATCTACTTTTGTATTCTTAGTATATATATATATATATATATATATATATATATATATATATATATATATATATATATATATATATATATATATATATATATATATATATATATATATATATATATATACTTGTATTCTTTGTACATGTATACTTTTTTATTCTTAGTATATAACTACTTTTGTATTTTTGTTATATATATATATATATATATATATATATATATATATATATATATATATATATATATATATATATATATATATATATATATATATACTTTTGTATTCTTAGTACATACTTTTAAAATAAGTAAAAAAATTAAACTACTTAATTAAAAAAAAAAAGTTTTTATTTATAACTTATTCTTTCTTATTACAACAACTGCATAATGCAACTGCATAAGATCTATTTGTAAAGCGGGTTCCTACATTTCATATGCATAATATGCATATTCTAATAAATCATCTGTATGAAATTTGACGGGTAGATATTCATTGCCATAAAGGTCTTTTCTCACATGAAAAACAAGTCTACAAGACTATTATGCGAGCAAAGTCTAACCTTAGTAGACTCCATAATATTTACATGATATGCTTGAAATTTAAATAAAAAATGGTTTGTCTCCATAATAGTAATTTCATAGTAATTGTGCAAAGTTATCCATCTTTTTATAAAAAAAACAACCACTTTCATAAAAATATCATTATTTTTATAGATTATAATGCATATTTTTTAGAATTAAACCTCAACGGAAACTTTGAAACGGTATTATAACTCAAATATAAATGAAAATTAACAAATCTACATATATGATACAATGTATCGCATTGCCATTTGCCAAAGTTGTGTTTTAATGTAAATTATCAGCTCATTATATTAAAATTAACTAAATACTAAAGAATTATACGATGAACTTTTGATAGACGAGTTTACTAAAACAATTTTTGTTTGCGATTGTGTTTGAAAATAGAAAGAAAATCATTTTAACTAATTATTTTAATTAATTAATTTAATATATTATAAACCAGAATAAATAAGCTTTTCTTCATTTTTTTTTTTAACGTTTTCAAAGTTATATGTATTTTTCCAGTATAAGATTTTGCTTTATTATTATTTTTTAATTCTAATCAAATCAGCTTTTACTTCTATATTAAAGTTTTCATTAAATTAATCAATATCCCTGTCACCATTTTATGCGTCATCATCATTTTCATAGTTGCTAGTACTTTTGTCTGCTTCCATACATACCACAAATGAAAGTGGAGGTCTAACTTTTGAAAAATCTGGTGTTTATCTCAGAAAGAAACACTAGGGTCACATTTTTTCATTTAAAATTTATGGTTAAACACAACTGTATTAACATTGTATATGTAATAAGGAATTGAGTATTTAAATTTATTCTCATTATTTTTCTTAAAAACTTCACTATATTTCAATATTTTGTGATTATTAATTATAAAAATTTTGTAAGTAATGTGCAGCAAAATTAGAAACAAACTAAAAAATACATTTTTTAAAAAAGGCTAAGAAAAAAGCAAGTAAAAAAACCTAAAAGAAAAAAAAGAAGTTATTTGTTCCTCATTTTCAGAACCAACATTTTCATAAAATGTTTTGACAACCTCCTTATTGTAAGACAAAGAATCAAAAAACTTTTCGAAGCAATTGAAATTGGAATTTTTTTTTTATAAAATGGTCTTATAAAATCATTTATACTTTTTACCATTTTACCATACCATCTGCATCAATTCCTCAACATGAAAAAATAGAGTTTTCTACGAGCATTTTTGAATGGTTTAGTACAATCTGATAGAGTACTAGAGGGGGTTTGCAATTATTTAACCCCATATCTAATCACATTCTAAATAAGAAATGTAACTTAAATGTCAAATATTTGTTTTCATAAGAAAATTCATAGTACAAATTAATGTGTAGTTTTTGTTTAAGCCTGCACATGATCCACAACTCAACAGATCTAAGGTTTTTCTCTAAACGTTTCATAGAAAAATTACATAGCATTGAAGTCACCTCATCAGCTCTTTTTCTAGCTATAGCTTTGTCATGATAATTCAAAAAATTATCATTAATTGAAAGCCCGTCAATATTAAATGGATAAAATGCTAATTTTTGTTTGTAGAAAAGTAATTGACTATTTTATTGGGTAAAGTAAGATTTTTTCGGAAATCAAAAGCATTTTACTTAAGTTTGTAGGGGAATCATTTGTAATATATTTTGATAAGATCGACTTCTGCGTTAAAATATATTTTGATAAGATCGACTTCTGCGTTAAAATATATTTTGATAAGATCGACTTCTGCGTTAAAATATATTTTGATAAGATCGACTTCTGCGTTAAAATATATTTTGATAAGATCGACTTCTGTGTTAAAATATATTTTGATAAGATCGACTTCTGCGTTAAAATATATTTTGATAAGATCGACTTCTGCGTTAAAATATATTTTGATAAGATCGACTTCTGCGTTAAAATATATTTTGATAAGATCGACTTCTGCGTTAAAATATATTTTGATAAGATCGACTTCTGCGTTAAAATATATTTTGATAAGATCGACTTCTGCGTTAAAATATATTTTGATAAGATCGACTTCTGCGCTAAAATATATTTTGATAAGATCGACTTCTGCGTTAAAAATTAGAAAATACAGTTTTTCAACATGAAAATTTGTTAAAATTGTAAACAATTGCAAAAATATTTTTAATAGATTTCCGTATGAATTTACATCCATTTTAAAGCAATTCCACAAGCGACTTACAAAAAATGAAAAAATTAAATCAAGCCAATATAAATAGTTCTATATATCAATAGAAAGCTATATTTCTCCTTTTCCAGAAAATATATAGTTTATCGTAATATGCCGCTATCAAAAAATATTTTAAGTTGTAACAGAAGGTAAAAATACGCGTTTTTCCAATATATCAATTTATTTTTACCTGCCAAAGATAAATCGAATTTCAGAAACTGTCTTGCTCGTAGCAATCTTCTTTTCGGCTTTACTAATCATTGTTACTTAAGATAAAAAAATACTTATTGCCAAAAGAACTCAGAAAACCATTTATTTTAGTCAAACTTTATTACCGCTAATGCCACACTGTGACAATTAGGGTACCAATAGTTTTGTTTATAAGACAACCAGCAAAACCTATCCAAAATTTTAGAGCAATAAATACTCTATCTATTAGATCTAAAAAAATTATAATATCTTAAAACAAAAAATTAACTTAACTTATATTTAGAAACGTTTTGTCACACCGTGACAATTTTTCAATAAGTTTTGAACAAAACTTAAAACTACTAAACTGAAACCACAATTGAGTTTTTGTCAACTTTAATATTTTGCTGCTTACATTCTTTGACATTTTCTACATAGACTACAAAATTAAAGTA
The DNA here is from genome assembly GCF_038396675.1 of Hydra vulgaris. NCBI lineage: Eukaryota > Metazoa > Cnidaria > Hydrozoa > Anthoathecata > Hydridae > Hydra > Hydra vulgaris. Next base: position 38,330,529 of record NC_088928.1, read on the forward strand.
TGTTTTACATAGACAACATTTGGAGGATAAATGCTTAGCTATCCTTGAGGCTTTTCTTTGGGGTACATAGAGTTTTTCTGAAGAATAGTTTTAACTCCATTGAGCTCAAGATGTAATACGTGCATCTCGATAACTACTGTTGATTTTATTTAACTTTTAAGGGTTTAACATGCATTTTTCTCACGAAGAACGTTATATTGGACGTGATAAGAACGTTATTTTGGAACGTTATAAGAACGTTATATTGGAGGCTGAACGAGTAAAAAAAAAGACAACAAAAGAGAAAGCGTAGACAAAAAAAGTAGGAACAAAATCTGTAGTTGTTACTTCACAAATCTGCAAGACTCTTGGAAAAGCCATTAAGAGGGCCGAGTCGGCACTACCAAAATCATCGAGATAGAGGGCTAAAGTTGTACAAAAATTGTTAACAAAAATTAATGGAATTCATATCCTAGAAAAAATGCATAGTGGAAAAAAATTAGATAATTTAACTGCACAATTGGTTCTTGATTTTTACCAGCAAGATATTATATCCCGTCAAACACCAGGTAAAAGAGACACCGTTGTGGCCAGATTAAAGGCCAAGAAAGTAACTGTGCAAAAGCGTTATTTTTCTATGAATGTTAATGAAGCTTATGCTATTTTTAAAAGTGATAGTCCTGAAAAATCCGTTGAAAAAACAAAACTTGCAAGTTGTGACTAGTTCATTCCCAAGAAACGTTTATTGTTGTCAACAACATCAAAATATAGCCCTTATCCTTAAAGCCCTGCACAAGTTTGATACCAATTGTATTCACATGAACTTCCTCTAAGCATTGTATGTGATAGTTAAAAAGGCATTTGTTATAATAATATGTGTACAACATGCAAAGATGCTGCAAAGTTTCATAACCTTTACGTTTTGAACGAAATTGACGAGTATAAATGCCATACATGGTACTGATCGGAGAAAGTTGTTAAAGGTAATGAAAAAGAATATATTTAGTTGAAAAAAAGAGAAGAGTTGATGCACCTAATCAGAATCTTTACCTTTATTTCTTTGGCATTATTTTACTAAACAGAAACAATTAAAGACATAAGATCCAACTTCAAAAGTAATTCAGACACTGCCGCACTATAAGTGGATTTTGCTGAAAATTTTTCAACTTTGTGGCAAGATTAAGTGAAGTCAGCACATTGGCAAAAAAATCAAGTTACTGTGTTTACTGCTGGATTTTGGTACCAAAATTCATATTCACTAACTATACTAGATTCAGATGGTTTAAGCAACTTGAAAGAATTTATTCTTGTATTTGTTCATAATTTATTACCTAACCATGTTAATCCAAGTTTTAAAGTACTACTGGTTTAAAAAGACGGGCCGAGTAATCTACTTAAAAATTGTTTTATTACATCAGCAATAACCCGATCGGAAGAACAGCATGATTTAAAATTATTTTGGAATTTTTTTGATGATTTTCATGGAAAAGGACCATCAGATACTATTAGTGGGAACGTTAAAAAAATAGCGAGGCAAAAAATAACACAGAGAAAAAAAAATATATATATATATATAAATATATATATATATATATATATATATATATATATATATATATATATATATATATATATATATATATATATATATATATATATATATGTATAAATATATATATATAAAACAGATAAAGTTACTATACCATATGATACAATGATAGCAGCTGTTAATGAAGTTTTAGAGGAAAGAGTAAATGTTATAGTCCGAGAGTTTAGCAAAAATCAAATGACTTTAAGAAGTTATTGTCATAAAAAAAATCATGGCAATTTCATCTATATGTAAACAAAAGCCGTCATTGGTTTTGTTCAATTGAAAGGATATAAAATGTCTAAAAGCCCAACAACCGTAACAAACTAATCCAATAACTTTTTCAATATGAAAAGTATAGAGCTTCGTAGTACATTCGAAGTATTTAAAACTCAAAATTTAAAGTTTTTTATATACATTTGATGAGAGGACAGACTGTGTTATCAAGTGAAGTTTAAATCAAAAAATGCTGCTATTTCTTTGGCTTATGAATTATTGGAAACAACCTGCAAATGTTTAGTCGAGAAGAATTAAACATGAATATATCGTAAAAACAAGTGAAGCAGAAAAAAAACGTTTTGTAATTGATGACTTTAATAGGAATTGTTTTCTTTATAATAATGACCGTAAAGTTAAAAAGTTTTATGACAACTTTTGAAACAGGTTCTATACCTTAAATTAATCGCTGAAAAAATTTTGATAATTGGATGGTCACAAATCCAAGACCTGTGAACTTTAAGATAATGAATATTTACCATCATCAGTTGCAGATTGTGCTCCAACCACAGTAAATATAGTTCTTGTGAAACCTGAAAGGGATGCACATGTTGATTGCATGAAGCCTTAAGTCTTGTAGCATATGATAAAAAATTTTTTTAAACAAAGTGTCACCATATATTGGTTCATTAATCTCACAGGAAATTTTGAAACTTTACCCGAAAAAATCTGCTCGAAAAACAAAATGTTGAAAGTGTGCAACTAAAAACAAGGATCTTGACTGATACTTCAATCAGAAATGACATTCGTTAGACAGAGGGAAAAAAATTCCAACCAAGTTATTAACAAAATCAAGTTAATCAACAAAAGAAACTCATTACAAAAGATAAAAAAACGGTAGAACTTAAAAACTACTTGCATTCATGCATACTAAATCAATGTTGAATTATACCTAAATCAATATTGAATGTAAAATATTTTATTTTATAGTTAAAGAGTAAAGTTATTATACTGGTTTATAATTTTAATATTTAAACAACCATAATTTTTATATATGGTTATTGATATATGAAAGTTTCTTTAAGTATAAGTACTATATACTCAATGAAAATATACATGTAGTTAAAAAAACTTTTTTAATGATCTCTAATCATCTCTTTTTTATGCTAAAGACTAAAATAATTTCAGAAAAGCAAATATAAATAAAAAATATTTTACTCGCAGTTACCTCTTAATTTGTAATGAAAATTATTTATTTATAACTTGCTGTTACGACATTTTAAAGTATTATTTCTTATAATACTTTAAAATGTCGTAACAGCAAGTTATAAATAAATAATAACCTAGCAAGATACGAATTTTGAGCATCCTTGCGGGATAGAGAGTTACAATATCTTAATAAAAGAGACATTATCTATTAACAATATCAAAGCTTTTTGACCATTTACAGTTACAATCAAGTCCTGTTTTATACGATGCTAGACTTTGTTTTATATAATTTTGATTTCTTGATCATTTTTAATAGTTTTTCAAGTGCAACCATTTTTTTACTATTTAATTTACATTAACTGAATCATTTGGAAAAAGATGGACTTAGTGCCTTCGATATGAGTCTTGATAATTCAAAAAATAAGTAGAGTGGAAATAAGGAAAGGCAAATTATTCTACTATCTTCATAACTGAACAATTGCCTATACTATCCAGTTCTTTTACTAGAGTAAGACAAGCGAATTTTTTTTTGATTAAGGTGCAACCCTGTTTCTCCTTTGGTTTTGTGAAAACTTTATTAAAAACGAAGCACAATACTAAAGCTTACCTGGTGCAGCTAGATTAAAAGACTTCAGAACTCTATTTGTTTTTGGAGAAACTGACATTCGACTTTCTTTCCACCTGATGTTTTGTAGCTTCTGAGAATTTTTGTGTGAAATGACTCTTATAATAAAAAAGAAAAGTAGACAATGAATTTTACTGGACATTTTGCACACAGACATATTTATATTTATATGTGCATTTGTGTGTATATGTGCATTTACTTACATGTGCATGTGCAGAATATGTGTGCTAGTGTGTGCACATATGTGTACATAAATTTATATTTGTATGTGTGTGCACGTATGTGCATGTGTGTGCGGAACTCAATGCCTAACTTATACTCAATGTATTACAATAAGCTAAAAAGTATATGTTAAACAGTTTACCATGGTTGTTCTCCATGAAACTTAATACAAAGATAAACGTTATATAGTTATTTCGTGATATTGCAATAACCTCCTTTACCTTTCATATCTCTACTTCTTTTTTATATGATATGCGCTTCTTTAATCATTCGATTGTAATGTGGTTTAATGTCTTTTAGTGTTAACTTAACACATAACCGTCTTTTAGTGTTGACTTAACACATATCCTGGCATACTAGTATTAATACCCCAACTTCTTCCTCTTATGCACTTTCTGTCGTATGTTTTGTTAATAGAATATTGTCTGCCACATTTGATTTAGCACTATGTAGCGCAGCCTGGGTAAAAAATTAAATTAAATACAGTAAACACAACAGTACACAAATTCAAATACACAAATTCAACAGTAATCAACTTGTCTCTTGCTTTAATACAGCACATGATTTCTCTTTCTCAACTTAAACTAATAATTTACGTGCTGGTCCAAGCTTGTTTGCCAACATTAGCATCAAATTGTTTTCTTTCATATTTAGCAAAGCAAATCCATCATCTTCGTTTTCTGTACACAATACACAGAACTAGCCTAATAAAAAACAGTTCACAAAAAATACAAATACATGGAAATACAACAAACAATAACCTAGCAAAGAAATATAAACATATTTAAAAAACTAAGATACATTCATCCCCACATTTATAAGCATAAAATAAAACTGTCTATTACGCCTATGAAAAAACTGAGGTCACTTGTAGACTATGTTGATTGAGTGTGCAATACATTGGTGAATGAAAAAGTCCAACACAAAAAGCGTTTAAATGAAGATTAAAATATAGAGTTTCTTACTTTTCAAAAATGAAGTATTTATTATGATTAACAACAACAATAGTGTCAATTCAACAAAGTTGTTCATCATCCTTTAAACTGAGAAAAATCGCTGTATTTTTAGCATATTTATAACCGCTTTTTGTTGCACTGAGTGCTACAAGCAATTTGATCTCTTTTGGTATGACATTAGATTTTAATCTAAATTCTAGCTCTTGTACTGAATTGTTACAATTAATTTGGTCTAAAGTCATTTGATAACCTTTATTTACTATGTCTCCTTTATATAGGTAGGTACCAGTGTCAATAGATAACATTTGCATAAAAATCCATTGTTGATGATAGCTATTCCTTTTAGTAAATCTTTAAAATTAAAAAATCGCTAGTGCTTACCCAGCGAGCACGGGTATGTTCATTGTGCATACATTGTACGTCCAGAAATTTTGGGTGAAGAACCTTACTTGGCTTTTTATTTTTTATTTTCTTGACTTATGTAAAATGACTGACACAAATTAAAAATAAATAAAACAACTCATGTGGGATCAAAAGGATTTATTATGAAAAAAATCTTCCTCTTCAATAGCTTTACCACCACCACGACCACCACCATCTTTTTTGTCAGGAGCACGTTTCAGAATATTGTCAATAGAATGGTGCACTTCATGTATAGTATACTTCGTCATAGAATCTAAAATATAAAACTATTACATACTAACTTTTTAATACTTGACTTTTTTTTTCAACTTTTTGTTAATAAAAACATTAAAAAATGTGAAAATAATGTACCTATAATTACTCTTATGATGTTTGTTTTCTTGAAAGCTTTCTTGTGTTTCCCTCCATGTTGTAACAAGCCATCAACTTGTTCGTCATAAGCCTATTATAAAAATTTTGTTTTAACATAAAGTTTCTTTATGCATTTGGGTTAATTTGTGCTAAAACCTGTTTTTTTATTTTATTTAAAAAAAAATGATAAAATACTGCTATCGGTAAACTTTTTAAAAAAAATAATTTTACATAGACAAAATTTTAAAGAAGGTATTAACAACTAAGGTTTTAAAGAACAGTATTTAAAACTTACATTAATAGGATAGCTTTGACATTTGCATGAGATGAACTGCCACCAACCATTGTTAATTGTCTTTTCTTGAATCAATATATATATATATATATATATATATATATATATATATATATATATATATATTGATTCAATTTGTATATATACATGCATACATATATACATACATTATCACTTACTGGAAGCTGATATTTTACTACATCAAAAAGTTCATTATCAAACTTTTTAAATTCTTTAAAATCATCAAACTTTTTCACATGACATGAAGAATGTTCCGGTTCATAGTGTGCCCCAATCTTACACTGCTCTTCAAGAATTTTTGTGAGCAAATGAATTACTTTGTATTGGAACTCTAAAAATAAACATCAAATTGTCCTATAAATGTTTATTATATTAATATTTATCACATAAACATCATAAAAACTATCATTTCTGACAAATATTATCAGATTAAATCTAGAAATACTAAGGAAATATTAAAATCTTTGGCTATAACTGCATATCGGAAGAGTCTCTTTTAACTATTTTAACTATTCACAAGTGCTTGTCATAACAATATGTAATTTGTTTAAATATTTTATGTTCCTAACATTTTTATCTTTTCATATAAAATAGTAATTAAATAACGTTGAATACAAACAATTTAACAGTAAAACAATAAAATACTAACAACTTAATGGCTTATTTTTATATAATAGTTTACAATAAATCTTTTGTTTATTAGATTTTTTTCAAAAATGAAATAAAATTAAAAAATTAAAACTTACTAGCTTCAGGAAGAGGGAATCTTGATATGGAGATTTTTGGAGAGACTGTACACTTTGGTGGAGACTTTCTGTAGAATTGGAATTTTAGATAAAGTAGGTAATGTAAAGTTAGGACAAGAGCTTGAAGATGAAGGCATCAAAACTGCTTTTGTGGAGGTATTTGAAGCAAAAGATTTTATAGCTGGCTCAGTAGAACCTGAAGCAAGTTTTGAAATAGCAAGAGATTGTGAAGCATCAGGATTTTGTAACAGAAGTAATATGAGAAGCTTTTTTTTTTTACTAAATGCAGCTTCATAAACTCTATTAGATCCAGAACTTGCACCTTTAAATGTATGGGTAGATATATTAAAAGGAGATTGTGACCTAACTGTTTAAAGTAGGCTTTTTAGGACATGCAGCTAAATAAAGAAAAATTTATATAAATCTTAAATACATATATCTAAATAAATCTGTGTGCTTGTTATATATATAAACAAAGAAATTACAACTATGCATGTTTTTTTTTGTTTTTTTTTAAAACATCTTCGCTTCCAACAAGGCTGCAGGCAGCCACTAATTAAAGTTGGAAGTTACTGAAAGAAAAAATATGAAGATTGTAGAGCAAGATAACGATTGACAGACGACTTAAAGGATTGCAAATTATATGAATCAGGAAAACAAGATGAAGGAAGCGAATTCCAAAGAACTGATATTCGAGGAAAAAAACATTACAACGATGTGATTATGGTTGGAGGTTGGCTGCAAGAGCAGGTCCAACTATGTTTACAATGCGTTTTTGCACCTTGTCTAAAAGAGAAAGGGCATCATTAGAAGAACCGCCCCAGATGTGGCAACAGTATTCCATACAAGGCCGGATTTGAGATTTATAGAGATAGAGAATAGAATCTGAAGTAAGAAAGTGACGAGCTCGATAAAGAGATACAACCTTAGCAGATGCTAATTTTTCAACTGATTTGATATATGGTTTCCAAGAAAGATTGGAAGTAAGAGTTAATCCTCGAAGATGAAGAGAAGATAACTCATCGAGTACATAACTGTTTATAAATATAGGAAGATCTAAATTATTGCGATAACGATTAGCTGAAAAAAAAAGAGTTTTATCTGAATTAAAGTTCACCAGCCACTGTGAGCCCCATGCTGTAGCAGAAGTGAGATCCTTTTCAAGCTCAAATTCCCCCTCAAGCAATCAGAGGGTGTTGGTTTCTTATCACGACAAGAATAAATGGTAGTATCATCAGCAAACAATGCCACCTTAGATGTGAGAATATTTGGAAGATCGTTGATGTAAATTAAAAAGAGATAGAACCTTTCCAATTGTAGTATAAAAGTTGTCCATCGAGGATAACTTTTATACTACAATTGGAAAGAAAGGATTCAATAATCTTAAAAATGTTGCCGGATACACCATAAGAAGAAAGCTTATGGAGAAGACCAGCATGCTAAACTTTATCAAAAGCTTATGAAATGTCAAGAGCGATGGCCTTAACCTCTCTACCTTTATCTAATGCACAATAAAACCTATCGGTTATTACTGTTAGCAAATCAGCTGCAGAACGAGAAGATCGAAATCCATATTGATGGGCAGAAAGTAAGTTATTAGATTCAAGATGAGAAATTAAGTGTTTGTTAATTAAAGACTCAAAAACCTTGCTTATGATAGGAAAAAGACTAATGGAACGGTAGTTAGACGAATCAGATCGCTCTCAAGAATTTTTGAAGATAGGGATAACAGATGCCGCTTTCCAGCAGTCTGGAAAACAAGACTCTGATAAGCACTTGTTGAATAGTTTTGAGAGTATAGACGACAGCTCCGGAGAACACTTCTGCAAGACAATAACAGGTATGTTGTCTGGGCCACAAGCTGTAGGAGAGTCTAGGCAGAAAATCACTTTAGATACCGAAGCTGGAGTGATATTAAACTTCTAGGTTGCCGAGCAAACTCACTTGGTATACATCCATTATTACTCACCAATACTTGAGATACCTCTGAAATTTGAGCAGCAGATATTTTCCCACCTGGTCCTTTTTTCAGATAATTTAAGATTCGATGCATTACACCTAAACATACAAGATGCATGTAATCTAGTGTGAAAGAGTAAACACAATCAATTCCAATTCCAGTTAAAGGAGACATTGATCGTTGATGATTATTGTGATATCCAAACTGTTCCAAAGTAATTTTATCTTTCAATTGAAAATGTTCATCTTCATTAAATACCACTCTTCCTTCATGTGTTCCATGAATAATGCATCTTTAGCAGGAATGATAACAAGAATGAGGGACTATACACTTTAAAAAGGCTCTGAAAGTTGCATCACAAACAAGAGATTTAATCTCTATGCTTATCTGGTCTCGATTGAACATAATTCCAGTGTGCCTTAACTCATTCCATTTATTAACAAAATCTAACAAATATTCGTTAATATTGTCTGGTTTATGATCACCAGATAAGATAGCAATAATAAATATATCAGAATTATCAAAGCATGCAAGAATTGGCCACATCTGCATACTTGATTATTTAAAAAGAATTTCTCCATCAATTATTATTGACAACTTGATAATAATACTAACAACATTTTTTTCACTTAGAACACTTTTAATTCCTTTAAATATTCCATAATATGCATAATCCCCACCACATTTTCTTTCTACTGGTATTTTTCTTGGTGTTTTTAAAAGAGTTCAAATTTTGTTTTTTTATAAACATTCAGAAATTATATAATTGAAGTTTAGATGTTATTTTGGAACTTTTATTTAAAAAAATTTCAAGGAACGACGCACAGTGACTCAGGACGATCAAAAAACGGCAAAAATTAATCAAAATTTGACATAATTTTAAATAAATAATGTTATATATCAAAATAATATTTTTTGGGTCAAAGATTTCAAATTTGTTGAAAAAAAACTTTTTTACGCGCAGCTTTAACGCGTATAATGCGCGTATGCGCGCATTAAAGGTAACTATACGCGTACAAAATTTTTTTTCTTAAAGTTTTAGAATCTTCAAGACAAACACATTATCTTGATATGTTACTCAACTAGATATTAAAAAAAAAGGTTTTTAAAGAATGTTAATAGATAGAAAAAATATAATATAATAAAACTATATTTTGTTACATTTATTATATTATTTACATTACAATTAATTTAACAACTTCGTCTGGTAACGGTTTTCCTCGATAGCTCTTTTGCTTTCTAAAAGGTATGCTTGATACTTTTGATACAAACTCACTATAAGTTTAGCTGTTTCAGTGCAGTATAAATCTAGTTCATTGATATTAATAGGATATCCACAAGATATGGTTATGAGAATATTATGCAATTATATCACAATCAACTTTAGTAATTTCAGAAAAAACTTTTTTTAAATGCTCTTCTGGCAGTATTGTCGTCATTGGTATTTCCAGACCCAGTTTTAGGCATGTCAACATATAGGCTTAACCGTTCTCTGAAAAGTACCTGAATCTCTTTTTTTTTTAGACTACAGATAATTTTTCTCAATTTTTTTTGGCTTATATTTTTTAATTTCAATTTTATAACTCAAATGGAGAATAAATTCCAAGCATTTTATCCAGCAATGCAAAGCTGAAATTCCGAGCCCCAAGGCTGACTCATTCTCAGTTTTTGCTTTTAATAAATCAATATTGTTCATTTCGTTGGATTTAGTATCGCACACATTGCAGGATTGAGTGGATTTTGTCTCTGCAAGTGCCTTAACTACTTTATTATCAAACATTGTAAGATCAACTCTATAGCTGATATTAAAAGTCACCCTTCTTCCTGCAATATCAAAAACTTTGCAAAACGTCTTTAAGGTATTTATTTGATTTTTTAAATCTGATTCTTCTTCTCTTGATAAAATTGGACTCTCTTTTTTATATTGTAGATAAAGAGGTCTACAAAAGTGACAACTTGAAAGATTTCCATTTTTCCAAATTTCGACATCTTCTACTTTGAGCAATAGAGGCACAAAAGCTGTACTAAAAAGATTTTCTTTACTTTCAAGTTCTATAGTTGTGTTGCTTGTCTCGTAATTCTATTTATAAATACTTTGGCTTGATGCTCCATCAAAACCAATCTTTCCATATAAAACTCCAAATATTTCGTTACCTTGACCACAATTAGGCATATGAATCATTTCAGTTATTCTACTCACAGTGTGATCTAACATGCTTTGAAGAGTACACTTTGCAGAAATTTCAGAAAAGTGTATATTCTCAGGATAGCATTTTAATTTTTCTTCGAAAATATTGTGCAAGGTAGGATAAATACGCACATTGCCCTTTGTTAAGGCCGATGTCGGGCCTAGCTCGGGCCGAGCTAGTAACATCGGTTCAACATCGGCTACACTGTTTTCAAAAAAACAATATCGGCTGAACGTTGGTTATATGTCTGTTCGCCGACGAATAGCCTAACAGATTTTCAGCCGACGTTCAGCCGACGTTCAGCCGATTTGGTTCTGTTTTTTATTTCAATAATACAAAAAAATACAAATAATAAACCGAAAATGTTTCTTTTAAATTTTAAAAATGGCAGCATCTAAATATTAATACGCTAATTTAATAGTAGTAGTTTTCTACTGCTTTTCTACACGCGGATCAATACTCCACGCGGTCTTTCAAGCAAGGTCTGCAAGTAAATTAGAGCTGATAAATTTTTAGTTTCAACAGGAATTGATGTTGTTCATTGTATAATTTTATTATAAAATTAAAAATAAATGTTTGTTTGTTTGTTGTTGGTTGTTTGTAATTTTCTAATTTCTATAGCCTGTTCCTTTTCTTTAAATAAAATAAGACTGTTATTTGTGGACATGTAAGCGTATTTACATAAATTTATAATGCATATATTTCAGTATATTTCTCTGTATCTATATCTATATGTATATTTTCTTTTAGATTAAAAAATAAGGTATAGAAAATGATAAAATAGAAAATAGAGAAAAGCAAGAAATGCTGCTCAGCAAGCAGATAACTTACTTTCGAGAATTCAGTGTCAAGCAATGTTAATGTCTGTTAATTCCATTTTACTTTAGACATTTGAGAACAAAGCAATGTATGAATTTTTCTATTTATAGTAATATTATTTATATATTTATAGTAATATATTGAGTGATTTATAATATATTTATAATAATATTTAGATTAATAACAGTTTATAACAACAATTTATAAACAAACAGTTAATAAAATAAATGGTTTTAATTTTTCTTTATAATTTCAAACATAATTGTTCTTTTTTTTATAGTTTTTTTTTTAAACATCTTCGCTTCCAACAAGGCTGCAAGCAACCACTAATTAGAGTTGGAAGTTGTCTTTGTCATTACTTGATTAGTTTGCTTACTGTTGAAACATGGTTTTAATTTTGTAAATTTAATATGATGTTAAGTTTACTCTATTAATCATTAGTCAACAGTCAGAGAGAAGCCAGAACTTAATTAAGAAATGCTGAAAGTTTTAATCAAATGCTGGGATCTTTAAATCAAGGTAAAAATAATTTTGTTTTCTGGTAACATAATAAACCAGTTACTATTATCTATTGTGTGTTTTTTTACTTTTTTTAACATTCTGCTTCGAAAACATTTTCTTTCTCTCTTTCTCTTAGATTAGAGGGAGAATTAATAAAACTTATTACATATTTCTTAATATAACAATTGATAATGACCATTTATAAGAAATATCTTACAAGTTGGTTGCTATTTTCTGATATAATTGATAACAAATTAATAACTAGAATTGTCCCTTGATTGTTCAAATATTGTAGCAAATGAAATCCTTTTAGTTCAAGTATTTTAGTTAATAAAATATCTTATTAAGTTGTGGTGTTATTTTTACGTTGTATTGTCTATCCTTTACATAATATTTTCTTTTTTAATTATTCTGGAGACACAGTAATGTGTGCTTACAAATATCTTATGCTATGCGCTATTGTTACTGTGTTTTGTGTTGATAGAACTAGGCTGTTATAGCTATTTTTTTAATTATTTATATTTTCTGTAATATTATCCTAATTCTACTAACAATAAAATGCAAATAATACTTTTGTATTAAAAATTGTAATTTTTTTTTGCATTTCTTTTTTAAGGTATTTGTAGGCTTTACTTGACATTCCTTTACTGATACCTGCTGTGTTGTGACATATTTTAAAAAGAACTTAACTGATGTTAATGCAGTTTTTATGTCGTTAACTATAAGCAATGACATTGCTGATCAGGAGTCAAACTTAAGATGTTATTTATAGATAAATTTGTCTTTAATTTTTCATATCAAGTTATTGTGTTGTACCTCAATGAATGGCGAAGTTCTGAATGGTGAAATTTTGAAATAACGAAATTTTTAATGCATAGAAAAGTTGATACTTTTACTTTGTAAAATAATTTTGTTTGATAATATCAGTTAGTATTTATAAGTAATAATTTTTTTTTTCTTTATTTATAAATAGATGTTTAAATCAAAGTTTATATACCATTAATTTGATGGTATATAAATCAAGATTATTTATAACACTCTTAAATTTTAATGATTAAAATTAAAGAGTGTTAATAATAATCTTGATTTTATTAATACTATTAATATGAAGAATTTTTGTCAAAATAAATCTAAGTATATTGATAATGCAGACATGTAGTTAAAGTTAAAAAGTTTGGTGCACAGTGATTAATGAAGTACATAGAGTTCAGGTATTTATAAAATCTGATTTTTTAAATTTATTTTTAAAAAAATTTAATAATAAATTCTGTTAATAATTTATTTAGAGTTCGTCCTAATAAATGCACACCTTTGCAGCCGTTGAAAAACCTAACCAGTGGAACTGACTCTTGCACTCTTTGGAATGCTTTTACAGCTTTGTTTCTTTAACCGCTGAATGTTAAAAAAGTGAGCCACTATCTCCGATTTGTTCTCCACCATTAGTTCCAATGCATATATCTACCCCAGTTTCTTCTAAACAACATGTTGATAAAAACCAATCACAAATTTCACCTCCTAACATTTCAAATTTTTGTAAACCTTTGAAAGGCAAATTGTTCGCATCAGCTTCAGTTGGTCCAAAAAAAGCACGAGCAAATAGTAATTGCATTTAACAGGTGTTAAGCAATGCCAAGGATGCAAATGCTTATGACAGTGCACATTCTGATCCAAAATGCCAAAGTAACTGTTTATTTAATTTGTGATACATCTCTCTCTCTCTCTCTATTTATATATATATATATATATATATATATATATATATATATGTATATATATATATATATATGATATATATATATATATATAATATATATATTATATATATATATATATAATATATATATTTATATATATAATATGTATATATAAATTTTTATAGGGGCTGTTGAATACAAGAAATTTAATAATGCTATGGATACAAATGATTGTGACAGTGCACATCCTGATCCAAAATGCCAAAGTAACTTTTTATTTAATTAGTAAAAACATAATAAGGTATACTCTTCCGGCTAGAAATCTATATCGGCTGGAGGTGCATACGCTTCATTAATTGCACCATCAATAACTATGTCACCTTTAATAAAAGTTGTTCATCAGTAACCTAACTACTCTATGATTCATATGTCAAAATTTAATTTTATGCTATTTTTTAGATGCTGCACATGAATTACGAAGACCAATGCCCAGAAAACATCGGATGTTTAGCCAATCTAATTTATTTGATGATTCAACAGATTCAAATTAATTTATTTTAAAAATATATTTAATTTTGATTTATATGTGTATATTTTAATTGCCTAATCCTGTTTTCGTATCTTACATGGTAACGTTTATACATCGAAATTTAACTTAAGTTTAACTTTCAACTTACAAACAAATTTTTGACTAACTGATTTCAGTTGCTTACTTATGTCACTATTATAAAAAACAATTTCAAAATGTTATTACTTAAGTAATAAGTTTTAAAATTGATTTTTATAACAGAAAACAATGGAAAAATTCATACTTAGTAATAAAATTTTATATTACTAAAGTAATAATGTTTTTAAATTATTTTTTATAATAGGTAATATGTTAATTTTTTATTTATAAATAGTTATTAATAAAAATACCTAAGTTTAGGAATTGAAATATAAAAGGGAAGAGACAGGACTGCAAGGCGAAATTCTAAAGATCCTAAAGGTATAAGTATTTTGTGAAATGTTGTTTTAATTGTTATTCGAAGTCATTACTATTTTTTAAAATGCTTTATATAACAATGTCCGTATGTAGTTATGTAGGAATCCTTGGTATGAATATTTCCAATATTTTATGTAAATTCTTGATGGGTGCATTTAGCAATTAAGGATGCATTAGGTCAATTTATTTAGGTGCTTTTGAACGTGATAATTCAAAACAATTGTAAGTATTATATTTCTAAGTAAAACAATTTTTGTTAATAAAGTAATGTTTTTAAATTTTTTTTTTTATAATAGGTTATATGCTAATTTTTTATTTATAAATAGTTATTAATTTAGATGTAAAAAAACTTTGGGATTTGAATAAAAGAGAAGAGGCAGGGTTGCAAGGCGAATTTCTAAAGATCCTAAAGGTATAATTATTTTGTGAAATGTTGTTTCAATTGTTTATTTGAAATCATTATTATTTTTTAAAATGCTATATATAACAATATCCCTATGTATTTATGTATTTGTATTTAAGAATCCTTGGTAATAATATTTCCAATGTTTTCTATAAATTCTTGATGGGTGCATTTAGCCATTAAAGCTGCATAAAGTCAACTTATTTAGGTGTTTTGAATGTGATAATACGCTTTAAAAGCTTGTATTTTTTCCATAAGTAATAAAATTGGTAGTGCATATATAGTTTGTAATATATATATATATATATGTATATATATATATATATATATATAATATATATATATATATATATATATATATATATATATATATATACACATAGATATATATTTAATTGTTATAGGGGCTGTTGAATGCAATAAATTAAACAATGTTAAAGATATATTTTGAACGATGCACATCCTGATCCAAAAATCCCAAGTAACTTTTTAATTAATTAGAAATGTATTAATTTTTATATTAGAAATATAAAATAATTGCTTTGTTCTCTGAAATTGAAAGTAGAAACTACGTTGATTTCTACGTTTCTAAGTTGAAATCTACTTTGCGAATTATATTATTTTACTATAACACATATCAATAATACATTTACATATATTATTGATATGTGAAAATTTAATTTTTTAGATGCACACTGTGAATTGTCAGTAAACAAAAAATGTTGGAAGTTCACCCGATCAAATTTATTTGATGATTCAACTGATCCAGATTTATTTATTTAAATAGAATATATAATTTTATTTTATATTTGTGCTTTAAATATACTTCAGTTAGTTTATCCTTTTTTCCGTAGTTATCTTACATGATATATTAACTCTTACATTAAACTGATTTTGATATTATTCCAATTTATGTTTTTGTGTAAAGATTTGTTTACGATAGTTCATCGTCTGGTCGAGCATTTGTGGCTTTTTTTAATCCTCGGGCCTAGATCAGCTGCTGACATTAGACCGCCATCCTTCGTTTCCTTACTGAATCGCGTCGGGGCGAGATCGGCCAGCCGATGATATAAGCGGTATCGCGTCGGCTTAATATCGGTCAGCCTATGCATCGCGATAGTTTGGGGGGCTAGCCGATGTCGGACCGACATCGATCCGTACGGACAAAAACGATGGCGGTCCGATGTCGGCAGCCGAGCTCGGCCCGACATCGGCTTTAACACAGGGTGTGTTCAAAAGCTGAATTTTTGATCATTTGATATTGTTTATCGCTGAGATCAGTTTTCATTTTTTAACGCAAGAGCTTTCTCTACACTCATATTAATGGGAAAGCTTTTATCCAAAGTCTCTAAAACATTAGAAATATTGTTTTTTTTAATGGAGGCTTTTTTTTTTCTCCAGCAGCATTTGCACTTTTTGCAGAAGCTAAAAATAGAGCTTCAGGATGTTCTGTGGCTAGTTTTTTTATTTTTTTTTTCTTTTGCTTCGCTCTCCAAGAACACTTGATTGTTTGTGGGGCCTTCCAGAGCCAAAATGGCTATTTTTATTGCTCATAAGATTTTTTTGAAGCCAACGATTTTTATTTTGTATAAATGTATCATAATTTCGTCCACATTGTTTTAGTTTTTTCTTCACCTTTGAAATAAATATAACTAAAGCAACCTTTACTTTATTTAAGTTTGCTTTGCAAATTTCTTCAGTATTTTTTATTTCGTTAAGTAAATCCTTCCATAATCTTAATTTATCCACTCCTAATCTACGTATATTTGGGATAAGATCTAATCTTTTCATTGCTATTGTTTTTAAGAACCATCAATATAATAAAACTAATATATCAGAAACATTTTAAATTACATTATATATTCTTTTACTTTACACTATTTAAAATTTTATTTTGTTATGGCTTTAACAATTGCCACATTGTTACATCCTGTAAAAACACTATATTACTAAGTTAACTTTATATTACAGGAAATAATAATGTTGCTCAGTTAAGCTTTTTCAAACATGTTGTACTTAACGAATAATAAATCGTTCTTTAATATTGTCAATAAATATTTTAACAAACTTTTAAATAGTATATAGTGACAAAAGCACGTTTTTAAAACTATATTTAATATTTATGATTTAAAAACTATATTAGAGCAGGTAATACAAGTAAAAAATTAAAATTTAAGTTTCCCGCCATTTTCATTTGTTTGATTATAACAAATACTTTCAAAAATGGCGGAAAACAAGGTTTTTAAGTGTTTTACAACATTTGTATTTCTTTTATAACTTCCAATACCGCAGGAGACCGCAGTAATCCTTTTATATTTTAAAAGTGGAAATGTTAATTAACTAGAAAAAAAATATATATTTTTGGAACTCGGTGGAACATTTTTTTAGCTGATATATAAACCAAAAAAATACAATTACTTGCTGCCTTTTTTTAAAAAAAAGTCTTTAAACTTAAACAAAAAAATCAGACTTTTTTTTTCTTTTTAGTAAATTTGAAATATATAGAGCCAAAAGATTATCTTCAAAATAAATATAAACTTTTATTTAAATTAAAACTACTCTTTCTTAGTTAAATAAAAATCTTACATTTTTCAGATTTTTTTGAAAATAATAACAAATTTTTTCACTTCTTTTTTCTATAAAATACAAAATAAAACTTTTATTAAAAAATTATTTATACTTTTGAAATAAAAAATTATTGCAATTTAATATTATTTAAAAAAGGGCACTTAATTTAGAGAAAAGTTGGGAGGGGTTTATTACCATTTTTTTGTTGTTTTGAGTCACTGTGCGACGTTTGGACGTACAATACACGTACATTGTACGTACTTGTGCCCGCTGGGTAAATAGTGCATGTTTTCTTTCAAAACGCATACACCAATGATTTCGTAGTAGCCCAAACATAAGCAATTGATCTGGTAAATGCACAATCTTTGAAATAAAATATTCTTATAGATAAATCTGAGCAAAGTTTTTGTTGTACGTGACTGTTAAACATTTTAAAAAGTTTGCAGTATTTTCATTTGCCATTGATGACAAACAAAGCAATGTAATTTTAAGAAGAATAATGAAACTTATCCATTTAGGGTCATCTTCTGAATTATAGTCACCTATAATAAATGGCAATACAGCAATTAGAGTCAATGTGAATGAAGTGAAGGCAAAAAATAAACTATCTGGATGTAATTGCAAAAGCTCATGGTCTTTGACATATGAGCCATAAATAAATCAGTCATAGTAACTCCTTGATCTAACTTTCTGTTATTTTTATCAAATATAAATTCCATTTCTGGCAATTGTAAAAGCATTTGTAACTGGTTTACAAAAGGCACAAAATATATAAGAGCTTCTTTTTCTGAGTCACAAACACCAAAATTTACAGATTCAGGTTAATTATAACCAAGTTCTTTAGCAAAAATTGCTTCTTGCAAGTAAGTTGTGTGCGAGCCATAAAAAACTTTGGCATAAAACAACTTTGTAGCTAGTTATTTAGTTCACCTATTTCTGTTTCCAACCTTTGCTTTATACTTAAAATTTTATGATGCTATAGCTCTTTAGTTCGCAAAACAATGTCATTAAGGGCTGATGAAGTGAACCTGTGACGATATTTTAATTTAAACAACATGGCACCATCGAATTTTCTTTTGTTCAACTGTTTATCCCCACAATCATCTTCGATAATTTTTGGAGAGCAGAAACTTTCAATATCAATTTTTTCCATTTTGAGCACTGAAGCATGATTTCTTTTGCAGTAACTTTCAAAAAAAAAAGATTTTTAAACAAAGTACCGAAAACATTACATTATAGTTGAAAATTTGTTGCATCTCGGTGACGCCTTATCATATGCGTAAGTAACTGCTGACGTGTGTAGGCAAAATAAGGGTGCATACTGCAATGATGCATCATTATTGTTTTCATGGCAACTAAAATAGTTAAAAATAAAGTTAATTTAAATCACACCATAAAAAGTCTGAATAACAGCTTCAGAAAAACCATAGTGCTGAAGCCACAATTTTAAATCATCGACTGTATCATTTTCCTTAAGGTAATTTTTATCTACATCCATCTATAATATACAAAATTAAACTAACCAATAAAAAAAAATAATAATTTAGCTATACAAAATTCAAGACTATCTCTTATTATCTCTATAATCAAACATATGCATATGTCTGATATATCATAGAAATATATTAAAAAATAGTTTTCCCGCCGTAAAAAATACTCGCGAAGGCGAAACTATGCGTTATATGTTACAAAAATATTTTGCATAAATTATCTATTTATAAACGTGTTTAGTTTCTATACACAAATTTAGTTACAAAATATTTTTCAACAAATTTATGTTAAAATCTAATGTCTATTCATATGTTGCGAATATTATTTAAATTCATAAAAACTTATTTTTTTGAATTTAAATAGTATTCGTAAGAAAAGTATTTAGTTCCATCTAGCTTTAAAAATACATCTCATCGTTTATTTGATTTAAAATTAAATAAAAATATAGCAATACTGCTTATAACGCTAGAAATTCTAAAAAGTCAAAATTTTCGAAATGTGACCCTGCCTTTTTTTTATGTTGAATTTCATTTGTTGCATGTTCAAGAGCACAATTTATCTAAAACTTTTATTTTTTTAAGTTGTTAAATATGCATTACAAATAATTTTGTTTAACAAATATTAAACAAAAAATGTTGCACTTACAAATATTCTTAACTTGTAATTTTGATAAGTATGTTTATGCTTCGTATAATATGTGATTTTTTTTGTTATATAATGTGATTATTTGCGTCATGTTAGTTTATATTTGTTAAAGTTTGTATGTTTATACTGCATTGTTTCCATGTTTGTGGAAAAAAGGTGGTGTTTCTTGGCAACATTTAGAGCAAGATTGAAATTCGAGCCTGCCAAATTTTATTACTAAGTTGTGGTGTTACTTGACAGCATTAAGTACCAATCAATGTTAAAACTTGTGTTCTTACTTCCCAGTGTTTAGTGCCAAGCGGTTTCCTGATCTTTTTTTTTTTTTATGTTGTTCCCAAAGTCAAGTATACCACTACTTTCAAGAAGTAAACTTTATTGAAATTAAAACCGTCTCTGAACTCTTTAACTTTGAAAAACGAACCTTGCAAAACAAGACCGCTAGGTGGAAAAACGTTACGCGCGGTGCTTGGTTGTGTCCGGGGCATATAGGTTGCCCTGTCGTAGGAGAGTCGTTCGATAGCCCTCTATGGAAAGTTTTTTAAACTCTAAAATAAGTTTTTTGTAGTAAATAAGTTTCGTAGTAACAAACTTGGACCTTAGTGAGTAAATGTCACGAAGGAGCTCATCTTTTGAGTCTTTTGTCGGTAAAACACCAATATATTCTGCTCCCCTCCATGCGAAACCATTTCGGGACACTGATTTTCAAATATTTTGGACACACACAGTATTGTCTTAATATTTTGTGTATAAGTTTAGCATAGCCAACAATTTTTGATACTTCAAATATGACACTTGCAAGCACCTTTAAATGTGTTCATGTTTATGTCAAAGTATAATATTTGGCGAAATATGACTGTAATTGGAGTTTGAGAACAAAAATAACCAAATCAAAATTGCACCCTCAACTTTGATGTAAGGAGAATGAGTTATTAAAATATGTATTTTTCAGCATAAGTTGAAACATAAGTTCATCATCAGATTTTAAATTTAATTTATTGGAAGCAACAAAAAATTGGAAAAAGTGGACCAGATTTAAACAAAACCATTAAATCTGATATAATTATTTATTATGAAAAATAAAAAATAAATCTCTCCTCCAGCACTTTTTAAACTTTTACACCTCTTCTCGCAAATTTTTTTAAGACCATCCCTATTAATTGAACATGACAACAATTTTGAAAAGATCATGTCCAGTTGACTCGCTGGACATGATCTTTTCGTTGTATGATTTGTATAGTTTGTTTGAATTATTATCATCAGATGAAATAATTGTGTACTGTATACTAACTTGTCACTTAAATTAAAAAAGCTTAATAAATCTTATTAAATAACAACTTTATATAATCATTCTGAAAGCTAATGTTTGTCTAAATAATTAAGTAACTGAAATCTAACTAGTAATAGCAAAATACAAACAAATAAAAATAATACGTGTATCAAAAATATATTTACATTTTATAAAAACTTTAGTATACCCCAAATACTTTAGGCAACAGACTTATTTATTAAATGCCTAGAGTTACCATAAAGGTACCATAGACTTACCATAAAGATACCATAGACTTACCATAAAGATACCATAGACTTACCATAAAGATACCATAGACTTACCAAAAAGATACCATAGACTTACCATAAAGATACCATAGACTTACCAAAAAGATACTATAGACTTACCATAAAGATACCATAGACTTACCAAAAAGATACCATAGACTTACCATAAAGATACCATAGACTTACGTCTTTCACTCTAAACTAGCTTTTCTTTTCTTCCGGTAAAATTGCATCGACAGTTGTGCTGTCAAAATTTCTTTTGATAATTTCCCCAGACAGCTCTTTAGGCTACTCCCACAAGAAGATCTCGAGAATGGTATCATTGAAATAGGAATTGAACATTCAATATTTACAGCTTATCTTGAAAAAAAGCTTCTACGCAAAAATGTTTTCTCCTGTATTGGTTGTCTCTAATTACTAGAAATCGATATACTAATAATTTTAGTGAAAGTACTATTCGTGTTTTTGAAGATGTCGTTTTAAAATGAACTCGAGCCTACAATTTGGTAGCTCTCATTGATTTACTGCATTCAAGAACTATTTTTGCGAGAGGTTGTTGAATTTTGCTTATAATCGAAAACATACTTCAAGATTATATGAAAATATGAAAGTATTTGCAAGCTTACAAGAACTTTTATATTCAACATGTTAAAAAGGTTAATGACTTTGTTAATAAAGTCCCAAGCACTAATGGTAAAAAAATGTATGTAAAAAATTCATTATTGGGGGTTTTTTATAATGGAGTTACCGGTAACTCCATTATAATAAACCGCCAATACCGAATTCGCAAACCTCCGGTATGTATAAACTTAAACTTTTTAACTAGTCCGCAGGCAATTTGAAGGCAATGCTTCACAAGGTATGTATTTATCTGTAAAATACTTTGCTAGTAAAAGATGGTTTTCATTTAACAATATGAACAGAAGAGTTTACATGCAGAAGCAATTTGAAGTTTGAACTTTGTAAGGTGAATAAAAATTCGAGAAAAGTTAAGTGATTATGTGGTTCAAAACCGATGTATTTGGGATGTATTTGGGTTTGTTTCACCTTTTTATAGGTAATTAAATTACAGATTTTGAAGACCTTGTGTGGTTATTGTATTTATAACTAAAAAAAATTGTTGAGATTGTATATGTTTGCCCAAAATTGATAATCAACATATTGCTTATCTGCAGGTTTCAATAAAGGATCATTTGTCTTCTCGAAGAGAATTGTTCTCTTTTAAGAAACTATTACCAAAATGTCATTATTAGTCCAACTCTCCACAGCTGACTTTACGTTACGTGCCTCCGAAGCGGGTATCCACTTTGAGGTTTGAACAAAAGCATTCTTACTTTAAAAAATGTGCCAGAAATTTTAACAACTACAAGCGTGTATGTAAAACCTTAACAAAGATGCATCAATTATTGCAATCATACAATACTTCAAGCATATCAAGTTCTACAATTTATGCAGTCAATTCATTTTTATTCAATGTTACAAATTTTAGTTCTACAATTTTTGAGGCAATTATAACTACATGTGGACAACTGCCGGATACATTTTCTACCCATATTGCCGATCAAGGCGATTACATCACAAAAAAGAATTATTCTTGATTTTTGACTTTACGAAGAATGATGAACTTCCAAGTTTTGAAGGAATTTCGTTTCTTTTTTTTGATACTCGTGGAATTGGGTATGCTCTTGTTAATGAGAAGAACACACAATAAGTGCATGAGCTAGGATTATGGAGAAAATAACGAGATTCAATGTATAATGCTTGCTTCTTTAATAGAGTACCTTTCACTACCATTTTACAAGCACTGCAATCGTTCTTTTATTTCCCTAAAGCACTCTGTGTCATGCTCACCAAATAACTTCAGATATTACATAAATAATTTTTTTTAATACATTTTTTAATACATTAAATAATTTGCTCATCAAATAACTACAGATATTACATAAATAATTTTAAAAAGTTGTATATACTATTTGGCAGTATCGTAATAAAAGATTTTATTTGTAAACTATTTTATTTGTAGTATTTGGCATACGCGTGGATTTTTTTTCTCAAATAATATTTAAAGAACAAGTCGTAAGAACCAAATAAAAATAATATTTAAAGAACAAGTCGTAAGAACCAAATAAAAATAATATTTAAAGAACAAGTCGTAAGAACCAAATAAAAATAATATTTAAAGAACAAGTCGTAAGAACCAAATAAAAATAATATTTAAAGAACAAGTCGTAAGAACCAAATAAAAATAATATTTAAAGAACAAGTCGTAAGAACCAAATAAAAATAATATTTAAAGAACAAGTCGTAAGAACCAAATAAAAATAATATTTAAAGAACAAGTCGTAAGAACCAAATAAAAATAATATTTAAAGAACAAGTCGTAAGAACCAAATAAAAATAATATTTAAAGAACAAGTCGTAAGAACTAAATAAAAATAATATTTAAAGAACAAGTCGTAAGAACCAAATAAAAATAATATTTAAAGAACAAGTCGTAAGAACCAAATAAAAATAATATTTAAAGAACAAGTCGTAAGAACCAAATAAAAATAATATTTAAAGAACAAGTCGTAAGAACCAAATAAAAATAATATTTAAAGAACAAGTCGTAAGAACCAAATAAAAATAATATTTAAAGAACAAGTCGTAAGAACCAAATAAAAATAATATTTAAAGAACAAGTCGTTAGAACCAAATAAAAATAAGTAGTAGAGATTATTATAAAAACATTTTTTATAAACTCCGTTTTTTATGAATTTTGCGGCCACCTTGTATAATTTAAAATGAAAGCAAGCATAATTCTTTCCTATACAGTAATTATTATACCGGGTTAAAGTTATATTTACAACACTGCCAACTTTAAAAATAGTTTTATGTATTAACAAATCCAAATAATTACCAAATAGCAACCCGGGTATAAGCGTACGTGTTTAAGCAGTGACGTTTATATTGGAGAAACAAAAAAGAAAGTTATACAAAGAAGTATTGAGCATCAGGTAAACAGCATGAAAGGCAATTGGCATGCTTCCAGAGCCAAAAACACTGCTAGGACTGTCACGGTATACTTATTTGGATACACCCCAAAACAATCGCACTTAATTCAAACAACCATAAAAGGAAAATAAGAGATTCCATTGAGATTATTTATTTCCAAAGGAATTACAAGGCAAGGCACTTCCACCGCTTTTGAACGAGGACAACGGTGTTAAAATTGCGTCAAACAGCTGGAGACCCCTATTTAGAAAAATCATCGAAATTTTAAAATTGTTTTCACATTACTTCAGCTCATCTTTATAATATCGTTTTAACGGTTTTTTACAAACGTTTTTTGTGATACTGTTATTGTATTTTGTTACTTACTATAATATATATGATATTCTTACTATTCTAAAACTTACTATAATATATATGATATTCCTAATATATACACATGATATATATGATCTCTTTTTTTTAGATAATGGACGCTATTAAAAGAAATATTTTAAGAACACTGCCGAATATTGACGGATGTATTTTGTACCAGTTTGTGAAAAATTTATGGGAAATAGGTGTTGAAAATGAAACAGATCTCTACCCGGTTAAAGTTGAGGGTTTGTTCATGCTAAAACCCATTCAACAACTCAAACTCCTTAAATCTCGGACAAAAGAAAGCTCTGGTATTAAAGATTCATAATATGTATAAAAAGTAAATATCATTTTAATTATCATATACATTTATATACTTTTATTAATAATATTATTAAAATTTTTTGCAGAGCATTCTCAAAATCCTATAGGTTTTATTGTGGCCACACAATCCAGCGTGCAAATGATGCCCACAGATGAAGTAAAAAATAACTCAACTAATTTTAGTTATTAAAAAAAGCTGTTAATAAAAAATAGTAAGTGAAAAAGTATTTAATTGCTTTATGTTAAATATAGTTTAATTTTTGTCTAGTATTGAAGATTAAACATGTAAGTGCTGCTGATTGGTATTTGACATTTATTTTACATTGACCCAAAATGTCTAAAAAGACACAATATATATTTGCAGCTGGAAAAAAATATTCAACAGCGCATCGGTATGCAATTATAAGGATTGTTATGAAAGATGTACTTGCTGATTTCCCAAAGCCATTAAAAAACCATTTAGATGCAAATGTTCCTTCTATAGTTGCCAAATATCCTAAATCGTTTAAAGATGAATATGGTACCACAATGATTGGTAACGGATTGACATGTAACTTCAATATTTGATAGTAAGAAAAATATGTTTAGGAGACAATAAATCAAACAGAATTGGCGCCAGAACCCAACTCTGCTTTTCTATATGTTTACGGTATGTTGAACTATAAGTTCTAATATGTTTTATGTTTTTGAAAATAATTTAAAAAAAAAGTAAGAACTTTATTTTTCTTTATATATACTTAACTGGATTTTTGTTCGGTCAACTTCTTTTTTTAGAAAATTCGTTATTTACAGCAAATTGATTTATGCTGGTAATTGATTGCATTGTTGTGGTTAACGGAATGATTAACTTCGTCGAGCCGTTTTCTTGTTTGTTTTCGAGTTTTTATATTTTCAATAAACCATATTCAAAAGAAGCTTCATCAATATTAGAATTTCAACGGTATATTATGTTTATATTTTGTTTAATTAAGTTTATTTATTTGTCAAAGGTTTATATTGTATTTGATTTTAATGGCATTTCTTATTTATTAATGAGAATGTTTTCAAATGTTAAATGCTTATAGATATATTATTGACAGTTTTAGTGCATTTTTCGGCATCAATCCTGAAAAAGGGAGCCAATTAAAGCGAACGAAGAAGACTCCAGTAATAAGCAAACCATGTCAATACTGCAGAAGTTTGCGAAATTTAATAATATTTAAACTTATCACATTGTTAAAATCCTTTATATAACTTTGAAAAACAACTTTTATGTAGTTTTTTAGTATTTATTTGTAAATTTTTGAAAGTTTTACAATAATATATTTTGTGTTACTTTTGAATTTAATACGTTCTCAAACGTAAATATAAATATGTGTATATAACGTAAAGCTGAAAAGCTTTTTAAAAATATGATGTGTTTTTGTTGCCATTAGCATACAAACAAGCATTTATGTTGATAGGTATTTATAATTGAAAATACATAGAAATTCCATAGACAATAAATCCATAGTTTATGTAACTAAGAACAAGATTGTAATAGAGTTTAGTTAAATTTTTTTTTATCTAAATGAGCTCGCTCTAATAAAAGATTCCGATACTTTTTAAAATACTTGAGCAGACTTAGTCAATATACTATTTCCAGGAGATATTCTCATTAAGAAAAATACTTTCAGATTTTCAGCGACAAAATCTCTTTTTATTTCTATTCATTGAGAGAATGAATGGCTTGTGAATGGAAAAAGTTATTTTTGAAAAGAAATTATTTTTTTGCTTAAATTTATAATTAACTTCTTACATTTAACTAAAAGATACTTTTTGAAGTTCTTTCATTGAAGTTCATTCATACCTTTCGAAGTTCTTCATGACTATATATAGATTATATATATATATATATGTATATATATATATATATATATATATATATATATATATATATATATATATATATATATACATATATATATATATGTGTGTGTGTGTGTATATATATATATATATTTTTTTTTTTTTCTTTTTTTTTTTTCGGAAGTTTTTTTTTACATTTGACGTAATATATATAAATCACATATTTTTTCAAATACAAACAAGGCTTCTAAAAGAAGATCAAATGATCTTATCGTCAGAAGCCTTTTACAAAACAGAGTACATAAAGTATTATAAAAACGCCTTTTTACAATAAGAGAACGTAAAAAATTAACATAAAAATATTAAAATAGTACTTAGATAAATAGAAACAAATTGTCAACAAGTATAAAACAAAGATTGAACATACATTTCAAAATTATTATATATCATAAGACAAATTAAAAATATTCTAAGATATTTTCAATAGAGAGAATGAGATCTTTTAATTTAATTTTAAAAACAGAATAAGTTAGGGGTAAGCCGAAGTTAGGCAAAATAATTTTGTTCCAGAGATGAGCTGCACGATAAGTGATACAGAGTGGTTTATTTAAATAGTTATTATTCCTCATGTTAAACTTGCTTAAAGGTTTCAAAATAAAAAGGTCTTAAAAAATTAAAGGAGATAAATCATACTTCCACATATAAACAAAAGATAAATTTTTATATACGTTTCGTTTATAAACATTGAGGATTTTCATTTGATTGAAAAATATTGAGGAATTTGAGAACCGATCCGCAAAATTAATTACACGGATCGCATGTTTCTGACGGCGATGGAGACATTGTAACTTGCTTTGATCAGTACTACCCCAGGCAATAATTCCATAACTTATATAACTATGAATAAAAGAATAATAAAGTTTAGTTAAATTATTTTTATCTAAATGAGTGGGCACCTTATATAGAATTCCAATACTTTTTGAAGCTTTCGAGCAGACATAGTTAATATGATGTTTCCATGTGATGTTCTCGTCAATGAAAACCCCCAGGTATTTAGTTACAGAATCTCTTTTTATTTCATTATGGTCAATAGAAATTTTTGGTAATTGGGGTAGAGAACGTTTTTTGGAGAGCGGGTGGAAAAAAATCCATTTTGTTTTGTTTACATTTAATGTTAATTTGTTACTTTTAAACCATTTAGATATGTTTTGAAGTTCTTTGTTCATAACGGAGAATAGTAGGTAGATGTCACTGTTAGATAGAAATAAGTTTATGTCATCAGCAAACATAATACTTAGAAGATTTGATGCTTTATGCAAGTCGTTGATATATATTAAGAACAAAAGAGGGCCTAAGATGGAACCTTGCGGAACACCACAGGAAACATGTTAAAACTGTGTATGATTAAGATCATTACAAGAAACAAATTGTTTTCTGTTGGATAAATAACTTTGAAACCATTTACTAACTCTTTCATTTATTCCGTAATAGTTAAGTTTATAAAGTAAAATATCATGATCCACAGTATCAAATGCTTTTGAAAGATCGATAAAAATTCCCAATGTAAATTGAGATTTTTCAAAAGAATTGGAAATCTCACGTACCAACTGAATAATTGCATGCTCGGTTGAGTTATTCTTCTTAAAGCCAAACTGATTGTTGTATAATCAATAATTAATTATTAAAATAATTAAATACTCTATTGAACATGATTCTTTCTAGTATTTTTGAAAATATAGACAAGATAGAAATAGGCCGGTAATTACTAATGTCAGATTTGTCACCACCTTTAAATAGTGGAATAACTTTAGCAATTTCAATTGATCAGGAAAGACTCCTTGTTCGATTGATGATTTAAAGACTTTAAAAAGAATATATTTTAATTGTTCAAAGCAATCTAAAATTATGTTACCATTGATTTCGTCCTGTCTAACTGCTTTATTTTTTTTTAGTGTTTTAAAGGCTTTTTCGAACTCATCAAATAGTAACTCTTTAGGTAACTCATCCGAGTGAATGCAATTATCCATTGGTACTAGAAAATCTTTAAATGATGTTTCAGTGTTAGGAATTAATTTAGATAGTTTAGGGCCAATTTCAACAAAGAATTTGTTAAATTCGTGAGCTATTGTTTGAGAATTAATTATATTATTGTTATCTACTTTGATCATGTGTGGCAGGGAACCTGAGCACGGTTTTGATTTACCGATAATTTCTTTTATTATTTCCCAGGAGCGTTTACAAGTATTTTTGGCTTTATTGAGAATTTTAGAATAGTAATGTTTTTTTAAGTTTTTTCGAACTTTTTCAAAAAGATTTTTGTAGTCTTTGTATATTTTCTCATTGGCGAATGATTTGTTTTTTAGATATTTTATGGATAATTTCTGCTTAACTTTTGATCATTTTTTTAAACCTTTGGTAATCCAGGGAGAATTGATGTTTTTTTGATTTAATGTTTTTTCATGTAAAGGAAAATTGGCATCATAAACTGAGTAAAATGTATTAAAAAAATCATCGTAAATTTTGTTTGCGTTATCACTAAAGTCGATGTTCTTCCAATGAAGTAATGATAATTGTGTTTTAAATTGCTCAACATTTTTTTGGTTAAAGTTGCGTAATTTAACTTTTATGTTAGTTTTGGTCATAATTTTAGAGTTGTTTATGATAAAAAAGATAGGGAAATGGTCAGATATGTCTGTTTTTAAAATACCTTTATTTAAGTCACTGTTAAAAATATCAGTTGTTAGAATGTTATCAATTAGAGTAGCCGATTTAAGAGTTACTCTGGTAGGGCGATTTATTAAAGGAATGGCTCCCATTTCAAAAATAGAATCATAAAAATTTTTAACTTTAATGTCCGTAAAGTAATGGAAGCAATTCATATTGAAATCCCCTACAATAAAATTCTTTTTTTTTCAATTTTTGAAAATGACCAACTGAGGGGTCCATTTTGCATTTTTTGCTACCCTGAGCACCAATCGATATAAAAAATTATAGAGCCTATTGAAAAATATCAAAAAATTGCAACTTTTTGGTCAATTTTTAGATTTTCATAAAATAGGTCTTTTTCGTGTACATTTTCTATGCATTAGTATAGGTTCAAAATGGAAAAGCAATAAGTAACGATGGCTTTTTTTGCATGAAAAACTAAAAATTAAAACCACTCTACTGATCATGCAATTCTTCATCTTATTCAGATTATTTTTCAAAGTTTTGACAAAAACAAGTTCACTTTAGGTGTTTTCATAGATCTTAGTAAGGCGTTCGACACTGTTGATCATAGCATTTTAATTAAAAAATTAGAAAACTACGGAATCAAAAATATAAACATAGCTTGGTTTAAAAGCTACCTATCTAATAGAAAACAATATATTTCATTCGGGAATGAAAAAACTAACAATATGTCAATTACTTGCGGCGTTCCTCAAGGATCTATATTAGGACCTTTTTTATTTTTTAATCTATATTAATGATTTAATCTAAGCTTCTAATATTTTAGATTCTATTTTATTTGCTGATGACACAAATTTATTTTATTCTCACAGTGATATAACAACATTATTTAAAACGGTCAACATTGAACTTCTAAAACTAACCGAATGGTTAAATATGAATTAATTTAACTAAAACTAATTATACTATTTTTCTTCGCCTCCATAAAAAAGATAAAATCCCTCTTGCACTTCCAAAACTTACTATTGGAGAATACATCGTAAAAAGGGAATGTTCAATGAAATTTCTAGGTGTAATTCTAGATGAAAACATAAATTGGAAAGACCACATAAACATGATTGAAAATAAAATTTCTAAAAATATCGGCTTACTCTATAAAGCAAAACCATACTTAGATCAATCATGTTTGAAATACATATATTACTCATTTATTCATTCCTATCTGAATTATGCAAACATTGCCTGGTGCAGCACCAAAAAGTCAAAGACAAAAAAGCTATTTAACAAACAAAAACATGCAATTAGATTATTATCAAATGCACACCGCTTCTCACATTCTGGACCATTGTTCAACAATCTAGAAATATCAAACTTGTACCAAATAAATATATATCATCTGCTAATTTTTATGTATAAAACTAATAATAATACAATACCAAATATCTTCAAACCATTATTTAATAAAATTCAACACAAATACATGACTAAATATTCAAGTAACAACTTTGTACAACCCAAAACTTTATATGAGTCAACCAAGTTTGCTATAACTATTAGAGGACCTAATGTATGGAATAAGATAATTAGTAATGATATTAAAACACTTACAAATCTTGAACAGTTTAAACAAAAGCTAAAACTATTACTTTTAAATAATGAAAAAACAGATAATTTTTTTTAAATCTATCTATAAAAATTTTATATTTGAAAATTATCTATTAGTGCATGCTTTGTTTGTCTGAAAAGGTCTAAATTCTTTAATTATATACATTATATTCAATTATATATATATACATATATATATATATATATGTATATATATATATATATATATATATATATATATATATATATATATATATATATATATATATATATATATATATATATATATATATATATATGTATATATATATATATATATACATATATATATATATATATATATATATATATATATATATATATATATATATATATATATATATATACATATACATATATATATACATACATATATATATATATATACACATATACATATATCTATATATACACATACATACACACACATATATACATATACACACACATACACATATACACACATATATACATATACACACACATATATACATATACACACACATACACACATATACACTCATATATATATATATATATATATATATACATATACACACACATACACATACATACTTTTTCATAATATGTATATATAGTGTCTTCTGATTATAAATTAACCTTTATGTTTTCATTTTCTTTTTATGCTGTTGGTTTTGGTTTTCTTAAATGATTTATTAAAATTTTACTTTAATGAATAACTTTGAAATTTGAATATATATAGCATTGCATGACTGTAAGTTAATCTTCATGTTATTGAGAATAAACTACTTCTTTAACTTTTAGTAAACACAACTTTTAAGAACTTTAACTATTTTGCATTTTGTATAAACTTCTTTGAAGCATTTTGCTTTTTTCTCTCATTTTTAATTTTTAATTTTAGTTACAATGTATTTATATAAATGACTAGAAAAAACAAAGGACTTGGTGATAAGGCAAATCTGTCTTCTTCTCGTCCTTGCCATTTTTATATATATTATAAAACACGGAACTTGTAAATATTTGTAGGGCTAAATAAAAGAAGAAGAAAAAAAAAAAAAAAAAAAATGCCATGTAACATTATTTTTGGTATCAGAACAAAAATATTTTTGTTGACTTCTACGATAAATTTTGCGAGCAGCCGTGGCGCAGTGTTAGCGCACTAGCGTTAGAAACAAAGGATCCGTGGTTCAAACCCCGCATTTTAACAAGTTTTGTTACAATGGTTTGGATAGAGGCGTAAACCTCTAATTAAATGCTCATCCGCGGTGCTCAGTGATAAGACCGTTAGGACTTCTTGGGGTTTCTTAATCAAACTTATAAAAAATTTATGTTTTATAAGTCTGCAATCTTTAAACTTGGTAATAAACCAAAAAAAAAGTTTTAAAGAAAATTTTGGGATTGGGATCACCTAAATACAACACCGGTAAATTTATAATTTTTGAAAACAAATATTATTTGTTTATTTGAAATTAATTTATTTGAAATAATAAAAGTATTTTTGTTTAAATACTTAATGCGCTAATCCAGTAAATAAGACTTTCTTAAAAAAAAAAATGGTAAAATCGCATTACATATGAGGAGTACAAGGGAAAAAACAACATAGTCGCATTTAAAAAGTTTTAAAAAAGTATTTATGAATCATTTATTAAAGTCTTTGTATACAGTTAGGAAAAAAAAAATTTAATAAAAGTTACAAATATTTTATAAAAAATGTAAATTCCAGATAAACAAATAAAGAAATAATTTTTTCGTATTTCCTTTTATACTTTATATGAAAACTTTTATAGAGTAAAGGCGGGTCAAACCGATCATACTAGTTTTATTAAAAATTTTCGATCACTGATCGAAAAATTTAAATAAAACCGGAACTGATAGGAATATTTAAAAAATAAAAACACCAGAAGAAAGAGAATCATCTCCTCTATTCAAATGTGTCAAAATAAAATCCTAGTCGTTTTTCAGTCATTTTATTTTTATAAAAGTTTAAAAGAAAGTCGTAAAAATTTCCTTTTTTTCTTTGCTATCGTAATAATTCGAGAACCATAATTCGTTTAAAAATAATTTTACCTCTATCTTGTCAAAAATTTAATTTTAATACCGATTACATTATTTTTTTCGTTTTTTAGTTAAAAATTAGATAAAAAAGTAAGAAAAATTAACATTAAATTATTTCTGGTAAAACCGATCATTCGCATATTTACTTAAAATTCCTTTATTAAGTAGTATGGGAATTTTTAAATTAGGTACCTAGGTGAATTAAATTATTGGATTTTCTCATGTGTTAATTCCGGGATCTTCCTATATAAAGTTATTTTACAAAAATGACTCAATGATATTTATCAATTATTGTTTAAGTTCCTATGTGATTGTGGTTATGGTTTAACACGAAATGGTGTATGTGGTTACCTTCTTCGTACAAATTAATCAGGCCTATTTAAAAACGGCAGGCCTGGCAAAGACTGGTTTTATGCATTTATAAACCGATGGTCTAAAGAACTTTCCCCAAGAAAAACTCACACTTTAGCATCTGCCAGAGCCGCTTCTTGTATGCAAGAAGTAATTGATAATTATTTTGAAGTTGTCACTAAGCAATATCAATTGTCTGGGATAACTTCTACCTGTCACATTTGGAATTGCGATAAAACGGGTTTATGTGGTGATCAAGGCAAAGCAACTCTATTATTTTGAAAAGGTGCAAAGCGTTTCTTTGAAACTCACTGGTAACAATGAAAAAATCTATTATACAGTGAACAATTGCTGTAATGCTAATAGATACTTTACACCACCCTTCGTGGTATACAAAGCAAAACGAAACTTTAGAGCTTAGTGGGCTTTAGGTGGTCCGACTGGCACTAAATATTCAATTTCTAAATCTGGTTGGATGAAGCATGACACATTAATTGAATGGTTGAAGGAAGTGTATATACCGGAATGTCAAGTTTTTAGTGTTACTCATATTTTACATCTTGATGGACATACGTCTCACGTCAGATTAGCAGCTGTATTGCTATGTCGGGAAAACAATATAATTTTGATTTGTCTACCAGCCCACTCATCTCACATTCTTCAGCCACTGGACAGAGGTGTCTATTGCCATGTTAGCAAGTGTGGAAGGCAGTTCTTACCAAATATTACAAAGACACAAAATGCAAAAACTTTCCACTTAACAAAAACAAAATCAATCAACAGGCATTAGCTATCTCTGAAACGTTTAATCAACCGACGTCTTCAACGCCATTGCGAACAATAAAGTCTTTAGCATTATCTTCTGAACCAGCAACAGCAGCATCGAGGTTCGACAAGTACAGAACACTACATGAGAGAATGAAAATCGATATGGCAAATGAGCTAAAGAGTTTTTTTCAAGAAAAAAATCAGTCTTATGTAAAAAAATTCAGGCAACCTAATATTCCAAAAATTGCTGGCCAATGTATTACAGAACACGGTGTTGCAGGTTATCTCAAAAAAAAAAAAAGAAGTTAAGCAACTCAAATTAGCTGAAAAACAAGATAAAAAGCGTAAAACCATCTACAAACTCATAATGCCATTGCCAAACCCTGCAGAAAAAGAAGTAACTTAAAATATAGAACCGATTACAACACCTTCAGCCAAAAGAAGAAAAGTTATTAAATGCAGAAAGTGTAAAAAAAAATTACATTCGGACATGATGTCATGCGAGAATCCAAATCGCAATTCTTGGCTCTGCAACAAAACATGTTTTCCAAAAAATTTTGTAATGGGTTTAGATTTTTTTTGTTATAAAAAATGTAAACCTTAAATCTTTTATTATTTCTGTATGCTATATAAAAAATATATAAAAATACATTTACATATATAAAATGTTAAATTTATTAAATGTGTTTTATATTGATCGGTTTTAACAGACTTTCTGCCAAAAGCGATCATTTTTTTTCTTCTTGTTTTCATATTTTTAAATACAATTAAAAAAAAAAAAAAAACATTTATAAATAATGTCTTATTTTAAAAAAATAAATTAAAAATTTTTTAAAATAATAAAGTTACTTGATTTTTATTGTTCGGTGATCGGTTTGACCCGATTTTACTCTAATTGAATAATATACCTTTTCTCAAAACTTTTTAAATGTGACTCTGTCGTCCCCTGTACTCTTCATATACTCTCCATCTGCGGAAAAAAAGGAGAAAAGAGTTCATTTTTTTTCCGAACTCCCTTTCTCCGTACAGCTTAAAAATTTTAAAGAAATATAAAACAATTTTAAAATTTATTTGCTTTATGCTCCATCAAAATTTTTTAAACTCCTTTCAAAAATTTTGAAGAAATATAAAACAGTTTTACAATATTTTTACTGCAAAAATATTTTTCCTTTTCTCCAAAGAGTTAAGCGAAAAACTCGGGAGGCTGAATAAGCGCAAACTTCATAAGTACGAACTGGCATAAGTATGAAGCAGTTGCAAAAACTGGAATAAGTGTGAATCCGAACTGGCACAAGTGCCCTAAATAAACTTGCGAACATTGGCGTAAATGTGAACTGGCATAAGCGTGAACTGACATAAGTGCGAATGGTGTCAGTGCGCAGTTACAAACTTGCATAAATGCGAACAAGCGTAAGTGCGCCGAAATAAATTGCACAATAATTATGCATTGAATTAAGTGCGAATTGGCATTAATGCGAACTGGCATAATTGCGAGGCAGTTACAAATATGGCATAAGTGCAAAATGGCGTTAGTGCGACAAAAGAAATTGCAAACATTGACATAAGTGCGAATTGGCATAAGTATTAACAGGCATAATTGCAAAGCAGTTACAAAAACTAGCATAATTGCAAACTGACATAAGTGCGAATTTGCATAAGTGCGAAATGCCAAATCGCACTTATGTAAATATTTGCAATTTTACTTCTTTTATTTCGTACTTATGCCAGTTCACGCTTACACCAATTCGCATTTATGCCAATAAGTGCAAATTGGCATAAGTATGAATTGGCAAAAGTGATAAATAAAAAAGAAAAAAAACCTAACTCATAACGTAAAAAAGTCGAAACATAAAGCTCCCCATCATAGATTGGAATTTGTGAATCCAACTAGCAAACATTATTTTTTTGCTTAAGAATTGTTTAAAAGAATTTACTTTATAAATGAAATTCTTCTGTAAGTTATGTTTTTAAAGCGTGCTCGATTACTTTTAGTTCGTGCCACAAAGATGTTAAAAAAATTTGTTCATGGAGAGGAGGATAAACATTCTGTAGCTGTTTTAATGTTTTTAAAAATTTAAAATTTTTTTAAATTTTGATTTTCCAATTTTTTGCCCCCCCCCCTCCTCCTCCCTACTCCATTTATTAAATTTTGAAAAAATTTCTAACCCTCCTCTTTGTAATGACCTATCCCCCCTCCACCTCTTCCACTTCCGTTCTTATGGCAGGTGAGAGTAAATAGATCGGATTTTGTAAAAATATGATAATGTTATTGTATGATAATTGAACTGCCCATATCTTCTCGAAATATCACAAATATTAATAAATAATATTTGTATTAAATGTTCTCCATAAAAAGAAGATAGTTTAAAAAACAAATTTACTCAGTCATATCATATCTTGTGACCTTAGTGTTGATGGTTATTTTTCTTTAATTCGTAAAGACTCCAATAGTCACATGCTTAGCCTGGGCATTTACATTCGTAAGAATTCACCCATTTCTCGAGAAAATGGGTTTGAATCCACTGACTATTCTTTTATGTGCTTTCATTATAATATCATTTATATTTGTGTTAATTATAAAAGAGGATAATTATATTCATTTCTATTTTAATTACAAACGGTTTTAATTTACAAACACATACAAAAAATGTACTTTTTTAAATTTACAAATAAAATTTACTTGCCGCTCTCTCGGAGTGAATGAACGCAAAAATGTAACAATAGATTACTCAAAAATGAAATACAGTCAAGATATCTTTTAAACGAAATAAAATGATAATACCACATAACAAAAAAAAGAATAAAAACGTATTTTTTCTCTTATTTTTATTAATTAAGCATTCATAGTAATTAGTAACCCTAGTAATTAGTAATTAGTATCTAAATTTATAACAACAAATTTTTCAATGTCGTTTTCAAAAGTTTTTTTTTGCTCCGTTTGAAGTTGCTTTGAAAGTTGTTCAATCCTGAGCTTTTGATTTTTAACTTTTCTTCTCGATTGTTCATACTTTTTAGACAGTTCTATAATCTTTTCTCTGTACCTTTCGTTTTTCATTTTTTCTTCCTTTAAGCTAATTTGCAATGCTTGTTTTGAAGAGATATTTACAAATTCGCATTCAATGCAAGGAGGTTTACACAAGTGTATTACAACATAATCGGACAAAGAAAACGTTTGATGAGTTCCCAACTCGATACATTTATTGAGACGAGGTAATGAAACGGCGTCGAAGTTTGGAGCCATCGATATACTTCTCTAAAAACAAAAGTAAAATTAACTTTTGCTATTTAAAATCTGAGTCTGGGGCCTACTTTATGCAGATGCAGAATATGAATATGTACGGCGACATTTTAGATTTTTTTAAATTTGGTTTTTCTTTTTCGGAAATAATGTTTTCTAATACTATCATAAAGTTTATTGAAGTTCTTGACTAAAGTGTTGTGAATTTAATGAATTAAGGTTTCATAAAGGAATCTTCAAGTCTAATAACCTTAAGATTATCAAAAGAAAAATCATGCATTTATTCTCCAACATAAAATCATTTAAAAGTCAACTTCTCTGCTTTTAATATTGATGACCTGCTTGTAAAAATAGGAAAACAAAATTTAGAGTTAATTTTTATTTTTGAATTTTTTTATGTAGTGTTTTTTAAAATAAGCTAATAAAAAATTTTTAGATTAGAATTGAATTATTAAATGTTTAGGCTAGAATTTATAGTATTTTTGCCGGATTTACAAAAAAGGTATTTTATATTTCTAAATTTAAAATATAGCTTTTTATAATTATATCTGTTTTTAAATATGGCAAAAACACTACCACACAAAATAAAAACTTGAAGGGATTTAATAGGTTCCTTTACAAATAAAGGTTCTTTAAGAATTTAACAAACCTATAGCTACCAGGGAGTTCAATGGACAAAATTCAAACAAGTATTTGAGATTGTCTGAAACTTTGATATTTATCCTGCTATCGAGGTATTCAAAAAAACTAAGTAACCACTAGGTATCCGATAAGCAAAACTACAGTGATCCGCTCAAAATGCCTATATAGGTCCACTGAAATTCCTCTGTTTGCTGAAAATTCGAATATTTTCTACGAGATATACATTTGAATGTTTGCTGGGAGATATATATTCGAATGTTTGCTGGGAGATATATATTCGAATGTTTG
The DNA here is from genome assembly GCF_038396675.1 of Hydra vulgaris. Taxonomy (NCBI): domain Eukaryota; kingdom Metazoa; phylum Cnidaria; class Hydrozoa; order Anthoathecata; family Hydridae; genus Hydra; species Hydra vulgaris. The sequence goes on from NC_088928.1 coordinate 38,369,109, forward strand.
CTGGGAGATATATATTCGAATGTTTGCTGGGAGATATAAATTTGAATGTTTGCTGGGAGATGTTGTTTAACATTTTAATAACTAATTAAATTTGAAAATACATTTTATTTTGAGTATATAAATATACTGAAAAAGGCATTTAAAGTAACATACAGTTTTAACATATTGTAAAATATATTAATGCAATGAAACAGTTGTTAATTTTGAAAAAAAACAAAAAAACTATAAAAGTTAAAATGATTCAAGAAAAGTTTTTTTTTTTTGTTTCTTTTACCTCAAGTTGCGTTTTGTTGATAGTTTTATGCTTATAAAATAAATTAAAAAATACCTATATAAAACTTTGTTTTAAATATTTTTCTTCCAAGTAACGCTAATTAAGGTTGTTGCAAACGACGTTTTTACTTACAAAAAATGAAAACAAAGTAAACGATTCTTCAAAAAAAAAATTTTAAGCTCTATTATATTTTCTTTATTATATTTCCTTTATTATATTTTTTCTATTGTGAAATTCAAAACAAAGTTTTTGTTTTAACAGCTGATTTTTTTTTTTTAACAAATAATACTTTTCACTTTTGTAAATAATACCACCTTAAAACTCTTTATAGTTTATTATATTAATGTTTATATATATATATATATATATATATATATATATATATATATATTAGTTTCTTGGACTTTTAAAAGTAATATAATGTAATTAAAAATGGTATAAAAAATTGTTAACTCTCTACAAAGCTGCTAGCAACCACTATATGAGTTGTGAGTTACCAAAAGAAAAATAAGGAAGTTGTTAAAGAACAAGATAGCGAACAAACAGTAAATTGTATGAATGAGAAAAACATGAAGGCGAAAGAGTGTTCCAAGGCATTGATAAGCGAGGTAAAAACTAGACAAATAAAGCTTTTTAGAGCATGACGGCACAGATACAGTAAAAAGATACAACTTTTTTGAATGATGAATCACACGAGATTGAGTTTTGGCAAACGGAACTAGTTTTAATAGCTTGTTTGAGCAGCGACTATGAAAAGTTTGTAGAAAGAAGAAAGAGACCTTTTTTGGACCTTGTTTTGGAGAACTAACCCAATTATGACAACAGTATTCCATACAGGGACGAATAGAAGATTTGTAGAGAAATAAGAGATTAGTAAAGGTAGAAGATAGATTCGGGAGTAAAGAAATGGCGAGCAGGATAAAGAGAGGTAACTTTTGTAAATAAGTTCATTATATGGTTTCCATGAGAGCCCCGTTGTTAAAAAAAACCTTAGAAGGCGTGAAGTAGAGTATTTAATAAGATTATTGTCATTAATGCAGGAATATCAACAATTTTGCGATTAGTGTTTGCAATAAATAACTAAGTTTTGTTTGAGCTCACAAGTTAATGTAGCTGTTTCAGAAGAGGGATTAGCTTCAAGATCAGCTTTCTGTTCTAAGTTATCAAAAAATGGTAATTTTTGTCAAGATATGAGTTTATAATTGTGTTATCTGCAAATAGAGCTACATTAGATTTAAGATTATCAGTAAGACCATTAACATAAATTAGAAATTATACAAGACTAAGGATGGAACCTTGTGATACCTTAGACTTAACAGGAAATGAAAAAGAACATTGACCTTTGAGAACAACTTTAATACTTCGGGTTAAAAAAGAACAATTTAACATCTCAAAAACTCTCCTAAACAAACCATAAGAAGCAACCTTTAACATGCTGAGAGCAATATATATAAGGTACAATCTTTTTAAAATAATAAAACTATATGTTTTATAACTACTAAGAGACATCATGTATTATAAATTTCTTATAAAAAATTATCTTGATTATATACTATATTATTTTTGTTATATATTTCACGATAAAAAACGTATTTATATATGGTTTGCCTAAAGAAAAGAAGATAAATAAAAAATACAACTCAATTACGTTTAGTTTAGTTTCAATATTTAGTAACTAAATTCGTGTTCTAAAATAAATTCTAAATGAAATCAAAATTTTAACAATTAATCCGCAAAATAATCTAATTAATATAATATTTATGAATAAATAAAATTAATTGTGTGTCCACACTGACGGTGGTTTAATTATATTAACTGTGCAATATCTGCATAACTAATTTAGTTATAGATTAAAAAGCAATAAAGTAGAGTAAGTCGAGTTTCCCTTATTTAGATTTTAAAGTTCTAATATTTCTGTAGAAATTTTTGTGCAGATATCTTTAAAAATATTTTAAAAAAATATAACTTCTTATATTAGAACCAGATAGGTATGTTATTAAGACCGTCATTCAAAGTGAAAATTTTTTACAAATATCATTACTATAATGAACTAGATTAGTATCTTTAGCAAACATAATATTAAGTAGATTTGAAGCTTTCCAAGACATTAACATGGATCAAGAAAACAAGTTGCTCCAATAACAAACTTTGTGGGATATAACATCACAGGATATCTTTAATAAACCTTTTTGATAAACTTCATTACAAATAATAGTTTTTTTTTTAGCTTGAGAAGTAACTTAAACCACCTCAAGCCACCAAATAAGTATTATAGAAAAAAGAATGATTTTTTTTATAATACTTTATCTTATGATATCAAGATGGATCCATATCACATCATATCGAGATAAATCCATAATAACACCCAATTCGTTTCAAGAATTTTTTAAAAAGTTTGAGATTTTAATAAATAAATGCGTTATCGCACAAAACAAATACTTTCACAATTTCTAGGTTTCTTTTTTATTCTTCTTTACTTTTTTTTTTTTTTTATGTGCAATAAATTATCGGTTTCTTTTTTTACTTAACCATGTTATTAGACGATTAAGTATTACTTAATCGTGATGAATTGATGTGATAGTGAAAAATGAGTTGCATATTTGAAATCAAAATGAAAAATGTTCAACAAAAACCATATTGTTTGCTCGGCTGCAGAATTTTTTTTTTGCTGGCCTGTGTAATTTATATGCAAATACACAGCACTTACTAAAGCCGAACCTTTAAAAATCTCTTAGCAATTTAGTGTTTTGTCTGGGAAGCATTGTTTATTGAGATAGTGAAAAAGAAAAGTAGAGTTAGTATAAAATCTTACACTCTCTTCTCTCGAAACGCTACTAGAATAATACAAATAAAATGTAAAAAAAAGCAGCAAGCACCCATTTTGAAAAAAGAGAAAGCTGCTTTTATTTACTTATTAAGTAATGGTCAAGTTGTAATAGTCAAGTTGTAAAGATATGTGGGTTCAAATTTTTAGCATTTGGGATAAAATCGCTAATATTGTCAAAATGTGGGTCTTACACTATTAAATCAAATTTTTTTTAATGCATTCATATTTTATGATTTTTATATAAGATATAGTATTTCATATTTAAAACACAGTAAATTAAAAAATATTTATTTTTGGGGGGTTAAGATTTTGGGCCCATGGACCCTAAACATAAACTAAGTACTTCAATAAACAGCCTGTAAACTAATAATGGTATGACAGTGAAATTTTCACAACTTTTTAATATCAGATGATTATACTCATCCTGCTAAAATCAAATGATTCAACAAACTGTTCAAGTTTTTGTAGAAAAGCCAGTTTAAGGCCTAAAAAAATAACCATCTTTTTGGAACCAGTTAACTAACATAAATTATTTTTGTAAGGTGAATGTAGATATGAACAACTCCTAAAAATTTCAACGCAATCAGACAAACCGATCACAAAATATTTAGCGCTGGTTACAAAATACAATAACAACATTAAAATAGGTTTAATTAGAACAATAATAAAAAACTAAAATTTAAAACACTTCATAACATAAACACTGCTACTTCATAAGACTTTCATTTACTATAAAACACTGCTACTTTATAAGACTTTCATTTACTATAAAAAAAAAACCTTTTTTGTTGAGCACGAAACTGCTTTTTGCTATTAAGTCTGGTTTGTCTACTGATGGAGTCTTTTACATCATCTTTATTCTTTCTTGGTCTTTCTTGATACAATACTGAGTAGCAAATGTACTTGATGTAACAATTAAATATTCAAACATGTCCAATATACCAGAAATACCATCATTAAATGGAATTTTTGCTCATACAATACTTATTTCCGAAGTGGTACAATCAACAAAAACTTCTTTGGGACAACGATTTATATTTTCATAAAGATCTGCATCGCAATCTTTTCTTGATTCCCATAATGCACACGTATTGAATATTTTGAAAAACCTTGATAGTCAATACATTTTCCTGAGTCACTAGCAATAACAGTGACAGCACCATTAAATGAGGAATGACCCTTTTTTTCCAAGCTCCATCATAGGAAACAACAATATCAGCTACTGCGTTAGTATTAAAGTCATTTTGCTGTATATCGGTGTTAAATTATTGAAATTTAATTGCTACATTTTTCATTTCCACATCAATTATTTTTTGATTTATGATATGAACTTTATTTTCGATATAATTAAACGCTTTTTTGCTCATTGGAAGATATAAGTTCATTAGACCACGAAACTTTTTTAAGCCAAAATAACCTTTTCCTATCTCTCTCGTGACAAAGACAGATGTATAATTAATTTTAAATGGTGACATTCCAGAACCTTGCTTTTTATTCTCTTTGCTGGAATAAAAAGACTTCTTTCAATTGCACAAAAATTTTGTACAAGAAATGTTTAGAAACACAGATAATCCTTTCTTTTTTGATAGACTAGTTGAGATTTCAATCGAATTATTATGAAATTATGGTCATTACCCAAGCAAAGTAAGAACTAATTTTAAAATGTCCGTGTCGAAAAGGATAAAGTATAACGGAAATTTGAATTATAACTTTTATTATTACTATTATTGCTGCTATGTAATAACTTTTTTGAAGACCTTGATGTCAAGATTTTGATGTCAAGATTGAAGACCTTGATGTCAAGATTATGATGTCAAGATCGAAGACCTTGATGTCAAGATTTTTGATTGAGTTAAATTAATGATTTCCAAATAAGTCAAACCATATGAAATGCAGAATGTTGATGCTGAAAAAAATTGATTTTCTCTAAAATATATATTTTTAAATATCCCGTAACTACCTGTTTTTCATCTTAATTTTGAATCATATTTATTTTCCCCATAATAAATTAGCACGAGGTAAACAAAGTTAAACACAAGGCTTATAGTTTTCTTATAAGTGATGTATGTAAACATAATAACTTTTCTTAAAAATCATGGCTTATTCAGGAAAATAAACATGAAACAGTCGCTGGCACCAGTGTCAAAAGCTAAATATATATAAAGAGTATATAGAGTAACACCCTAAAACACCTATTTTCTTATATAAAGAACCCATTGCTAAGGAAAAAATTCAACTTCATTTCAAAATTTTCTATTTTAGGGTTTCAATAATATGTATTTTTTTTTACTCTTTTTTTACATTTTTTTTTACTTTTTTTTTAGTATAAGACCAACTTAAGAAACTAAATAACTATCTTGTCAATGACTTATTATGTTTGGTTAAGTGGTTTGGTGCAAAATCTCACTAAAAACCAAAAAAACGAAATAATTCTTTTTAAATCTAAAAGCAAAAAAATTTATAAAAAACTTAGTTTTAGAACAAATGGACAATAACTGTATAGTTTAAAAAAAAAAAACCTTGGTTTATACTTGGTATTATGATGTAAACTTCTTGTTTAATCATCAATTAATATGGCATCTATAACCTTCTAAAAAAATCTTTGAGAATAATCTACTTTTAACCAAACAGCTCTGACTCTGATATCCTATACAGTCTATCAAAAGTTAGATCTAATAATCAACATGTTCATTTGTGCCTTTGCATGGAATTTTACAAACGGGTTTTAACGGTAATATTCACAACTAAAATCTTCGATCAGTATCTTGTTATAATTTAACGATACAATCAAAGCAGGCCAATGTTACACGCCTATTGAAACAAAAAAAACTTGGAGAACTGAATGTTTAAGGTCTTTAAAGATGCTTATTTATTTATATATATATATGTATATATATATATATATATATATATATATATATATATATATATATTAGTTAAATATATATATATATATATTTATATATATATATATATATATATATATATATATATATATATATATATATATATAAATATAAAATTGATTTTTTGACGAGATTAAATGAAAATAACTACATAGTTTTTACTACTAAAAGTTTCATGCGTTTAGCAATCGTCAGGTAAAAAATACATTGTTTTTTTCGTTAAAAAATATACTCTTAATAAATATCTTGACGTTCAAAAAAATTATATAACTGTTACTATTTGCAAGCGTGGTTTGACTTTTTATTCTTTCAGCTCGTGGTTGTTAAGCAAGAAGTTGTTTTCGTGACGGCACTTAGATATTATTTCTGTTTTTTTATTTAATAATTCTTGTCTACTTTTGTATGATATTATGCAAAGTTTTTCATGAAGGCAAAGCAAGCATTTTTTTGTTACGTTGCTGTAGGCGGGGACTTGTTTAACTATTGACCAGGTTAATTTGGGTGTTATTTTTAAGTTTTCTTATATCTGTCATATATACTTTGAAAGAGTGGTTGAATTTTTTATCTTTTTGTTTGTGAATGAGTGTTTGTGGTTAGCCCATCTTTTCTTCCATTCATCTACTGTTAGGTCAATATATACTTTTTCTGGAGTGTTAGGGGGGTACTATACATTTATGAATAACATTAGAGGCCCTACATTTTCCTATTATAGGGCAGTTTTCTTTATTTATGCAATTGCAGGGTGGGTATTCTTTTGGTCTTTCTGAACTGATTTATTGTAGCTTTTTAATATTTTTTCGATATTTTTAGTGCAGCTGTAACTTACTTTGAGGGTGTTTCGAATGAATAGTTTAGTTAGGGGGTGTGATATTGGAAAATGTTTGTCGATTAAGTTCATTGTCGATTAAGAAGATATGTTCGACATTGGTAGAAACGCTTTTACTATACGGGGGGTTAAACCATATTATATATATATATATATATATATATATATATATATATATATATATATATATATATATATATATATATATATATATATATATATATATATATATATATATATATATATATATATATATATATATATATATATATATATATATATATATATATATATATATATATATATATATATATACTTTTTTTTTTCCTCTTTTTTGGGGTTATACTTTAAATTGAAACCAGTGAAGCCATTTCTTTTTAACTCAGCTTCGTTTCTGGTTTAGATTAATTCATATCAGTTTGTGATCTATTTTTTTACGAAGTACTATCAGACCATCATTACAATATAGTCCAACGTCTTCTTTATTTATTATTTTAGATAGTGAGTCTAATATATATATATATATATATCTATATATATATATATATATATATATATATATATATATATATATATATATATATATATATATATATATATATATATATATATATATATATATATATCTATATATATATATATATATATATATATATATATATATATATATATATATACACTGAGGCATATTCGTTTAGACGCATCAATTTTTTTCTCTTTATAATAATTTTTTCTATGTATTGTCAACTGATATGCATGCAAGTTATTATCAAAATAATTGTTGTGTTGTGGGCTAATAAAAATCACAAAAAAAATTTTTTTATGCGTCTTTATTAACATGAGAGTATGTTTGATATACAAAAGTACATTTTTTAATTGGAATATATCTATAGACGCAGTCATATTTTTGACATTAATGATGAAAATTAGTAATGGGAATGTCCTCCATTACACTGGATCACCTCAAAAATTCTGCCTTTCATTAACTCCACTAGTCGTTGAAGTGTAGTTTGATCCAACTCGGACCATGCTTCAAGGATTTTACACTTTAACTCAGTAGCAGTTTTAAATTGGTGTCCGGCTGCTTTAGCGTCATAAACTTTTCTTGATAGCATTCCCTACACGTTCTCGATTGGATTTAAGTCCGGGCTACAAGCTGGCCATTCGAGAACCGGGATGTTGTGGTCTTTAAATCATTTCATAGAATGCCTAGATGTGTGAATTGCAGCATTATCTTGCTGAAATATGGCATTATCGTCCATGTTTTCATCCATATAAGTTATGAGAACATCATCCAACATTTCTGTATACTTTATCGAGTTCTATTTAGGTAAACCACAACCCAGAGTCAATTTTTCTGAATAAGAAAATCCACCCCAAATCATTAAACTTCCTCCTCCATAATTTCGTTTTGTTTTTGGGTCATTTATTCCTCTTAGATCATGCCAATAACAACTGTAAGAGTCCGGACCATCTAAATTGAACTTTTTTTCATCTGAAAATATTACGTTTTGCCACTCATGAGTCCAATGCATATGGTTTTTAGCAAACTGTAATCTAGCAATTTTATGGTGTTTTTTTAACATTGGTTTTTGGTGTGGTTTCTTCCATTTTAAGTTTGGTGTTGTACGTAGAATATGTGCAACATATTTATTGGTGACAGGCAATAATGATGTATCCTTTATTTGTGTTGCATTCAATTTATTTTTGGTTGCTTCGAAGCGAATTCGATTAATTTGCCGATTTGTTAATACTTTGTTGCCGTTTGTTGCTTTTTTTACACCGTAATTGTCACCTTTTGCAATGTAGTTTCGTACAACATGGTCAGATCTTCCAATTTTTCTTGCTATTTCTCGTATAGAAAGTGCTGGTGAGATTTCTGAGCCACGATATAAATTAATTTGTATTTTTTCAGCATCTGTCAAATACTTTCCTTTAGGCATTTCGTAAAATGCAATAAAAATGATACTGGCAGAGCAAAAGATCAAATTACACCAAAATTTATCAATTTATTTGTGTAAAAGTGGTTAAAAATCAATAATTACCGTTATTAACCTGATTGCGTCTATAGATATATTCCAATTAAAAAATGTGCTTTTGTATATCAAACATACTCTCATGTTAATAAAGACACATAGAAAATTTTTTTTTGAGGTTTTTATTAGCCCACAACACAACAATTATTTTGATAATAAGTTACATGCATATCAGTTGACAATACATAGAAAAAAATTAAGATAAAGAGAAAAAAATTGGTGCGTCTAAACGAATATGCCTCTGTGTATATATATATATATATATATATATATATATATATATATATATATATATATATATATATATATATATATATAATATATATATATATATATATATATATATATATATATATATATATATATATATATATATATATATATATATATATATATATATATATATATATATATATATATATATATATATATATATATATATATATATATATATAGGCCCACCAGTTCGCAAACTTCTGCACCGTCAAAACAACCCATTGTGATATCAAAGCAGTCGTGTGCAAAGTTTTTCTTTCGTGTTTCGTTGTTAGAAAATAGCAAGGACTTTCTGCATTCTTTAATTACTCTGATGTTGTCATCGCTAATACTTGTGTGTTTTTTTGCAAGCAGTTTGCATTGCATTACTTAGTATTTTTGATGTAATAGTGGGGTAAAAATCGACAATGTCAAGTTGAATAAAAATGCAATGTTGTTTTTCTGGTATATTTTCAAACTATTTGATTACATCAGTGGTATTTTTGCATTGGTTTAAATTTAATAAAGTTCTTATTTTTTTATTTATAGTTATTTTTTGCTTATGTGACCAAGTTCACTATTGGCGGGGTTCAATAGACGGCATGGTTTATTGTTTTGGAACGAGTCTTTGTGGTCTTTTAGTGTAATAAAAGCTTCAGATTTTGCGATTACTTGTATACGTTTGCTTAGGCTGAGGGTGTTTGCTATATTTTTAGCTTCTTGGTTAATTGCACTATAATAGGAAATGTAGAGCCTCTAATGTTGTTTATAAATGTATAGTATCCCCCCTAACACTCCAGAAAAAGTATATATTGACCTAGCAGTAGGTGAATGGAAGAAAAGGTTCGCTAACAGCAACGTAACAAACAAATGCTTGCTTTGCCTTCATGAAAAACTTTGCATAATATCATACAAAGGTATGCAACAATTATTAAATAAAAAAACAAAAATAATATCAGTATAAGTGCCGTCACGAAAACAAGTTCTTGCTTGATAACCACGAGCTCAAAGAACAAAAAACCAAACCAAAAAACTCGAAAATAGTAACAGTTATGTGTGTGGTCATATATCAGCTATTTTATGTGGTCATAAATCAGCCATCTTTGTTTATTGTTGTTATGACAAAATTTTTGCCTACCAATTAAATAGTAAGTAAATTTTCTCACCTTATATTTTTTATGGAAACCATGGTTGAGATAATTCTAAAAGTTCAAGGTTTTTATATGGATTATTGATATTTGGATGGTTAAACGCCAAACCAGCAAATACAACAAAGTTGAAAAAAATTTGTTTATATTAAAAAATGATTTATTCAGTGTTTCTTTGCTAACACCAAAATACTATAATTAAGTGCACTAAATTGCAATTACTTTTAACTTTTTCGGCTTAGTGGCTTTTGTTGAAGACTTTTAAACTTTGCGTCAAATTATCAAATTCGTTGGGCTGGTATATTTGTATATGCTGGTTTGGTAAGTCATCCATTTTCCTTTTAGTAGTTTGGTTTTAATAACACTTATGTCTCGATAAATTATACTTAAACTTAATTTGTTATGGTGGGGCACATTGAATCGGAGTACAGTAAATTGGTTGATTCACTGTGCCCAATTAATGATCTTAAAAATCAAATTCATGCATTTTTAACAAATAAACTACATGAAAATGAGTTTATTAGTTTCTAGTTATGAGTGTTTTTATCTTTTTTTTTATCTTTTTTAACAAATTTTGAATACAGTTAACTCCAGGGTGCGGATTCAGAACTTTTGCGTGACTCTTGCGTAGCTGAGCTAAAGTTACGAAAAACTTACACAAAATATTTTTTGCGTAACTATTTGGTATTCACAACTTTTTCGCAGCATTTGCGAAAAAGTTAATTAAATTAAGAGAATTTGCAATTTACAATATTTAAACCCATTAACTTTACCAATGCTTCACTTAATTGCCAAAATATCAGTGCCCTACATCAATAAACAATTTTGATGAGACAAAAAAAAAATGATTTATTGAGCCTCAATTTATTAAAGAATTAGAGAAAGTATTTTCAAATGGTGTTTTTATTTAAACCAGAAAATTTTTATGAAAGTACAAATCAAAGTCTTCATCAATGTTCTGCTTGTCTTCTTCAACTGACCACTTCTTAATAACAGCTTTTGAAATGTTTTATTTAATGTAAACAAGTTTTTCAATTGTGTCTGATTTTAAAAATGTTCTTTTGCACTTAACGATGTTTCCTGCTTGTGAAAACACTCTCTCAGATGACGTTGATGATGCTGGAATAAACAAAACTTTTCTGGCTACACCTTCCAAAAGAGGTAGTTGAGGAGATTGAATCTTCTACCAATTTAAAATGTTAAAATTTTTTGGTGGAAAGCCTATTCACTTGTACGCTTCCATTTCAGTTTTAAATGGTGATGTTTTAGACGTGTAAAAGTGAGATAATTCCTGGCTGTTGTGGCTCATCATCTTTTGAAGGAGTGCCTCAGCTGGAGAAAGGTCTTGCTCTTGAGGTGTGCTTGCTACTGGTAAATGTTGCATCTCTTGGTCTTGCTTATCTCCTTAAGCACATCTTTTCAACTGTGAAATAGTAAGACTCTCTCTTCCGAATTTTGGTAGTAAGTGACCTCTAAATTTGGGGTCAAGGAAATGAGCTAATGCATTGGTTCGCAAACCTGAGGCATAGATTAATTTTTCTATAAATATCAAACAAGCCAGGAATAATTAGTTGAGCTTTAGAATACTTTTCTGAAGACACAACATCTGTAAAGATACTAAACACTTGTAAAATTGAAACAATTTTTTAAATCACTTCAAAATGCTTTTGCGTAGGGATAAGCGGTTTTAAAATGTCATCAGTTTTTAAGTTGCAATTTGTAATAGCTTCCAATGCTGGTTTGAGATGTAAAATAGAGATCATGCACATAAACCCACTATTCCATCTCGTCTTGCATGGTGTGATGATTTTTTTAAAGTTGATTTTTTCTTCTTTGTAGGTGTCAAAAATTCTTTTCTGACTAGCAATTGACTTGTGTGTTCTTGAAGCAAGCTTTTTGCAAGCTTGGAACGTCTCATTAACTTTTCAGAACTGACACCTTGTGTTATTACCAAGTGGAGAATATGTACAAGTAGTATTTTCATTAATCATTGATGATTTCTTCATTGTTGACAACATGTTAGCAGCACTATAAGAGACACAAACGTCATTTTGCAGTCTGTCTTAAAAGTATTACATTGATGATTGTTTCTGTTTTGAGAGCAATGTTATCTCCAGTGTGTTGCTCGGGGAATCCAACACATCCAAGCAAATAGTACTTAAACTTATAGTTGGAGTTGGTGCAAAGTTAAAGCAAAATATGCATCATGCATTTGCTTCTACTTGACCACAGATTCGTTGTGAAACCAACAGCATCAATATTTGCTAAATTCTTTTTGATAATAATCAAAATTGCCTCTCTGATATTTTGGTATAAGATGGGTAACTTGCTCCTTGAATATGTGAAAGGTGCTTTAAGATTAACTTCAGGAATTGTGAAACCCATAAGATCTTTGAACCCATCAGAAGCAACATGTTTGTATGGTAAATTTGACACGCATAAATATTTCATGATTTCTAATTCTGCTATGAGCTGTCGCTTATCATTTGAGGAAATTTTTGTTTTACTTTGCAATAAGAAGAAATGTCCATTTTCACTTATTTACCTCCTTCAACAATCTGGGCTTGACTAACATTTTTATCCGCAGCTTTACCAATTGTCTCCTCTAACAGTGCTTCAGTTGTAGTTTCAGATGATCGCTTTTTTCTGTCATTTTCAATACTGTTAAAAATGTTTTGTGGCAGCACCGAAGATTTTAGTCCTGTGGTGCTGCCTAGCTTCGTGCTTATTTTTGATGGGCACTGTTTGCATTGGGCAACATCTTTGCTTTGAAAATCTTTTTGAAAGAACTCCCAATGAGGACTTGCTTTTGGCATTATCTACTCTTAAGATGTCACTTTCTTCAAAACAATAAAACAATGTCATTCTAACAATTAATTTTTTTAGACAGACCTGTAAAATTTATTAAAAAAAAAATAACCTCTGCAAAAAAAAATTAAACCATAATAATAATTGAAAATTAATTATTTTATGAAATTTAATTAGTACAGAAGAATCTCTCTAATTCGAATGTTATAGGGAAAAATATAAGTTCGAATTAGAGAGATTTTCGATTATAGAAAGTTGATTTTTCTTAAACGCATTTTACGGTAACTTTGCATTTATTCGAATTATGGAGGATTTCGAATTAAGGAGATTCGAATTAGAGAGATTGTACTGTATAATTTAATTTTAATAAAAATTTTAACGGAGAATTATTTTAAATTAAATTTACATAATTTAACTTTAGTAAAATATCAAATGTTCAGGTAAAATTATTATGCTCTGAAGTTTTTTAATTTAGGACAAAATATTTTTCATTAAATTTATTTCAAAAAACTCGTATTATTATTACCAATTTTTTTTTTTTTTTTGATATTGAGTTCGGTAGTGGCAAAGGGACTTCGGTAGTGATTGGAACAATTTTCATTATTGGAAAAAATGTTTTCACTTTTAAACACACGATATTGAAATTGAGTTTTTTGATATCACATTTTCAATATCATTACTACCGATAGCTCGGTGTTTTTTGATACTTCAATAGTTGGGTAGTGGTATCACAATATCCTACTCGTTAAAAATAATTTACATAAGAAATTTAAAAAAACTAGTGACACTTATCCTGAGTGATTTTTCATAACATTTAGTTGATATCAAGGTAAGGAAGGAGGCGTGAACTTCCTAGTTAAATGCACTTCCAGGGTGCTCTGTGACAAGACCGTTAGGTCTTCTTGGGGTACCTAAATAACAAAATTAAAAAAAAAAAAGCTTTAAAAAGTTATTTTAGTATTACAACTTTACTAATATTTATTTGAGTCATTTAAATAAATAATCTTTGGTTGGTCGAAGTTTTTATTGTATTGCCTTATTTTCATTAAGTTGAATTTTTAAAATGCTGCAAAGTATTTACATTTGAATCTTTTAAAATATTTTTGGCGTAAAAACTGCTTTCACAGTTTAGAAGGGAGAGGGGTTCAGGTATATGTGACCGTTTGTGACAGGAGGGAAGGGGTTAAGAATTAACAAATATAGGGTGACGTGCTATATGGATGACCCCCTTAATCGTATTTACAAAGGCTTTGTTAGACTAAAACAAAAATAAAAAAGGTTCTAACTGATCTTTTTATATTAAGAGAATAGCAAATAAATCTCTTTTTTTTTATGTTTTTATTTATTTATGCATGTTTTTATGTCAACCAAAATAAGAATACATAAACAAATAAAAAAACAATAATATGTTTAATTTTAGTAAAAAAATTCTTCTAATATAAAAAGTTTCAGTTTGTTCCGAAATAATAATTACTTAATGACGTAATTCAGAACTTTAGTAAATGCTTGTTGTTTTACGTTACACAAATTTGAAATAAAAATGTGCTTTAACTAAGCACCGATATTCAAAATTTTAAGTGTAAAAACGTAACATTTAATATTCTTTCGCATATATTATTAAAAAACTTAACTTTTTTAAACTAAATTTTGAAAAAAACAAAACTTTATCATGTTTTCGTTAACTTACGTTACATGAAAATTGCCAAAGTCCTTTCGTTATTTTCTTAAAATATATATATTTTATAAACTATAAAATCGGACCAACAACAATTTGAACATGTTAGCTCCATTTTCACGTTAAACTATTTCAGACTATGCAAATAAATTCATGGTTAAAATAACATTTTACTTTTTTTATCATGCGACAATGAGAAAAACCGTAACTTTCGAAAGCATAAAAATGACTTAAATAAATAATTTTAGTACTAAAAGTATATTTTAAATAAACTTTCACGTGTCTACATCAATATTCATTTGTTAAAAGTTGACAAAAAAGAGAAGTAAATTTGACTACTTTTTCATTTTCTGCGATGGAATTGCCCATATATTTGTTTGTGATTAGCTTTTTCTCTTATATTTAGTAACAAAAGAACCTCATTGCAGGGTAAGTCATTTTTATTTGCCTATTCTATCACCATTCTACCATTAAAAGAATTAAAACATCACTGATATTTTTATTAGAGTCACCCAATGAATTTTCGTTTTTTTATAAACATTTTACAACATACAGTAAGAAATATTACAAGATTTTTTTTAAAATCTTGTAATATTTCTTAATATTCTAAAAATACAAAAATATGTTTGTGTCTTTTAATTCAATTAAATACTATTTTAGTTTATTTTAAAACAATTTATTGAAGTTATACTTTTCACATTTTCATTAAGAACTATGTTCCACAGACGAGGCCCTCTATATGAAATTGAGTAATCAAATATTTTAAGAGTTGACTTAAAGGTAAATTAAAATTTTCGGATAGAGCACCTTGTTAAGTATTTAGAATAATTTTTTGAAATCGGTTATTAAAGGATTTTGGAAGCATGTCATTTTGATCTTTAAACATGAATAACAAGTTTTGGAACACGTTTAACTCATAGACATTAAGAGCTTTTATTTCCCGGAGTAACGGTTTGGTGTGGGCGTATTTATGCACATTACATATAATTCTATTGGCTTGTTTTTGCTTAATATGTATATATTTTAATGCTGAAGGGCAAGTATTTGCCCAATCTATATTGCAATAGCTTATATAGCTATGGATAAAAGAGTAATATAAATCTATTAAACATTTTTTACTTAGTAGGTGTTTTGTTTTATGAATAATGCCTATAGTTTTAGAAATTTTGTTTTCAACTATCGTAATATGATTTTTCCAATTCAAATGTTCATCAAATATAATTCCTAAAATTTCAAGTGATGAAACTCTGTTTACTTTATTGTTATTTATTATTAGCTGAGGAAGTTGCAGAGACAAATTATCGAATTTAGATTGATGATGAAATAAAATTAGTACTTAGTTTTACTGATATTCAAAGAGAGTTTGTTTGATTTAAACCAGTCATTTAGGCTTTCCAGCTCACAATTTACTGTAAAGAAAATTGTTTTTATATTGAAATGGTTATAAAAAAGATTAGTGTCATCAGCAAAAAGAACAAAATTAAGCATGTTTGAAGATAGGTAGATATCATTTACGTAAATTAGAAATAGTAAGGGTCCAAGAATAGAGCCTTGAGGAACTCCACAGCTTATTGTTTCTAACTTTGTACACGTTGAATCATAAGATACTCCTTATTTTATATTTTTAAGGTAACTTTGCAGCCATTATAAGTTGCTATTTATTACTCCATATGTTTCTAGTTTGTACAAGAGAATTTTATAATCAACAGTGTCAAAATCTTTTGAGAAGTCAATGAACAAGCCGAGAGTATAACTTTTTTTAGCAAACCCATCCAGAATTTGACTGGCTAAATCAGGATAGATATAGGTCTGTAGTTAAATGGTATAGAATCGTCGCCATTTTTGTATACAGGGACTACTCTTGCTATTTTTAATTGACAATGAAAAATACCAGTTGTTATTGAAAGATTGAAGAAAAACAAAAGAGGTAATTTAATAACATCAAAACAGCTTTTAGAACATTAACATTAATATTATCAAACCCGGCACTTTTATTTATTTTAGGCGCATTAAAGGATGCCTAAAGTTCATTTAGAGACAGTTCCGACTCATCCATTACATAGTGTGTTTTTTTTTTAAATAGGATTGTAATGTTATATTTCCAGGAATTATATTTGCTGCTAATTTTTTTCCTATGTTTATAAAAAATTTGTTGAAGTTTTCAGCTATTTCTTTCTTATCAAATATTTGTTTGTTCAAGTTTAGCTTTAATTTATTTGGAATGGTGGTGTTTTTTTGTAATTGTTTTTTCCCTGTAACTTCTTTAATTACTTCCCATGTCTTTTTACTATTTCCTATTGAATTTTCTTAAAAGTTAAAATAATAATTTTTTTAATTTGCTTTTTTATACTTTCAAAACAATTTTTATACTTTTTGTATTTAATTTCATTGTTATAAGTTTTATTTTTTTTAAAGTTTCCATTTTTTCAGTTTTTGGAATTGGTTGTTTTTTTAATTCTTGGAAAGGATCTTTCGTGTTGTGTAGAAAACAACCGTAAAAATGAGTTGTATGCATCATTAGCATAATTGCACTCAGTTAAAAGATTCCAATCAATTTCTGTCAATAATTCTCGAAATTTTATAATAGACTATTTGTTTATTTTTCTTAGATGTTGCAAATAAATTTTTTGATTCAGGAATTAAAGAGTAATTTATAAGAAAATTTGGAAAATAAACACTGGTATCAGTTTTAAATACTCCACTTTTGATTTGGCAAGTCATGGCCATATTAGTGATATAATGTTATAAATAATTGAATAAGTATTGCGTGTTACGCGCGTTTGTTTGTTAATTTACAAGTATTAAACTTTTCTGAAGTAGAGTATTTACAAACCGTTTTGCGTAGGAATCATTTATTTTTTGAATATCTATGTTAAAATCACCAATAAACTAAATATGTTTTTTAATGACTTGTGGCAATATATTTTTTAAGTGTCTTTCAAATGCTTTAAAATTACCATTAGGTGGTCTGGTCTTCAAAATTATCATTAGGTGGTCTGGTCTTCAAAGTTACTATTAGGTGGTCTGTAAAGAGAAGTTATAAAAATATTTTTGGTTTTCTGATTAATAATTTCAATTGTTAAACGACTCACAATTAGCGTCATTGACACTGAGATTTAGTATTTTTTTTAAACGTAAAAGTTAAGAATAAAAATAAATACGCCCCCCCTCCCCAATACCGTTTTTCCTGGGTTGGTGTATTGAATTATAACCTGGTAGAAAAAAATCAGAATTTAACTCACCGCCATTTTGACACCAAGTTTCCGTTAGACAGGTTACACTAAAATCGTAAAGTTTTTTAAAGTTATTTTAAGGGATTCAAAATTTTTACTCATACTCGTGATGTTCAAATTAATTAATGAAAAACTGGATAATGAAGTTTTTAATAATAAAAAATTGGGTAATGAAGAGTTTAAATAACTTGAGGCATCACTTATATTAAAATAAACAGTATCTATTGAAAAGTTATTAAAATAATTCACGTCAGGGTCAAAGTCATTTGTTAAAAGTATCGTGTTTTCTCTTGTAGATATATCAAAAACATTCAAAATATTATTTTCCGCCATTTAAAAAGAAATGTATATATTTGTTACCTTTAAATATTCATTTAAAATATGTATAACTTTTTAATTTTGATTTGGTTAATTATTACTAAATTTAAATAAAGAGTTTTTTGAATTAATAACTTTATCATACCTAAGATAAGCATTTTCACCATTGGATCGCCTTTTCTTCACTTCCGCCAATAACTTTTTCTTATATCCGCAGTTTCACGGGAAAAGTCTTCGTTCACATACACGTTAGTTCCTTATAGCTTATATGATTCTTTCAGAATTTTTATCTTGTCTTTATACCTCAGAAAATTAATAACAATTGTTCTGGAGCGTCCATTTCTTTTTAATCCTGTTCGATGAGCCCGCTCTACATCTATTTCAGTTAACTCTAATTTATGTGCAAAAAGCGATTGAATTTTTTCTTCTGTTTTATTCCTGCTTTCTTTTTCAGTTTCCAACAACCCATCAACTCTCAGACTTTTTCTTCTGGATCTATCTTCAGATACTCTTTGTTTTTCCTTGATATTTACACTAAATAATGTTTCTTTTCTTGATTTTTCGTTTTGTCGTTCGTTGATACTGGCAATTTTTTTAACGAACAGCTCCTCGTGGAAATTCAAGCTCAGCTTAACATCTTCTACATCATTAACTAATAACTTTATTTTGTTAGAATAATCATTAACTTTTTGTTCAACTTTTTCTACTCTTTCATTGAATATCTTGGTGTTTGCACTTAAAATGTTGATAACAATTTGTTCTTGCTGTTTCAATATAATCGCCATCTCATTTTTGTATTCTGAAAACATTACTGCAGCTTCTTTTTTATATTCTTAAAAACATTTCTTTTAGCATTTTTTGTATTTCAACAATTGTGACTGCCATATTCATCAAACTTTCCTGTTGTTATTTTATTTTTTGTTCTTTTTTTTTTGTAAATAAATATATGTTATTATAAAATTTGTTTAAAGATTTAACTTTTTTCAACCGTAAAAAAAACACGTCCGCTTACTTCCGTGCACAATGCGCATCCTATCTCTTATTCTCTATCTCTCATCGCCGCATATATGTATGCAACAAATTAATTCCGAAATACACCTTAATTACTCATCCTAACAATATATTTTCTTTATAATCAAAACTTAAAAATCTTGTTCATAATATAGATAATTACATAGAATTGTTCTAGTTCACATGATAAATCAAAATTTGAACTAAAACAATATACAGCGTGAAAAAACTCGGATTTATATATATATATATATATATATATATATATATATATATATATATATATATATATATATATACATATATTAGGGTGCATCAAACGCCCCATACTTTTAAAAATTGATCTGTTCCTATTCTTAACACTTTCTATTGGTTCTCACAAGACACTCTGTTAAATTTTGTTAAATTTTTTTCAAAATTGAATCAGATTTAGGGGGGCCACCTTAAGTCTGAAACTTGCAACGAGACCCTAAACAGAAGAAAAAAAAGTTTTTCAAATGTATGTCATGCTTGGTCTCAAAAGAAGCGAAACTTTATAAGAATTTCAAAAATAATTATCATTTTTTGTTAAAAATTTCTTAAAAAAAACTTTGACAAAAACTATGAAAAAAAGGTTTTTTTTAATTTTTTGTTAAAAAATAATAATTTTTATGCAATAAAACTTAAAATAATAATTATTGTGTAAAATTTTTATAAAACTTTGCTTCTTTTGAAACTTAATATGAAATACATTTGAAAAACTTTTTTTCTTCTGTTTAGGGTCTTGTTGCAAGTTTCAGACTTGAGGTGGCCCCCCTAAATCTGATTCAATTTTGAAAAAATTTAACAGAGTGTTTTGTGAGAACCGAAAAAAAGTTCTAAGAATAGGGACAGATCAATTTTTAAAAGTATGGGGCGTTTAATGCCCCTAATATATATGTATATATATATATATACATATATATATATATATATATATATATATATATATATATATATATATATATATATATATATATATATATATATATATATATATATAACATAAAAATGAAAAAAAAGAAATACACACACACAAATCATAATACAGCTAGAAGAAACAAAACAAAATTTTATCACAATAATATTTAAAATATTTGTGCATAAGAATCACAATGTTTATGTGTATCTTGCGTATTCCCCAATGTTCTCGACGATAAGACTTATTAAGTAGAGATGTGAATTTTTGGTAAGTCAAGTTTCCAATATAAAAAACAGATATGTTTTGGTTCGAAAATAACTGAAAGTCATTGGTTTTATTTAATTTTTGAAAAAGGTCACCCTCCATGTCCTTTGATTACTGGCTCCCATATATCAGTGAATTTTTTTTTCTTCAAAATATCAGCTCGGGTCTCAAAAGAACCAGATATTCATAGAGTTGCTTTAATTTTATATACAAAATATAACAATTTTTAACAAAAAAATGAATTTTTTATGACATTTTGTAGTTGTGAAAATATATATTAAAAAAAAAAAAAAAGATATATTTCAGTTAATTTTTTGATGAAAAAAATTAAAGTGATGTAAATTTTTAAAATTTTTAAGAAACATAAAATAAAAATGGTTGTAGTGCAAAAACCCAGAACGTAGACTTTTTTTTTTTAAATCTTCTAAAAATTACGATTGCTTATCAAAATTTGAATAAGATTTTATATAAATACGTTGTTTAGGTGAAATGAACATCATAGTCTAAAAATATGAACTGTTACGATCGTTTATTATGTATTATCGTATTATAACGTCACAGCTTTTTGTCATTTTAAGCTCTTTCTTGTTTGGAGTTCTTAAATTTGTTGTGAAAATTGATAGAAATGTTGTATTTTGACTATATTTACTTAATATGTGTCAGAACAGATGCGAACTAGGATCTAAAGTGGGTTAACTCACTTTTTCAAGAGATTTTAACTAAAATCAAGTTAACACTGTTGAGAAAAATTGATCGAAAGACTCAAAAATGATGTTCTTTAGGTTCACTATTAGGGGTCGTTACAAGGTTTTGAAAATTATATAAAAAAGAGAAAAGTTTGTTTGAACATTTTAAGAACCAAAAGCAAAAAAATTATAACATCTAAAGACATAATACCCTGACAAACTCATGCGGGTCGACTGATTAAGCGCAAATTAAGTGCGAATTGGTATAAGCGCGAATGGCGTAAGTGCGAACTGGCATAAATATGAACTGCCATAAATGCAAAGCAGTTTTAAAAACTGGCACGAGTGCGAACTGGCATAAGTGAGCCAAAAGAATTTGCAAACATTGGCATAAGTGCGAACTGGCATATTTACAAATTGGCACAAGTGCGAAATGCCAATTTGTACTTAAGTTAATATTTACTACATTCGGCGCACTTATGCCAGTTTGCACTTATGCCAATTTTTATAACTGCTTCACTCTTATGACCGTTCGCACTTATGCCAATCTTTGCAAATTTATTCGGCGCACCAATACCAATTTGCACTTATGCCAGTTTGCCCATATGCCTGTTTTTGCAACGCTTCGCACTTACGAAATTCGCGCTTATTAAGCCTCCCGACTCATGGTAATTTCAAACGAAAGAATCCATTTAATTTAAAAATCACCTTAACTACACGAATATGGAAAAGAAATATCTAAATTCTCAGGGGAACATTAATAATCATGCTAACTACTTTATTTAGAGCTTATTGAATTGAAATTTTTAAATCTTATGTTTATAAAATTTTATTTCGTGAGTTTTGAAAAAAAACTGTTAGTCAGGGTTCCTGTTCAACTCTTTCGCTACGTTTAGACAAAAAATTTTTTGCAAGAAACTATAAATCAATAGAAAGGTAAACAAATAGTCTTTTTAATTATATAAGTTTTGTAAAGCATACTCGAAAGCCGCTTGCAGCGGTTTGCGTAAATGAAAGAATTAATACAATATTTTTTTTACGTAAATTGAAAATTATATATAATTGTTTTTATATACTTTAGGAAATATTAGCTGAAAACTGAGAACTATGAAACGTTCATTTGAGAAGAAAAAAAGTGGAAAAGTTTGCAGGTCGAAAAAGAAGCGAATGAGGCAAATGAAGTAGGAAAAACCAGAAAAATTTTCAAGACGTTTTTTAAAAATCAAGCACAAACTTCAAACGAAAATCAAGCGACTCTAGAATTGTCTGAAAATTCTACAAGTTCCAAAGAATTAGATGATGCTTGATTAAGATCAATCGAGAAAGAATTCAACACAACATCTAATGATGCAGAAAAAAATTTTCTGAAAATGTGTTGACAAGATCTTCAAAGAATTCAAGTTATAGAAAGTCTGCTACTTCTGAAGAATTAAAAGATGGGGCTGACAAAGAAATAAATATCAAGGTTCAAAAAATATTGAGGCGGTGAGGCGTGCGCTTTTTACAAGGTTTAAAAAAGCGCACCCTTCAAAGCCTTGAGGTAGCACTTTTTTAAACATTGATATATAGTGATGACGTTGAAGCAAATAAAAAATTGGTATCCAAAGACGCAGAAAATATTAATAGTCCCATATCTAGAGCGGTTAAAGAACTTGACATAGGTCTCCTAAAGTTTAGTGGAAAATCGAAAAAGTTGATTCTTTGAGAATAGAAATAATAAAACTCGGATCTTTCAAAACATCGAGAGCCTTTTTTTGCCCACTAAAAATTGTTCTATGAACAAAACTTGGTTCAAATAACTAATAGGAAATGGTCTTGAAGAGCAAGGGATACGCTCATGGTTAGTTTATTCACCTTCCAAAAAACTCTGCCTTTTGTATAAGATGTCTTCTTTTTTCCGATTTCGATAATCAGTCAAGTTTAGAGCAAGAAAGCGGATTTAAAAAATGGAAAGCTCCTGAAAAAATAATTTTTCATGAAAACTCCAAATATCATCTACAATGTTTTGCTAAGTGAAAAGAAATGGAACAAAAATTACATAAAAACGGAGGGATAATGGATGCAGAACTTCAAGAGTAAATTCAAAGTGAAAGTAAGATATGATATGATAGTAAGATATGATATGATAGTAAGATATGATATGATACTTTGAAAAGACTTTTACTCTGCATTGAATACCTTGCAATACAAAACTTGGCTTTGCGAGGCCACAGAGAACCACTTCAGTCAGTTTTTAATACAGGAAATTTACTTGGTTTGTTGAAACTATTTTCTTATTTTGACCCTCTCATAAAAGAACACATAAGATTTGCAGAAAGCAAAGCTGGATCCAAATTATGTCTTTCACCGAAAATTCAGAACGAGTTTATTCACATCATGACATACATTGTTCGTGATTAAATAATCATTACTCGGTTTTATACAAATAAGCGAAAAGGGTGCTGCAAACTTTGTTCAAGAAATATTGAAGCAGCTAGATAAAGATAACATGAATTTCCAAGATTGTAGGTCACAAGCTATGATAATGCTGCTGTAATGCTGGACACAAGACTGATGTTCATCAAAGAATCTTGAATAAAAACAAAACGGCAGTATTTGTGAGTTGTGATAATCATTCACTTAATTTGGTAGGTAGTATGCAACTAAAGAAGAAGCAGCGATGACAATTTTTTTTGGAACCATCAATGCACTTTATTTTTTCTTCGTTCAACTCAACACTGGGAAAAGTTCCAAGCTGGAATTCGAATTTGCAGTGAACGGACATTGAATTTGAAAGACGTCAAAGAAGAAAGGAAAATATGGATGGCGAAACATCGACAGATGCTGGTTTATCAGCTAAAAAAGGAACTGAAAGAGTTATGAAAGGAGCTGTTGACCGTATATTCGAAGAATTAAAAAGTAGAAGCGCTAATATAGAAGGATTGTGTTTTAAAGATAAAACAAGCTACCTGAAAAAGCATTGTGAAAAATTTTGGCAAATCCTGATGTTCCCGTTCTAACACAATCCAGAGCTCTGGATTGTGATAGAATACTAGTAAGACCTAGTAGGATACTAGTAGGACCACTACCGTCAGCTTTACTATGCATCTCTAGAGATGCATAGTAAATTTGACGGAAGTGGTCCTCTGGAGTTGTAGTAAAGTATGGAACTCCAATTCCAGTGAATCGTGATGTAATCTTACGTTTCTGTAGCATTTTCCAGTTTTACATTAACTACATTCAGCTGCCAAAACCGCATCCCATAAGACTTTGGAGAAAATATTTCTTGGACCTACTTTTAACATCGTCTTTGACGCATTGATAGGTTTTTTTTTTGCTTTGCAAAACTCGACCAGCATATCTGAAATTTTTTATAATAAATGTTTAATATTATAATTCGGTTAAAATAGCATATTTTGAAAAAAAAAACACAATTAACATCGTAAAATAACATCGTGAAGAACACGCGCTAAACTTTTAATTTCAAAAACCGAGTTTTTTATAATTTGAAAAATGTGCCAATTTTAAAGGAAAGATTCTAAACCGGCTGTTTCTGACTTATTCTTGGCCTAGTTTTCAACATGATTTTCACAATCTTCTAACCAGCTGATGATGGCAGAATATTTAACGGTAATAAACATAATATATGGTTTTCTATAGATTCATATAGAATCGTGAATCACTTATACTTCCCCATAGCTAACGAAAACGTTTCGCATAGCTTACGAAACGTTGCATGAGCAAAGTATTGTTTTAATTTTAAGGTGAGAGCCACTTTTGCTTTTCAGCATGATTTAAACATTTCTTCAGTTCCTGAGAATCGCCCGGTTGTAGTTTTATAGTTTTTTTGGTTTAAAGTTTTTGTGTATAATATTTTTGTTTTTAAGTTGCTGTTTATTTTTAAGAATATTATAAATTTTATTTATTTTTATATTTTTTGAACGCTTGATGAGTTTTACCGGTTAGGGGTAAACCCCAGTAACAAATTTTCGGATGGAGCCTGAGCCCCAGCGCATTCAGCATCTTTGGTAGTACTATGAGGTAAAAGATTTTTTTTAAACCTAAGGTATGTTTTCATGAAGTATTACCCCAATATCTAGTATTACTCCGATACTTTGTATTACCCCAATATCATAACTTTTGGTCAGAGTTAGTTTATTATTAATTTTTTATGTTTTCTTTTTCAACAACTAATAATAAATTTCTAGATTAAAATTTTATTAATAAATGTCTAGATAAAAAGTGGTAGTATTTTTGCAGGAATTACAAAAAGGTATTTTATATTTCTATATTTAGAATGTAGCATTTTGTTTTTAAACCCAGCAAAAATACTACAACACAAATTAAAATCCTCAAGAGGTATAATAAGTTCCTTGCCAAAAAATCGTTCTTTAAGAACGGAACTAACTTATAGCTAAGTGGGGAAGCAAAAGATAAGGTTAAACTAAGTATTAATGATCGTCTAAAACTTTGGCATTTATATCTATTATCGAGGCATTTAAAAAACGATTGCTTTACGTAGCTCATGTTTTT
The DNA here is from genome assembly GCF_038396675.1 of Hydra vulgaris. Lineage (NCBI taxonomy): Eukaryota > Metazoa > Cnidaria > Hydrozoa > Anthoathecata > Hydridae > Hydra > Hydra vulgaris. Next base: position 38,394,828 of record NC_088928.1, read on the forward strand.
TGTTGTGATTACTACTTGATAGTTGAAACAGTTGTTAAAAACTTAAAGACTACAGCTTACAAAAGTTACAAACTACATTTAAAAAATTTTCTTTTTCAACGCAAAGGCGCCATTTTGACTCGCGCTGGAATAATTATACAACAATGACTGTACTACGATTTTCGACTTCGTTCTTCTTCCAGTTTATTATATCTCCTTGATTATATAAAGTTTTGAACTCTATTATATAAAAATGCCCCCCAAATATATTTGTCAGATTAAAAGGTTTTGGAGGTTGGGTTTTATCAGCAATATTACAGTTTAATGGAGGTTGATTTACTGTTTGCATAGTTTCTGTGAGGAAAAGATTTATTGAAATAAAAACAACAACAAAAAAAACAACAATCAAATCAGAAATATGAGAAAAGTTTTATTATATACGAAAACGCGAAGTAGATTAGATTAGATTTAAATTTATTAGAACAGTGATACATGTTTTAAAATACACGCAGGTCTAAAAAATATGAAGGACTCTGACAACGTGCCCTATAATCACATAATACATGTGCTAGGTAATTTGCAAATATATATATATATATATATATATATATATATATATATATATATATATATATATATATATATATATATATATATATATTTTTTTTTTTATATTTTATAAAATACCACAGTTATAAAACAATAATATAGATAGAGTTAATTTTAACTTAGAAGCTCTGCTTTGTTCGTTTCAGTGCGGTTTAGCAACCAAACTAAAGAGTATTCTAAAATTGGTCTCTTATGGTAGTGTTTACATTTTTTTTTTTTTTTAGTTTTTACATTTTTTTTTACATTTTTTTTAGTTTTTACATTTTTACATTTTTACATTTTTACATTTTTTTTTTAGTTTTTACATTTAGTGTTTACATTTTTTTTTTTTTTTAGTTTTTAACCCTCTTGTATCTGCACTGATATGCATATCAGATATCTGCACTGAAATGCATATCAGCCTTGTTACGGTGTAGATTTATAACCAAGAGCAATTCGTGAATGTGCCTCTGTACTTGTGGAAGGTCTAGTTGAATGGCTTAAAGTGCTTGAGTACAGAGTTCCAGGAGAGCTGAGTAAAATGAAATGATAATTAGTCCAAATAAAAAAGTTGTTGAGCTAGATGCTAACAACAACTGATGCGCCGATTGACGTGTGTTTCCGTTTGCTTCGTTAGATAACACATCCAACTGGGTAAATATTTGGTCAAAATTATCACAAAACACTTGTATGCTCTTATACTTTGCAGTCCATCAAGTCCCGCAGAGAAGAGAAACGTTGGGTATCATTGACCTTCTCATAGGACTTTCACGGAAAAACGCAATAATTGACTTGATAGTACCAATTGTATTGCGAAGTTGCGGAAGTACACTCAGATCATTTACAACCAAGTTCAGTCTATGTGATGAGCAATGAATAAAAGCCGCCTTTGGATATTTCATTCTGATTCTTGATTGTACGCCGTTATCCTTTCCTGCCATGGTTGAGCAACCATCGTATCCCTGATCTAACAGATGATCTAAATTGAGACCTAATGATAAACACTTGCTTAATATGGCGTCACACTTGCTTAATATTGCTTAATAAGGTGATTTTTTATAATCTTATCACCAGCCTTAATTCGAAAGTTCAATAGCTGATGCATATTTTCTTTAATTTCTTCCTTCCCTCGCAGGGCCAAATCATTTGTTCCGCACAAAAAAATTGTTGAAAGGATAGAAAAGAACTTTTGTCTGTTTGCTTTAACAATGCTTTTTATAGAATCATCAAGCTGGCAGACAATTTCCTTGTTTGGATTTCTTCTCACTGCCATGAAGTTTTCAGCATCTTGTTGAGAACACATATGCCATGACGATGATATGTGATTTCGAGCACATTCGTTAAAATCCTTACATTTTCTAAAGGCTGTAGTGATAAATGCACCTTGAAAACCTCGATGTACTTTTTGTGGGAAAAAAATGCAATATATACAAACAGCACCTTTTAGTTTTGAAGAGTACGCCAGCCAAGGAGCATATTGAACCAACCATGCATGTCTAAACCGTCGCTTTCCAGCTTCATGTTCTGGCACATTTTTTTTGAAATCATAAGTTTCATGCTGTCTTGCATCACAATGGCTTTCACTTGGTGCCACTACCGGTTGAGGAAGAGTAATGTGTTCCTGTGATTTTTCGGAATCATCTGTAGTTACAACACGTTTAAAATTGAAGTAATCCAAAATATTACTTTGTCATTTTTTAGACATTTTTTCAGTATTCTGAGAAAAAAATTGCAAAAACCTAAACTTAGAACAGTCCACAAAATTAAATAAATTGAAGAAATTTTTTTTCAAAATTTTTTTTTATTATATCAATCATATATATTTCTGAATAAAGATTTTACATTCATGGTTGTCTACATTTAGTTAAAAGACTAATTTGAAGTAAACACCTAATAATGCTAAACTATATAATAATATAATGATTAGTTTAAAAACATTAAATGATTTATTAAATACAAATTAGACATATTCCAAAAAACAAAACAAAAGTTAAAATACAGCTGGTTAATGCAAGTTAATCAAACTAAATATATATAATTATAATAATCAACATTTAGCTAGCAAAAAACACAAGGTAATAGTATTATTAAAATGAATATAACACAATAATTTGGAAAAAAGTAAATAAAAATACAATACAAACAAGAAACATTTTGCAAACAAACAAAAAAACAACAGCATAAAAAAGTCAATGCAACTAACACTTTAAAAAATAATTTAAAAAATTTGATCACTGTATCCAATTCTTTCTTCGTTAGTTCGAAGTTTATTTGTTAGCGTAAGAACTTTGTTATTGCAGTTCGATTTCTTTTTTCTTACTATTATTATTATTTATTATTTCATTTATTTTCCTTTTTATTCTACCTCTCTTCTTTTTGGTTTCTATACTTCTCCTTTATCTATTGATTTTTTCTATGATCTATTTCTATCGTATTTTTTTTTGAACTTTCATTCAAACATCTTTATTTTTAAATATAAAATATGCCTTTATAAAAAAGCTTCCGCTATCGTAGAAGTCATTGCATTTGATAGTAATATTTCATTTAAACTGTAGTCATTTTCATTTATTTTATTTATTTAACATATTTTGCCGTTTAATAAATATAACAGTTTCCATAAATTTAAAATTAAGTTAATGGCCGGAACAAGTAGAAGGCATTGATTTGCCTTATCGCCGAGCACCGTGTTACAATTTATAATTTTTACAAAGTTGTTTCAAGAATATATAGTATAAAAGAAAAATTGAATGTTTACAAAAAATATATAAAAAATAAAGTAAGATATCGTTTAATGCATAATATCATAAATAGATTGGGTAAAAGTAAGAGTGAATATATAAAACTTTATGTAAGTTTAATAAACTTTATATAAAAATATATAAAAGATAAAGTAAGATATCGTTTAATACATAATATCATAAATAGATTGAGTAAAAAAAAAAAAGGGAATATATAATAACTTTATATATATATATATATATATATATATATATATATATATATATATATAATATATATATATATATATATATATATATATATTTTATATTATTTTATGTATATATTATCTTACTTTATATTTTATATTACTTTATATATATATATATATTACTTTATATTTATATTACTTTATATATATATATATATATATATATATATAAACAGTGGGTGCTCATATTATTAGAAACACAACCAAATTTTAAAAACTTTGTGAATAAAGTTCAAAATTAACAAAAAATTTTAACAAAATCATTTTTTTTATTTTACAAATAGTATGTATGTACCTTTTACTTTAATCTGGGAGTTTAGCAACATTGCATTTCATCTCATTATGAAGTTATAGGGTTTTTCCCGAATTTTGACAATTTTGTCAGTTATACCTGTGTTGTTGTCGCGTGAAGTGCTGTTTGTGTATTGCTCTCTTTTAAAAGTTTTCAAAGATTTTTTTATTGTTTTGTTATTGAGTTTTATTTATGTGTCTATTTTTTACAGTTAAACATGATTAAATCAATATTTTTACATATAATTTGACTTCTTTAACGGTTTACTAGAATCACGTGTTTTGTTCATTATGGGAAAGGCAAAAGATGTTTCACCCTCAAAAAAAAGAGAAGTTGGAGCATTATTGAAGAATACTTCTTATTCTCAAAGGTGTATAGCATCAATGACAAAGGATTCAGTGGCAACAGTCAACCGAATAAAAGAAAATCTGGACAAAAATGCTGATTATACTCCTCAACGAACAGGACATTGTGGTAGAAAACGGCTAACAACGCCAAGAGACGATAGAAAAATACGAGATATTTGCCTAGAAAATAGGAATAAGCCTAGGCGAATACTAACCACTTTAATACAAGATGCTGGAATACCAGTATCTCCAATGACAGTTCGTCGCTGACTCAAAGAACAAGGATTTAGATGCTGTTGACCTGCTAAAAAGCCTAAGCTCACTCTAGCAATGCAACAAAAACGCCTTGCTTGGGCTAAAAGTCATTAACATTTGACCGTCGATGACTGGAAAAATGTAAGTACTTCATTTATAATTGTACACATTCCATTTAGAGATTTGCCTACATTAAAACTTTGACTTATAAGTTTTTTTGATGTTGTTTAGGTATGTTTCTCGGATGAATCGACAATCCAGATATTGATGAACAAATCACAGTTTGTGCGTAGACGAGCTGGAGAAAAATTCCACAAAGACTGCATCTTAGAACATGTAAAGCATCCTCTAAGTATAATGGTATGGTCTGTCATTAGTGGACATGGAACAGGGCGCTTATATATCGTTGAGGGAACTATGCGCCAGGACCAATACATAAAAGTTCTTGACACAAGATTGGTACCACAGTTGAAGGAATGGTTCCCAAAGAACCAAAAATTTACATTTATGCATGATTCTGCCCCATGCCATAAAGCAAAGAAGGTTACAGAGTACCTAAAAGCAAAGAAAATTCCAGTGCTACGATGGCCTAGAAACTCACCAGATTTAAACCCTATTGAAAATCTGTGGGAGATCATGAAAAGGGAAATTGCTTCTGAAATGATCACCAACAAAATACAATTAATTGAAAAGATGATCAAAGTCTGGCACAATAACATAGATATTCAAAATAATGCAATAAAATGCATAGAAAGTATGCCAAGACGTGTAGAAGCGGTAATAAGTGCCAAGGGAGGGATAACAAAATACTAAAATAAATCACCAATATGTAATCTTTTGCTTGTACAATAGTGGAATTATTTAAAAAAATATATAAATAAGTATGTTTTTTGTAATAAATACAGACCGCAACACTCAAAAGTTACGAAAAAATAGTCTGCAACCTTTTTATTTCTATAATAAATAACCTTTAACACATAATTTTCAAAAAAAAGACAGTGTTTCTAATAATATGAGCACCCACTGTGTATATATATATATATATATATATATATATATATATATATATATATATATATATATATATATATATATATATATATATATATATATATATATATATATATATATATATATATATATATATATATATATATAATCACATAATAAAAAGCGAGAAAAAGTGATTTTTGATAATGGTTATTGTCAAAAAGTTTCAACCTTTTTTAATGATTACAAGGAATAATTACCTTGATTTTCAGTTTTTGAATTATATATCTGATCTATTTTTAAAAGAAAGACTTAGTATAAATCAAAATCTGTGTTTAACAAAAACTGTTTTGAATCAGTTTTGAACTGATGTAGAGACTTTTTTTTTACGGAAACAATGTTTGGGAATCTTTTCCACAAAAGTCGTCCGCGATTCTGAGTTGAATAAGAATTTTGTTTAGAATAAGATTTTGGTATAACAAAGTTGTTTGCAGAAAATCTTGTAGCATATTTATGGTGTATTTCTATAAAATAAGTTTCAAATATTTTGGGGGAGAGTCTATATTTTGTTTTATACATGAACTGTAGAACAAAATGGATATTAAGTTTGAAAATATTCAGGGCAACAGTTATACGTAAAAGAGGTTCACATGAAATCGCTCTACCAGCTCCAAATATGATTCTAACAGCATGTTTTTGCTTGCTATAAAGTTTTTACCTTAGTGTGATTAGAACTTGCCCAAATTATGTTGCCGTAAGCTAAGTAACTATGTATAAAGGAAAAATATAAACTTTTTAAGGACTTAAAATTTAAGAGTGGCTTAACTCTATAGATCATGCCAATATTTTTTGAGATTTTTTTTCTATTTTCTATTATCTTTATTTCTACATTACGGTGAGTAAACTATAAATAAGTTAAATTGATGAGATATCGAAATAAAATCTTTTAAAAGTTAAAAGAAATTTTGTGAATATTAAAATTTGGGGAGTGGGGGGAAGTGGAGCCTTTGCCTGGGGGACAGAACAGGGGGAGTGGGGGGAAGGGGAGCCTTTGCCTGCCGGCGCCCAAGTATTCACTAAAAGTAGGTGCTTTGCAATGCCTCAGCTACTAATTAGCATTAAAGTCATTAAAATTAAGCCCATTTTTATATATAAGTCAGAGTATCTGAACCCATCTTTTTGTTGACGTTTGTTGTAAAATTATAGGCAGTAAAAAACAAACACCTGCTATCTCAAAAAATGACGTGACTAAAATACTACGCGTGTGATGAGAATCCAAATGAGATTTAGCTAAATACTAACTTTCAGATCAGATTCAAGACGGTCTTCAGTCTAGTAGCTATTCGCTGGAATACTTTAGCAAACTTTCAGCGGTTTAAAAAACGTTAGACGCACAAGTTAGAGTAACAAAGTGTGTTACTTAATGAACAAGAATAAATCATTCTATCCAATCAATGCACTCGTTTCACTAACAACTGTAACAGTAATTGAGATCCTTGGCGCATAAGATAACAGTACAATAATTAAAAAAAAAATCCGTAAGATATAAAAATCAATTTTTTATAAAAATTTATTATAAAAACAAGTATATATTAGATAAATAAAAAATAATAAAATATTTGTACTATAAAAAAAACTATATTCCTAATACATTTTCAATTACCGTAATTATACTTAAATTGGTAAATAACATTGTTGACACGCCAATATTAGTCATTAAAATAACTATGAATCAATCGGCAACTTAATGCCCATGTCTTGACAAACTTCTTTTATTGCCGCTAATAAATCACGCATATCGTTAGCTGTTAAGTTGCCAATATTGCCAATTCGAAAACAGTCAGCATTCGTAACTTTTCCAGGGTAAATAACTAAGTCTTTATCATTAAGACGGCTGTAAAACTCGTTAAAATTAAATCGAGAATCAAGAGGATACCGGTAAGAAGTGATTATATATCCAGAGTGGGTATCGGAAAGAAATTCTTTGAAACCTAGTTTGGCCATACCCTCGCGTAATACCAATCTGTTTTCTTTGTACCTAAAGAAAGTAATTTAATTAAACGAAAGATACCATATTAGCACCAAAGCTAAATATTAAAAAAAAATTACCTTTGGGCACGCCCTTCAACACCACCTTCGGCTTCCCATATTTCAACTGCTTTTTTAAATGCTAAGATACAGTGTGTGGGGGGAGTAAAGCGAAACTGACCAGTTTTTTCTAGCCCAATATACTGTTCATACAAATCTAAACTAAGTGACCTTGAGCGACCTTTGCATTCCAGTAACCTTTCTTTACGAGCCACTACAATTCCAAAGCCTGGAACACCTTCAATGCATTTGTTGGCAGAAGTGACAACAAAATCAATGTTCTTCATGTCAATGGGTATTGCACCAAAACTACTCATTGCGTCAACAAAAAAAGTCGCGTGAGGGTTATATTGTCGAACAAGTTGTGCAACCTCATGAATAGGATGAATGACTCCAGATGTTGTCTCGCAATGTACCATTGCAACATTTGTAATGTTTTTGTCATGTTTCAACACATTTTCTATTGTATTTAAATCGCATTTCTCATCCTCCGCAAACTCTAACACAACCTGAAAAGTTTATTGATTTTCACATTTAAGAAATAAAAATAGAGATAAAATTTTTTTTAAGCAAAGCAGACACTTCAATATTTAGCCATAACACTAATCAAGCTATGGTCGTCTGTACAAACAGAGTTAATGGTGATTAAGTGACAATTTATAATCAAATTAAGTTATGTTTAACATAATACGTATTTTATAAATAATTAAATGATTTTATGTTTTAAAAATTTACTAAACTGAATTACATTATGCGTTAATACAGTTTTGGTTTCTTCGCTCTTTTTATGTTTATTTTTATACGCTTCACTTAAATGGTATAATTGTTATTTTTTTTAATTCTTCCGTTTTGGAAGTAACCAAGAAAATAATTTTTTTAATTTTAAAAAATTTCGAAAATTACTAGCGATGAATATAAATTATAAGTTTAATAAGTGAAAAGGCTCTAAAATAAGCGTTTATTAAACATGTTACGCCAGACAACTATTGAACAAAACTTAAAAATATGAAAAAATACCTTTTTTTAAAAAAAAATTGTCTTCTTAGAAAATTAAAGAAACCTCATTAACTTATAATACGGTACCTAATACGCAGAAATAATTCGTGCAAAAATTATATATTATGCAACTGTCGCTGCATAATATATAATTTTTATGAAAATAGAAATAATTTATTTACAGTATTGATGTTTGAGTATTTAGCAATTTCAGCCATTCTTTTTCCGTAAGCTCCAGCAACAGCAAGCAATAACTTTCCATTTAACTTGGGTACAATTGTCATAATAACAGCTTCAACAGAAAAGGTTCCACTTCCTTGCAAAGGAATCATTGTAAAATCTTCTGAAGATATTTTGGCTACTTCAAGTACTTTGTGTCGTATAAATTTGACAGTATCCACAAATTCTGTGTCCCTACTACCTAAGTCTCGAAGCATTGCGTTTCTAGTTTTAGGGCTAACACCAAGTGGTCCAGGAGTAAAAAGCCGTTTTTCTAAAAAAAATAACAATGAAAAATATTCATAGATCAAGATAAAATTGACAAATAGGAACAACCTCGAATGCTAAAAAAACTATTTTTTACCTTGCAAATGCGATGAACTACTTTTCAATGTCATAATTGTAATTCGTTGTGAAAATCGAACCATATAATTTCGGGAAAACAAACCTAATTTATTTAAAGCCATCTGTGTAATTTTATTTACTAAAAATAAAAGTAACACAAAGTATCAACCGTTGAACTATAGTTAAACGGTTTCGACTTTAAATATATTACAGTTATGATAACCAATTACATTTTAAATATTGAAATAAAGCATTTATAAATTTTTATATGATCTTTTGATGAAAAATTATTTGATCAAAAACCTAAAATATGAAATTAATTAAAATTATTACATATGTACAAAAAATCCAATGATAAATCGTTACCGCTCCTTTTAAAAAGCTGTTAAAAATCTTTTTCGTAGAAAGATTGTTACTTTTCATGATCAGAAATCACTACATTAATTTAAATCAAAGTAATTTATTAAATAAATATATTTCGTGTTTCTTAATCTTCGTCTTCACTTGAGCTCGAGCCAAACAAATCGCTTGCTGAATCAGAGTTGTTTTCCTCCTTAGATTGTTGCTCGCTCGATGTTTTTTCGGGTTGCTTTGACTGTTCGTTTTTATTATCCTCAACTTGCTCTTCTTCTGCAACTTCGTCATCGTCATCGTCAGGCGCTAGATTTTCTAGTTGCACTAAACGTGCATTCTAAACAAATTTGTTTTGTAAGATAATATTTGGTACATTTTCAAATCTAACTTTTAATGTGTATTAATCAAGTATAAGCATAGTATTTAAAATGATTTAAAAAAAAAATTTATAGTTTTAAAGTCAAACTTATATAAAGTTTATCAAATATACTTTGATCAATTCAATATTCAAAAATTGAATAAAAAACGTCGTAACAATCTTAAGTTATGAGCTTCTATTGAATATAATTTGTATGCACAAGTCGTTACTTTGAGACTTATAGGAGGCTGTTCAACAGATAAGCAAGATTCACATAATATTTATTGCATTACTTAAAAATACACAATATATAGTAGAAATATAACTCAAAATTCAAAAAATTATTTTTTATAATTGTTAAAGACTTTTAAATAATTTTTTATTATTATTGACTGTGAAAAACTAAATGTTTGAATATAATTCTTTGTATTACGGCATTCATAATACGGATGTTACGAAGCTTCGACTGTTTTAAAATCAATCGGAGCTTTACGCTTTCGACTCTGACGATATCAAACCAGATTTTATAACTAAGTTTAAATTTAGAACGTGTTCTAAATTTAAAAGTTTTAAATTTCATAGAACAGCGTGTTCTATGAAATTTAAAACTTTGAAAACCATTTAATTTAGAATTTAAAAAAGGTAAACAAGTTGTGAATTGAAATCTAAGTATGAGCGAAGTAATCAACGAAGTATTAACCCGACGATTTTATTTAAACACTTCACAACCAAACCAAAAACAAGTGTTACATAAGATAATTTAATGAAGTTGACGTTAATACGGTAAATTATAGTGAGTGGGAAAACGTATTCAAGAAAAGGAGCACAACTACGTCGTTAAAAGGTCATTTAAAGTTTTTGCATATTAGTGAACACGAAAAATAGCTAAAATATAGGCTAGAAGCATGAAAAAATAACCGCTCATCGATTTTAATTTTTTTACAAAAGACAAAAAACAATTTTCTTTCAATAACGTTTTGATAAACAATAAAAATGGGTTTTTTCTAATAGATAATTACAGAGCTCACAGAACCTGTAAATCCAATAACAATTACAACTTCAGAATATTCTTGAGCACCTAGATCAATTTCCCCTTACACGGGGCTAGTACATGCTGATGATAATATAGCCCAAGCCTGATAAAAAACTTCTTAATAGAAATAAAAAGCACCCGACAAACACCAGACACCAACAAACTGCAACACTAGCTGTTACAGTTCAAAGAAAATCCAAGAGTGAAATGACAATAACTATGAAATTAACGCTTAAAAATGATCCTCCAAAAAAAAAAAAAAAAATTTATGATAAATATTTTAGTACCTAAAATTTTTGTACCGGAATAATTTTCAGAAATTCATTTAAAAACATGAAAGTTTTCTCAAAAAATATTTTTATATTTGTAAGAAGTTTATGTAAAGCTGTGTTTTTCGGCCTCGTTGTCAATAAACTCAAACATGTACTTGAAACATATACTTTAAATAAAATTCGAAGACTTAGTATGTTCTCTTAAAAAAGAATACATATCTCATTAGGAGAAACTGAGTATATTTCTAAAACATCTATTTGACTGCATTGAATGTTTTAAATATTTCAAATTCTTCCTTCAAATCAAATTGTTTTATCTGGAAAATCTCTTAGAGAAAGATTTTCCAGATAAACTTGTTGACAACAGGTTACACAACTTTAGTAACTTGCTGTCAACAGTTTTGATTTTGTTAAACATTGAAAATGCTTTGTTTAATAATCGAGTCTAATCATCTCTAATGTCCTTAATATCCCAGATATTGCTTAACGTCTGAAATCATTTTAAGAGATTATTCACCAGAGATATGTTAATGAAGCTATGCTTAATTGCAGAAAAACCATTAAGTTTTAAGTCACTAGAGTAAAAACAATATTGTCTTTGTCTTAAAAATATTGTTTTAAAAGATAAACTCTAATATTATTTTCAGGTTCTCAACCAATCCAACAATGCCATTGCAAAAAATGACTGATTGTAGATAAGTGTATAAGATTGCAAAAATTTAAAAAACTATAGTTGAGCAATTATTAGGCATAAATTGAAAATGAAATTATAAACAATTTGTACATAAATAAGAACAACCAATTTAAATTTTTTTTTACCTGAAGTCTTACTTCATTTTCAGTCGGTTCACGGTTTTTAACAATTAACTTTGATACAGAGGAAGATATGCCACCAGCTCCACCTCTACCTCTTCTTTTATTTAAACGTACTCTGTAAAAAAAAAAGAGAAGGAAAAGCTTACACACAATGATTGTTTATTCGTTTATTACACTACTTGTGTATTTGTTACACTACTCGTTTATTACACTACTCGTGTATTTGTTTGTTTTGATTGTATTCATTTATTTATTAAAAACAAGTTTTGAAAATAATTACACTGCTATACCGCTATACCTATTGCCATTACTCTTTTAAAGTTTTTTTTTTTTTAATTAGAAGTCATCGTTAAAAAGTATAACAAAAATAAACTATATATATATATATATATACATTTAAAATATATAGTATAAATTGTAATGCAAAATGTAAAATACAAACTCTTTAACTATACTAATTATGTAATTTAATACTATTCAGAAATAGGAATAAAATTTGGAACCTTAATTATTAAAAAAAGACATTTAAGTAGAAACCACATCAACATAACTTCCAAAATATGAAACATTATTGTTCTAATGAACGAAAACAAAAACAAATAAACAAAAGAAAATAACAAAAAAAAAATTTAACTAACCTTGTTTGCAACTCGTTGTAAAAAACACCTTCATTCTCACGAAATACAAAAAAGTAGTTTTCCTAAACAAAATTTTAAAAATATAGGTAATACCTAATTGTACATGCTAGAGGAATATGTTAGATTAATGGATTTGATTTTTAAAGCAAACTTTAAATTTTTTTTTTTTTTACTTATTCACTTGCAGTTGAAGAGGCTACTCACTTTTTGTTACAACCCTTTTTTAAGCCTTTAATTCTAAAACAAAAAACAAGTTCAGCATGGTACTACCAATGATGTGGTGAGGGTCCAACTTAAAGTTTTATGTTTATGAAGTAAGCAATTCTACCACTGTACCATTACTGATATGAATTTTCATAATTATTAAAATTATAAAAACTTATTTAAACTTTTTATAATTAATTAGTATTTCTTTTGTTTATCACTTACTTATTACAACTTGATTATTACTATTTATGACTAGGTTTATAATTTCAAATGCCAACTCTAAACTTTGAATAAAGTAGATTTTTAGTATACATCTTAACTTCCATCTTGTCTTATACAAATTGCAATATTGAGACAAATATAAATTAGTAAAAGCTAGTAAACCTGTATAAACTAGAGTGATCAATTAAAAATATCAAATAAAAAATTTTACTTTTCAAAATATTTGTTGAAATTTAAAATAAAACTGCTGGTTATTTGACAATTTATATAATTTGCATAATTAATAGCAGTTTGTTATTTTTAGTACAGATGTATCAGTATCACATTTGGATCTTGCTGTTGATGACTTATTTGCAAATATTTCAAAAATATTAAAAAATATAGATAATCTTGCATTAGTAAAATTGATACAATAATGTAGTAATTCTATAGATTATTTTAATTATAATTTTCCAAAAGCTTTGTTGTTGTTTTTTTTTGAGACTTTAAGTGCCATGCTGAATAAATTTGGGTTAATATTAGTGAATCACCTGACACAGGTTCAAGAACTAGTTATTAATTAGTTGTGTCCATGCAAATTCTGATGGTAATTGCACATATATTAGTTATGTACAAATTCTGATGGTAATTGCACATATATCTGCTTATAATTTTATATTGCTGAACAAGGTTGTGCTTTACTTATCACTGTTCTAAAGCAGCGAGACTGAGTATAGTTAATTTACCTTCAATTTTTTTTTGATTTGGCAAAATCAAAAAAAAGTCTTGTACCCTGCTGAATACATCTAAGAGGATTGGTGTCGCTTTGTAGGTGAGTAGACCATGCATACTCACGATGAGTTCTAATGGATCCTTCTTGACTTCAAGCCACTCGATGCTAGGACCCTTGGTCATGTGACCCTTGGTCACATTAAATGTTTGTTGACTCGATTACTCCTTAATTGCCATCATTATCAAACATTATGTAGAAACGGGTGAATTTGTCAAAATAAAAACATAAGCAACTTCTTAGTCTGCATGATCTATGTTTTGTTGTAGTTTATTACACTGCCCTCTATGTTGATGACTACTAACAACATAGAGATCATCAAAATCTCTGCCATCTGCATAGATTTTTATGCTATGCCTCATACAATTAGAAGGTCATTTATATAGATGACTTTGCCTTATGAAACTCCTCTCATGACATCTACCCATATTAATTTGCTATCTCTAATGATCGCACTCTTTTAACCAGTCAGTTATCCACTTAAGGAAAGCATAACAAATGCCATATGTTTTAAGCTTTAGAAGAGAACAACTGTGGTTACTTCATTATCTCATTCACCATTTGTTTTCCCTTGGCATTTTGAATCTGGCAATCTCACAATTTTAACTAGTGTTTTGTAGGCTGCCTTGTGCTCTACTAGAATCGGATTGTGCATCTTAAATAAGTTGCTAGGTATTATCACCAGTATTCTTTTTTACTTAACTGCTTTTTCAACTTTGTGCAAATTCTATGGTTCTGTATTATCTACAAGAGTGTTTTAGTTGAAGGTATACATAGATAAACCACTTTGTTGACTTTGTTAATAAAGACCTTATAGAATGTTTTAGTTAAATACATGTACAGAACAACTACCTCCTTGACTTTTTTAATAAAAACAATCGTTTGTTAAAGAGTCAAAAATTGTCACTTAGTAGTAAGACATGATTCATGTTGAGATTTTATCATAGTTCTCTCTGCTTCAGATGAACTTTTTCTGTTCATTTTTAACAGGAATGTTATTTGTAGCAAGAAAACTAATAAGTAAAGGGCAGGTGTGCAGCCTTGTAAGCCAACTTCATGTATCATCTATGCAGTCAGGTTCAATAGTAATTTTCAGGTTTATTAGGTTTATTATTAGGTTTATTATTTTTAATTTAGGTCTGGAGTGCTTGACAGTCTTTCTAAATTATTTCCGTGGTGGGTGCGAAATGTGACCATTTGTGTGAGACTGTTTTTATTTAAGCATTGCTATAACTTTCGGTCAGTCAAATGTTTGCTATGCCTTCATCAGTGTTAAGTACTTCTTACATTAAGTACTTTGTTACCTATAGTTATCACTTTTCATAATTATTCAATATTGATTAAATTAATTTCCTTTCCTTTGGGTTCTTCAATAAAATATGTCACACAATTTTCTACCGTTTTTGTCCAGCCTCCTTGTAACAAAATTATAACACTTTAATAACAAGCCCTGTATGAGCTGCCATAAAACCACTCCCCCCGCCTCCTAGAGCGTGAGGCAATTTATGGACAAACCCTTTGGCTTGCTGCTTTGCCATTGTATAGAGATTATCATGCTGCCTCCTGTAATTCCTCCTTTGCGCATAAATATTAGAGATAGATCAATTGATTTAAAATTTTATTCATAATCTGAAAGACTGTAAATGGCAACTGTGTTACATTTTCACAAACAGTTCTGGATTTACTTGAGATAATTTTGCTTCACACAATCAATTTTTGGCAAAGCCAATTTGAGTCTAAATGCATGGTTACCATCATGATTTTTTTAATTTTATTTTATTCTGATTCACTCCCATCAAGGCTGCAAGCAACCACTATTAAGTTGGGAGTTACTAGAAAAAAAGAATCGAGCAAAAGAGCAAGAAAACATATGACAGAAGACATAAAAAGATGTACGTTGTATGAGTCAGGAAAACATAAAAATGGGAGAGAGCTCCAAAGGGTTGAAGTGTGTGGAAAAAAACTAGACAAATATAAGTTTTTGGAGCATATAGGGACAGATACAGTAAAAAGAATGAGACTTTGACGAATGAAGAGTCAAGCAAGAATGAGTTTTAGTTGATGGAACTAGAGATGAAAGCTCCTTTGAGCAGCAACCATTATAGTATTTGTAGAAAAGAGAAAGAAATCCAACTTTACGATGGTTGGAAAGAGTCTTGAGCTTAGCAGATAGGCCAGGTCCAATAAAAAGAAGCAACCTTAGCAGATGCTAGTTTACCATTCAATTGCATATACGGTTTCCATGAAAGGTCAGTAGTAAATGATAAACCATCTGAGTTTTGTTGGAGTTGAAATTTACAAGCCACTCCGAGCCCTAACCTGTTAAAAAAGTGAGATCAGATTCAAGATCAGCTGCCTGTTCTAAGCAATCCAAGAGAAGACCTTTTGTCAAGACAGAAGTATAAAGTTGAGTTATGAGCAAAAAGAGCTACCTTAGATGTAATGTTGCTGAAAAAATTAATAAAGTAAATAAGAAACAAAATAAGACCAAGAATAGAACCTTGAGGTACCCCAGAAGTTACTGGAAATGAAGAGTGTTGGCCTTCGATGATGAGCTTTATAAAGCGGTTACAAAAAAACAATTTGATATTCTCAAAAACAATTCAAGATGCACCATATGAATTAAGCTTATGGAGAACATTAACATGCCAAACTTTGTCGAAAGCCTTAGATATGTCAAACACAATAGCCATCTAATGCACAATAAAATCTTTCAGTCACAGCAGTTAGAAAATCAGTTGTAGAGCAAGAGGATCAAAAACTGTATTGATTGTCTGACAGCAAGTTATTTGACTCAAGATGGGATGTGAGATATTTAAATAAATAGGCTTCTTTCTGTCTTCTAACTTTATGAGAGCACAGTCTTCAATTTAGGTATGAGTCCTCATACCAACATTGAAGACTGTCTTCATATTTATACTTTGAAATTTAAAAAAAATTATATTTATAAATTGTATTTGATTCTAATTTTAACCCCAGTATTTCAAAAATTGACGAAAAAATTTGATTACCTCAAATCCTTTAATAGCTTTATTTTTGACATTCCAATTATATTCACGAGCTAATTTATATTCATACCTAAAAAAAAGTTGCTTGTTATATATGAAAAACACAACATTTACATGTACATGACAAGCCTGGATAAAACATTTTCCTTAGTAATTATTTAATTCTTTTATGCAAAAAAAAGTCTGGAAAAAAAACAAAATAACATCAGCCCTTTAACCCCTTAATCTAGAATGAATAGGTTGCTTTTTTTAAAACTTACTCTTCATCTGGGTTAGGTTGCTCATTATTATCTAACTCCTGTTTTTTCTTCTTTAGCGTCAAATCAGAGGGAAGAAAATAAGCCACAAATTGATCGCCACTTTCATCTTCCATTCCTCTTTAAAACATTTTTAAAAATTAAAATGTTTCCTTTAATTCAATATTAAATTATAACATAACAAATCCTTATTTATAGCTATCTTTATAAATAACATATAACCTACATTTATAATACTTTTTAATTATAGTATTTACCTAATCATTCCTAGTGACATTTGTTCAACAGTTGCAGGAACTGTTTTTCCACGGGGTGTTGGCTCAGTGTCAAAAATAACATGAGCACATGGCATATGCCAAAACTATTCAGAAAAAAAAAATATAAAATCATAATAATATTCAAATATTAACAAAGCTTGAATAGAAAAAAAGATTAATACAATAAACACCAACTTGAAAATCTGGAAAAACAGGTAAAATTTCAACAGGTTTTATCCTAGCATTTGTGTCATGACAGGTAATCTGAAAATAAATATAAAAAATTGAATTTAAAAAAAAAAATCTTTGCGCTGAAAAAGCGTAGAAAAATATTTTTACTGGTTTTTTTGCAGCTTCAAAACTGGCTTCAATTGCTTCTATTTGTGATTCTCTATCCTATAACATTAAAACATCACATTAACATGTGTGTGTGTGTGTATACATACATACATATAAATATATATATATATATAAATATATATATATATATATATATATATATATATATATATATATATATATATATATATATATATATATATATATATATATATATATATCAGGGCTGCGAAGTCCGGAGTCGGAGTCCATGGAGTCCCTATTTTAGCCCGGAGTCCGAAGTCTTAGGAGTCCATAAAAATTTTAGGACTCCGGGACTCTTTTTTTTTTTTTTTTTTTTTTAATAATATGCCTTAAAAAGACCTTGTTACAAAGCACTAAAAAAAAGCATTTGACCAGGAGGCTAAACTGTTTTACCGATTTTATTTATTTGGCCAGATTGAGTATCGGTTCGAATGTCGCGCCTTGTTAAGAAGCGTTTCGCAGCTTGCATTTTACGTGCGAACTGGCCATTTGCCTACCCGTTCAGTAGTTTTACGTTAAACCAAAACTTTTATCATTTAGAATATTTAAATTATCTTTTGATATTGTTTATGTGACGTTTATTCAGAAAATATAAAATAAAAGCATTTTGCCGCAATTGTGATCTAATAGGTTTTTTGTTAAAGAAACAGTTTGTTTAATAATTTTTTTTTTTGTTAAAATTAGTTAAAGAAAATAAAGTGTTTCAATTTTAAATTTTTCATCATATTTCATTATAAGTTTTATATTTCTTAAATATAAAACTACTAATGAAACCCTTAATGTTTGTTTTATATTTTTTTTTATCCCATTAAGAAAGTACTTATGATGAACTGTTTATTAAAGTATTTCCTCGTCATCAATTGTCTAGACCCAGGGGCGATTTCACGGGTTGTATGGAAAGGGGGTTGTTGCCCCCTCCTCTAAAAAGAAAGGGAGTTAACATTTGACTTACAGTTCAATATTTTTTATAAGACATTTGTCGCTTTTGAAGGACTCACCCTCCTCGTTTTACTCAAAAAATCGCTCCCTGGCTAGACCTGTAGGTAATAATATGTTTGAGAATTTATTTGCTCAAATTTTTTCAATATGTACCAAATTTAAAAATAAATGATATTTTAGTTTAGAAGTTTATTTTTTTGCTTAAGTGATTCCGTTATTATTAAATTTTTAGATTTATCATAGAAAGTACGTCGATTAGAAATGATGAACTAGTTTATGAGCAGTAAAGGAATATTTTACCAAAGTAAAGTTCTTTAAAAATAATTGTCGATTGAATTTGTGCTTTGTTTAAGTACTGTTTAAAACTGTTAAGTAGTGTGAAACTATAATTATAAATAGATAAAACTTGTAACTACTTTTATTAAGAAAAAAATTGTTTCTTTTAATTTAAACCCGAAATGTTGTGAGATAATATAATTATGTACATTGGTTTTCGGTCTACTCTCCTAAAAAAATGAAATTTTTTATTTTAATAACGCTTACTGAAAAATTGCAATGAAAGCGGTATGGTTTAGATACGAAAAGCTATCAAATTTAACTCACAAATTAATTATACGCAAAAAAAAATAATTCAAATGTCTGTAAGTTTGCGCTATTGAGCCAAACTAACGATCTAGACTAATGGTAAAAAACCTACCATCTAAATCAGAAAGAAGCCAAAAAAAAGACTTATAAAAATACCTCAACAAATAAATAAAAATTATTTTGCGCAACAATTGCTTTGACAGAAAAAATACTAATGTCATCAATTCGTAACTAGTCATGTTAACAACATTCCTAACAATGTTTTCGAGAGTTGTTATACAGTTAATTAATTTGGTGAAGCATATATAACAGAGAGCAAATACTTTGCATGTTCACAATAACTTGCAATAACAACATTTTTATTTATAATAATATTTGCTGTTTACTCGTGAGCAACAATCTTGACTAGTAATGGCCGCTAACTATGCATCAGATACGATCTACAGACATTTTCATCGTGCAAATAAAATGTTTAATGGATGTAAAGTAGTATGTTTCAAATGTCTTGTACCCGAAAAAAGTAAAAATAATGAGTTATGCGGTAAAGAAATTACATGTGCCGCAAAAGCTCGCATTATTAAACAATTAGAAGAAAAGAATAAGAAGCAAAAACATACAGCCATCAAAGGCAGCACTTCACAGCAATCCATATTACAGTGTTTTGTACCACAGCAAATTAATTTGCATATAGCAAAATGAGATGAGTTTTTAGAAGCCTTAAACCAGCTGGTTTTGATTGAAGGTCTTTCATTCCAGGTTCAAATTATTTTTTCGTTAATATTTATTAAGTAATTTCAAAAAAAATCTAAAAAATTATATGTTTTTTTGCCATTTTTTAATAAAAATGTATTATTCTAAAAACAATTTCTATAGGCGTTTGATCGGGAACCTATTCAAAAGCTTTGTGGAAAAGTTGCATCTCATTTTAAATTTAAAATGAATAGAGATAATATGAGAATTCAAATTAGTGATCTTGCCAAAAAGAATCGCGAACAAATCAAAAACAAATTATTGGAAATGCTAATTTATTTAAAAGTCGATTCTACATCTAGGCATATGCGCCACTACCTCGGTATAAATGTGCAATACTCAAACAATGATGAAATTGTTGTCATCAATCTTGGCACTATCGATACGAGAGGAAAACAAACGGCGGAATACACTAAAAAAATTATTGAGAAGTGTTTAGATAAGTTTGGAATCAATAAAATTAATATTTTAGGCCTCAGTGTTGACAACGCAGCAGTGAGTAACACATACTTTAAAATTCACCTTTTATTTTTTTAAAATGAAGAACATTGTATATTAAATTGATATTAAAATTAATATTTTAAATAAAAACATTTAAAAAATAAACTTTTTTGATAAAACCGTATATTCACTAAATTTTCAGTTAACTATTGAAATCATAATTAATATATTTAGGTGAATATAAAGTTGGTGCGCGACTTCGGAATCAGCATCATTGAGAAAATCGAAGATGACGAAAGCGATCTTTCAGTTGAAACTGATGAGTTCGACGAAGATGGTCAAAATAAAGCAGTTAATGCGGCAGCAGCCTTGGCAAGTGGAGTTGCCGGTAGAATGAATGTTATACATCTTCAAAGATGTGCTGTCCACACTTTACAGTTAGCCGTGAATGATGCATTGAAGATGCCCACAATAAAAAAATTCCTCAGCCATGCAAGAGAAGTTGTCAAAACTGCGAGAAATTCTAAGTGGATTGACTACTTCAGAGACCAAGCTCCACATCTTGTTTCAATAATAGATCAGGTTACCTGTTGGTCTAGCCAGTTCAATATAATCGAGAGGCTAATTCAGGTAAGTTATAGTTTATAACTTCTAAGTTTTGATTAAAGTGTATAAACTGGTTTTCCAACCGCTATAGTATAAATCCAATTAGTTCAATGTTAATGACATTTACATTATTTAATAACTTTTAAAATTTAGTTTATGTAAATATTTCTTTAATAATCCTCTTTACTTAACTAGTTGAAAACGTAATACATATATTTAATGAATTCTTCTGTTCTTCTAGATTCGACCAGTAATTCAAAACCTGAATATGTGCAACCATATTTTTAGGGGATGTGGGAAGAACTGAGAGATGTATTGCATATGGCACGCGATCTAACTATCCGTCTTCAGCGTGAAAATATTACCGCAGGCGAATTCCTTTTTGATTGGAATTCAATAAAGTGTGAACTAGACAGGAAAGACAGTGACTTAGCTAGAGATTTCCAAATAGGAATGAATAATAAAGAAAGCGCACTACGCGAAAATTTTTTGTTTCTTGCAGCAGTTTACGTGGATATTAGGCATGGCTGTATGCTAACAGCAACTGAAGATAAGGTTGTTTTTTTTTATCAAAATGCATTTATATAAATAGTTTTGAATATTTAACTTTAAAAAATACATATTCAAAAACTTATTAATATTTCTATAGATAGCTGCAGCTGATGGACTTTGGAAAATTAATTACAAACTGATTCAACTGGCTAATAAAGATATGCTTTTTTTACAAACAAACGAGTTTTTTATTTGAATAATTTTTGACAATGTAGATATTGTATTATTTTGTTTTTGTAACTTTACAATTTAGAGTAAAATTAATGTAAATAAACATTTAAATCTTTTTATAATTCTATGATCATGTTTTCAAATAAACAGAGAAATTGAGAACTCTGTGCATGCAGCAGTACAAAATAAATAAAAGTTATCTTTAGAGTTGTATTATTCTTATTAAGCAGTGGTTGTGTTCGGCTGCATAAACCCACGGATCCCTTATTTTTCCTAAAAAGTAAGGGAACCGTGGTTCAAACCCACCTTTGGGCAAGTTTTGCGACATCGGTTAGGAAAGAGGAGTGAATTCCTGTTAATTGCTTTTCCGCAGTGCTCTGCGATAAGACCGAATAGACTACTTAGGGAACCAAAAATACATATATTTATGTATATATATATATATATATATATATTTGTATTTATATATCTATATATAGATATATATATATATATATATATATATATATATATATATTATTCATAATAAAAATATTACTGGTACCCTATCACTTTTCTGGCATTTATACATAAAAACTCCAGATAATAAAAATCCTTATCTAATTTAAGAAAGAAAAAAAAAATTCGGAGTCCATGATTTTTGAGCACGGAGTCCGGAGTCCCAAAAAATCGATGGAACTTCGCATCCCTGATATATATATATATATATATATATATATATATATATATATATATATATATATATATATATACACGTATATATACATACATACATACATACATACATACATATATATATATATATATATATATATATATATATATATATATATATATATATATATATATATATATATGCACACATATTTGATACTTGTATTAAATTGCACAATTTACCTTATAAAGATCAATATCAAGTTTGGATTGCTTCTTAGATGAATATCCAACTCTACAGAAATAATAAATTTCACAATAATTTATCTTTAAATTGAAAAGAAATTGCTCTTGGTTTTAAAACTATTAAATCTGCATTGAAACATGCTTGGGACTTGGTAATTGGATTTGATCCATCTGAAGAAAACTATGTATAATAGCATGAAATTATTATCAGAGAAACCACTTTTGAAATTTACTTATTTTACTTATTCTAGAGTTACCTGTTCTGCTAACACTTAAACTAAATAACTTACTATAACAAATAAAATAATTATATTGGATCTAAAACACACAGCAAATTTTCAAGCAACCTGTATAAAATCATGACAAAAACTTCTTAAAAAAACTAACAAAAGAAGATTTCAGAAAATTTCTTTTATTTCATCTTTAATGTGTACTAAAATAGACATTAAATAAAAACAGCACAGAAAATTTTTTACAGATAGAATTATATTTTACATTGGTAATGCTTACAACTGACAATCAAAATAGCTAACATTATTTTAAAGTCTTACTTTTAAGGATTGTTCTAGTACCAGGAACCTTAATTTATGACATATTATCCTTTTTTAAAACTAGAGATTTTCTAAACTTGCTTTCAGCTGACTACCCAAGTTTGAGTACCAGATGAAAATCAGTTTCAGTTTTAAGAACTTGGCTTCAAGTCTAATATGCAAAAAACTAAGGACTCATAAAATCTTTTGCACTAATATAGTTGAAAAAATTTTAACTACAATGTTTTAAGAAGCAATTAAAGCAACCCATGTAACTCAATAGAAAATTTCCATGACATCCAATAATTAATACTTTTAACTACTGAAACAAAATAGAATCCCTTAATAACATACAAATGAAACACAAAACATTACTTTACAGAATTTTGTTGGAGATGTGTTTAAAAAAAAGAATTTTATTAATAACAAAATTTATAAAAAGCATCCTTAAGTAACACAGGTCAACAACAACAAATTTTCTGGCGTCGAGCAAACAATTTGTTTTTGTATAGCATTTCTCATTTTGATTTCAAATATGGAACTCATTTTCACAGGTTGACATATTTTTTAATAATTTTTTTTTTTTTGTGTGACAATATTAGGGATTTTACCCCAAATGCTAAAGATTTGAATCCAATATCTTTACAACTTGATATGATGGTGAAAAATGAGTTGCATATTTGAAATCAAAATGAGAAATACAAAATACAAATTGTTTGTTCGGCACCAAAGAAAAAAAATTTTTTATTGACATGTGTAATCAAATGATTATTAAATCAATCTGAAGGTTGTGGCAAGTAATATTAACTTATGTAAAAAATCTAATTCAAAAACTAACAGTTTTTTTTAAACTGATTTTCTTCATTTTTATCTTTTTCTGAAAGCTCAAGCTTAAAAAATTTTAACAAACAAACTACAAAATTGCATTTAACTTTAAATACTTTTTAAAAAGATAATGTAAACATTTAATAAAAGATCTTACTTTGTTTCTGCCATTTCACTGCTTGTTTGAAATCTATTGTACTCAGTTGATATATACTCAGTTTTACGAAGCCAAGATACTGTCTTGGTGTGCTGCTGGTGTCTAATCATAAAATAAATATTTTAAATTTCATCATCGTCATCATTATCAAAAATTTCATAGCCTACAGTATGTTTTGTATTTAAATCTAAAGCCAACTAATGCAAAGGTTTAAAATGATTTTGAGGTGTACAAACAGTAACATGAAAAGTAACTAACTACTTTTGTTATATTTTTTATTTTTAAACTCACTTTCTTTCACCCCTTCAAAAAAGCTGCAACTACTATTTAAATTGGAAATTAAAGTTAAAATAGTTAAAAAGCAATGAAAGACAGAGTAATTTGGGTGCCTAACAAAGAATTAATCAATTTATCTGGAATATACTGGTCAGTAAATTCAATTTCAGGACCATGTGTGACTTATTTAGAAGACTAGCATGCACACAATATAAATGGCTTATTTTGAAGACTGATTCAATATTAGATCCATGTGTGAGAGGTGGAATGTTGACATGCCTTTGTTAATTGCAATATTAAAGATATTAAAGACTTAAAAATTTTAGATTATTATCAGATTATTTACTATTTTTTTGTATTAATTTCTTGCAAAAAAAAAAAGTTTGTTCTCAAGATTGTTTTAGTAAAAGATACAAAAGAAACAATTTTAGAATTAGTAGTTGCATATGATGATGTGGTTGATAATCTAATGTTTATGATTTTAACAAATATTCTTAGGCAGAAATGTCTAAGAATAATTGTTGAGGTTTAAAAATATCTCTTATTTAAACTACAAGTAAAAAATGAATCACATTATTTCATGCCTTTTGAAAATTTAATTAAAGAGATTTAAATATCTAAATATTCAATAAATTAAAACAGAAAAACAAATTTTAAAACATCTCAAAGCAAAATTGAATATTAAGAAAAGAAGTTTTTATTTTTATTTAAATTGCACAAACTGTAACCATAGTAACCTTTAATCATAGATTATCCAAGTCATATTTTACAAATCTGGAAAATTGTTTGGGTAAAATACCCTGAAAAAATCTGGAATATAATTTCCCCTTAATTTCGCTTATAGCTGAGTTGTTTCCGGTTTTTTTTTTCAAATTTTTGTATAAGTGATGAGTGAAAAAAGCTTAAATAACAAATATATTACAAAAATGTATACCTAAACTTGTATGTATGGAAAATGCTTTGAATATCTGGAAAAAATAAAAGTTGAAAAAAATATCTGGAATTTCTGAAATATTTGGAAAAAGATAATCCCTGCCTTTAATATTAAAAACTTTATACTTTAATTTTCTACTTAGTTATAAATTAAGCGAATATTATAAATAGTTTTCAAAATAAGAACCCTAGCAAGCGAAAAAACTTAAAAAGTAATAATTTTCCTCTATTTATGTTACAGTTTGAACAACTTAAATAAGAATAAAAAACATAAAACACTTTTTTGTGTGCATAAATTAATAGCATTTACCGTAAAAAATTCGACTGATTGTAGAAACTAAGCATGAAAATCTATTATTTTAAAAATTATTTAACATAGCAAAACTTTTAAAAGACATCTTAAATCATGTAAATAAAAAAATAAAAAAATGCGATTCTCAGCATTTAACCCAACCATTATTTTACAACCATATTTATAAAAGCTTCATATTTACAAAACTTTCATAATATCTAATTCATGTTAAATAGTAAAACATATCTATTTAAAAATAAAAATAAATCATTAAAAAGATAATGAGTAATTGATAAAATAATATTAACCGTTTTTGATCTGCTTGTGGGATATGGTCTTCTTCTAATAACTTTTCATCCTCTGGATCTAACTCAACTAAAAGAAATTGATGATAACAAAGATACTCTTCTTCTGAAAAATAATTTTTGCTTTAAAGTTTACTAACCATTCATGTCAATATCATATGTTTCTGGATTGATCAAGTCAATAGAAACACCAAGGTCTGGCTCTGTAAGCAGTTCATTTTTGTAGTTTCTCTCCAATGATGTTGGCTTGTATTCAATAAACCTAAGATCCAAAGAAAACCCTGCAGAATTTCCTCGCTAAAAATCATTTGCACTAAAATCATAAAAACAACAGTTTTCTATTGATTCTAAACTTTATTTTTTAATTCTATTACATAAGTTTTTTCATTTGAGGGTGCTAACTGAAGAATCTCACTAATATATATGTGTGTGTGTGTGCATGTGTGTGTGTGTTTATATATATAAATATATATATTTATATATATATATATATACATATATATATATATATATATATATATATATATATATATATATATATATATATATATATATATATATACATATATATATATATATATATATATATATATATATATATATATATATATATATATATATATATATATATATATATATATATATATATATATATATATATATTTATATATATATATATATATATATATATATATATATATATATATATATATATATATATATATATATATATATATATATATATACACACACAAATATAAAATCACATTTAATTTGGCATTCTGAAGTCATACTGATTTAGGGTTTTAACATGGGTACTAAAACTCTGTGAGGGTTTTAGTACATACATTAATTTAGAAATAAAAAGAGCTGTGACTGCATTTACTGAGGGCTTGCACAATAAGTTTTTTTAATTATTCTTTATTCCTTCTTTTTTTAAAAACCTTATGGAAGTAGGTTAACAAAAAGAAAACATATAACTATAGACACTATAGTATATCTGTGCATGCATACACACACACACGCTTATATAAAAATCGTAAGTGATTTTCTAGTAATTTATTGCTCTGTTCTTTTAAAAACTTTAGAACTTCTATTTTGTAGAATATAATAAAAATTAGTATATTTATGTATGAATGTATGTGTATATTAGGGCTATGACTTTTTTTCAACCCATATTCTTGTAATGTGGTTTGTTAAACATTTACCTAAAAAGTATGGAATGAACTATTGTTTGCATATCTTTTGATAAAAGTTCACCCCGCCATTGAAACATCAACTTTTAACTACGCAAATCGGTTTTTGTCATCATCATTGAAATTTATTTAAATTCAGTTAAATATTTTATTAAGTATATATTTTTCAGTCAATGTATGTGCATCTTAAAAACTGTCTCAAAGATTTTTTATTTTAAAAAAAATATACTTATTAAAATATTTAACTGAATTTAAATAAATTTCAATGATGACGACAATAACAACCGGCTTGCGCAGTTAAAAATCAATTTTTCAATGGCGGGGTGAACTTTTTTCAAAAGATATGCAAATAATAGTTCATTTCGTGCTTTTTAGGTAAAAGTTCATCAAACTACTGTACAGGAGGATGGGGTTGAAAAAAAGTCATAAACCTGGTGTGTGTGCGTGTGTATATATATATATATATATATATATATATATATATATATATATATATATATATATATATATATGTATATATATATATATATATATATGTATATATACATATATATATATATATATAGGTTTGGA